>NC_141755.1:73701360-74015110 GCF_982258835.1 Parasteatoda tepidariorum | reverse complement strand
CATTGAAATGAATATATTTCTTTCTGATCTTTTCCGAACTTCATAACTAAATTGAAGCTCCCAGAAAAATTAATAATTTGCAACTCCAGTCTCATTGCTTATACTCGTATTACTGAAATGTATATGTTTCCTTCTTATCTTTTTCGAACTTCATAACTAAATAAAAGCTTTCAGAAAAATTAAATGACTAAGTAAATTGTGTTTTTGTACAAGTTGAACAACAACACTATGTTATAAAGTATTAGAAAAACCATAATGTGGTTCAATTTAGAAAACTTGAATGGAATTATTGTTTAACACTTTCCAATATTTCTGACAGAGTATAGATTTCTGCTTAAGAGTAAAATCAGCAATTCTATAGATTATCTTGCTAATGTACAGACTAACTAGGGTGACCTGTTAAAGTGCTGAAAAATTGCTTAATTTTCATGAGGGGGACCGGAAAGCAATGTCGTTTCGGTGCATTTGTCATCAAGATTTTATTTTTAATCAATAATGCATTCACCCTCGTTAGCAACAACCTTTCAATGCCGGATAGAAAATGAATCGGGAAAAAAAAAGAAATCAATTGGCTCTTAAGACTGAAGAATATTTAATGCACCGAAACGACATTACTTTCCGGTCCCTGTAATATATCATATATTTATTTTTTGGTCTCTAAAGAATCAAGTCAATCTCATTAATAAACTATTTTATAGAAGGAGTGAAGCAAAATGTTGAGCGTACACTCACGAAGACCGTTCAGGCTCATATTACTTAGGTAGATTGCGGAAAACTCTTGATTCCGCTCTTCTAATTAGTCTGCAGTTTAGATAGTTAATATGAATATTAACGGCTTTCGAGCTTTATCGGTAACATATAGATGACTACCTGGTTATAAGAAAGCATGATGATATGTTCAGACCTAAATCTACATTCTAAATTACTCCTTTTTTCTTCAAAAAATCCCTTTAAAAAATTGTTTGATCAGAAAACATTTCCTTAAAAATCATTTTGAGTACTTGTTGGTATTAAGTAAGTGCTAAATAAGGTTTTTTATTTAATAAATGAGCTTTTACAATAATATTTTGATAATATGAATCATTTAAATGAACTGCAATTTGGTAGTTTTCTATGTTGTAATATCCTATCCAATGAAATTTATATTTTAGGATAAAATAAAATCAAACATAATTTTTTTTTGAGAGAGAATTGTGTTTAAAAAAAGAATTGCTTTATTAAGTTACCCATTTATACTATCTTTTAACATATTTTCAAATAAAATAGGCTAAAATTCTATCTTTACAATTTTTTGTAAGGAATATGAAATATAGTTTTCAATATTTTTTATTTTGTTAATTTTTATTGTAGACAAACTTATGTTTCATTCGTGGAAACGTACGTAAATTAGTTGATCAAACGATTCATTAACTGTGTATTTTTGATAACTTTCAATTTTAAGCTTTTCTAACAACAATACGATTTACCGAAGGAATTCTTAACGGATTGTAATTTCCTTTTGCTTGAATGTTTTAAAAATAGTGTGAAGTCTGACAGTTAATTTTGAGACATTATTAACATTAAATGTGAACATAAAATTTGTCAGAACAAAAATATGCAACTACGCTAATTATAGCTTTAAAGTTTCAAGCAATAACTCTAGCCGGACAGTTGTGCAAATTAAAAAAAATATTTTAAAACTATTTTGAGGCGTATAGTTTTTTGTAGTAAGAAAATGATGCTAAGGGATTTCTTAATTATTAGCAATTTCCTAATTATAAAAATTTTTCATAACATTTTCTGAAGAACATAACTTTTATAAGGTTAGACTAGCAAAGTTTCATTAGTTCATTCAAAGTTTCATAGTGTAAAGGAACTGTTGACAATGTTTGAAACTTTCTAACTTCGTTCGCGGTAAAATGTAAGAAAAAAAAGAGAATTTGATTATAGGATCACATCATAAGTTACGAAACATTCTTATTTTCTCCTTCCTAAAATTAAAATAAGTGTGTTCATATTGATGCTAATCAAATATTTGATAGATAATTTTATTGTATATTCTATTATTAAACATTAAAAAGCCTCAAAAAGGAAGTGAAACGAAAAGTTAAAAAAGTGGTAGCAAATTTTATTTATTTTTTTCTCCCTTCTACTTAAATTTTAAAAAAAAAATTAATAAGAGGAAAATGTCAATTCGAAAGAGAGTTATAAATTATTTTGCTACAAATACTTCTCCCTTTTGCTTTGTCAAAAATTGATTTCAAGCGAAAAAAAAAAACTTTGCCACTACTTTTGAATATTTTTGTAACTGCTACTTATTACTGTCCCGAGATAAATTCTTTAATTAATAAAATTAATTTGTAATGTCAGTTAAAACCCAATTCATTGTTTCGTAGTAAAGTATTTAAAAAAATTTTTTAGCACTAATTCTGTTTTCAATTCAAAAATAGCGAACAAATATATCGTCCTAAAATAGTCTTTTTTAATAAATAATAATAAATAAAAAAAAAAACAATAGTCTTTTAATAAAAATAATACTTCATTATGTTAAGTGATTAACAACTTCCACATAATAGTTAAATTTTTATAAATTACCTGATAATCTATGAAAATAAATTAATTAAATTTTCTTTTATAGAAATATTAAATAAATTCATAAAAGAATTTTAAAACTTTTAAATACTTCGTTTAATAAAATATGCAAGCTCAGAAAAAAAAAGGAAAATTATGTACAGCGTTTTTCTATAATTTGAAACTATAATTATTTTTAGCTAAACCGATAAACTAAGAGCAACAAATCAGCTCAGAATAATAATCATTAAGTCTTTTCTTTATGATTTACGTATATTCGCCCATCTTAGTGTTCGGACTCGGATCGTCTGCCTCAGCGTAAAAGTCGTCTGCGTCAGTATTTGAGAGGGTGTAAAAGTATCTTCACTGCGTCATCACTATGATGGCAGCAAAACGACTTCACGAAGAAAACGTGGTAGGAATGGGATTTGTAACAGGAATTAATTTTTCGCGTTGTTTATGAGTTTCGCAAAAACGGATGGAAAAAGGAAGAAAAATCGAAGGAAAATTCGACTGGTGTACAGCGATGTTATGTTTTGACTAACGGGAGACTAATACTTTTTATTGGAAATGTCTCCAAACTACACGGTCGCTCTCTCATTAAGTATTCAAGGACCAAGATTTAGTTATTAAAGAATTCGTAAGGGAGGAGGATTTTTTTCGGTTTGGGAAAGCTTTATCTGATAGGCATTTTAATTCCTTTGGCGAACATCAGATATGTTTCGTACACTTTGCCTTACTTTCATCCATTAGTTATCTCCTCATGCTGCAGTTTTTTGAGGTGAATAAAGTTGAAATTTGAAATTTCATCAAAAAGTTGTAGTTCTTGTTTTTAGTCTACTATCTCGAAGTAAATTTTTGAAACTGATAAAAAAAATAGAATTTTTTTTTTTTCAATACTAATTATATAGAAACGCAGAGTTAAAAGAAAGTTTTTCCGATTAAAATTGTCTTTGTGCAAAGAAGTAATAAAGAAAAAATAGGAATTCGATTTATCCCTATAATATACAGAAGGCAAAATTTTTATTATTATTTGTTACTATGTTTTCCTTTTTTATTTTATGCTATTTGTTAAGTACACGAAAATTTAATAGTCGGTATACTCAGAGTTTACATTTGGTTCCGGAAATAAATAAACACAGGAATAGAAAATTACGTTAATTTTAGTAATAATTTTTTTTAAAGGAAAAAAACTGGTTTCATGTTTAAAGTTCAGTATAGTAGAGTTTTCAAACAGACATACTTTCCTTACTAAGAATCATATAGTGGTGGTAACAAATGTATTAAACAACTTAAGCTTGCGTTTTTCGCTACCACTATTGTAATTTTTTAAGCAAATGTATGCTGGAGGCAATGCGTCTTTCTCTGGTGCAATTTAGCCCATTCTGTATTTTGTCTTTATAAATAAAAAATTAAAATAACTAAAAATAATATTGATGATTTTTGTGTTATTGCGCAAAAATTTATCTTTCATAGTAATAAATCATTTTATTATAATATAGATATATATAATTGATATATTGTATTTACTAAGCTATTAGTTTGTATAGTTAATGGGGAAAGTTTCACAAAGTGAGAATAAAACTATAATTAAAGCAAAACATTTTTTAATAAGAACTAAGCTACGAACTTCTGTTTAACTAACTAATTGATAGAATTAATGTATTTATGCTTAAATGAATTATTTGTATCAGGGATAAGAAAAAAATTACTGAAATTTAGGTGTTCCCATAGAGCCAGAAACACAATAAATTTTGCCATATTCTGGTATTTCCGACCATATTTTTTCTCAGTGTATAATAGATTTAAATTGTATGAAAGAAAATACATAATTTAAAAAAAAGTGTCTTTTACAGCGGCAATCAAAGGTTACAAGATACTCTAGTCTAAACTAGTTTTATTTGTTCTTGAAATTAAAATATTTAGTCAATTTAATCACACAACCGGAATTGAGAAATGCAAGTTTAGGTTTTTGATCAGGGCTTAGATAATGTCACAAAAATAGACAATTAAATTTAAGTTTTATTCAAGTTTCAACCTCAATCATAGGTCAAAAAACACAAGCAAAAACTGAAAAAAAATTTATGTTCAAAACTACCAGGATATGATAAATTTCACCGTATTTCTAGCTCCATGGAAAGATTAAAGAGCTCTTTAATTTTTTCCAAAATGCTTTGAATTTTTAGTTAAATTAACAATAAATATGGTTTTATAATATGTGACAAAATTTGATATCTCAGATATCTCAGAGCATGGCATAAGAACCATTTATTCTGATAATTTTACTTTTCAGTTTTACATTTTTTTACTGAATAATTTACTAAGTAATACGAACGATAATTTTAAAAAGTATACCATATGAACTGGAAAATTACCAAATAAATGGTATTAATACCGTATATTTTGCTGTTACTAACCAGGTTTAGTTATTTATTAATTTTTTTTTTTACTAGAGATGTCCTTACATGGTAATTTTACCAGATTTTGTTTTTTCTCTTCGTGTAGACTTTTGAGTAGTATGCCACAAAAAAGATAACCAAATAAATTATTAATTCAAAGTTTTGACCACTTTGCATACGCAAAACACAAGCTTACATTGTTGAGTAGCCTTTTTTATAAAGTCACAAAGAGATAAATAATTAATTTTAAATTTTAACAAAAATACGCACGTACCCATAGGTTGAGGAACCACAATTTTATATCTTTTAAGTAGGTTTCATATGAAGTCACAAAAATAAGAATTTCTAAGTTTTAATTTTAACGAGCAATAAAATAAGTAATAAAAAAAAAATAATATAGTAATGATTAGCAGCTGCAAAAATTAGCACCGAGCGATTTGGTGCAGGTGATAAAAGTAAAAGAGAAAATCAACTGAGCATTATTCCAGACTGTGGTGGCCCTATCCGATTACTATAAAGGGGGCCCCCTTGAATACCGGCAGAAGATTCAACAGGGGAGGTTGTACCGGGGGAAGTTGGTAGAACGGACCCAGCTGCAGGTACAATATGGTTGCGACGGTTAAAAAGCAGTACGGCGCGTGTGCCCTTGTTTGTTCTATTAGACACCGCTTCCGTTGAGACACCTGCCCCCTTTCCCCTTTTCCGTAAAAGGTTGGGGAGGGGGGGGATGACTAGTACAACTCACCTTCGTCAATGAATAATCGCTAAATACACCCGTGCGGTGCTTGTAAAAAGGGCAACCAGGTTATATGCCTGTCACTAAATTATTTAACTTTGATTGCGTTTGTTTATTTTCTAACCGGGAAACAGGCGATGGTGCGAGAATTTTACCTGTGCATGGACATGGACATGGATCAATAACTTATTAGATTTATTGAATATTAAGCTAGAATTTGTAATTTTTTTTAATAAAAAAAAATACTATTTTAGTGGTAGCTAACAAAAAGAATTTTTCACTAAATTGAAATATATCGGTTTTATACATATTTTTAGAATCCTTGTCCAAAAATAAGTTAAAAAGGGATGCACGAGCGAGGAAAACGCAAAAACGTAATTGAAATATGATGAAACACTCATAAGAAAGACAAAATGAAAGCATCAAAACCAGTTTGATTGCCAAACGGAATTTGAGTGTATTTCTAATAATTGCATTTCAAGATCTCTCTGTTCTTCCCGGCAATAAAACAGGTTTTGATCTTTTCTTTCCCCCCTTCTCCGTTTACCGTTAGACTGTCTAATCGTTAGATTTCGACAACGTTTACGTTTCTCCCCAGATTCAACAGTCCAAATGTGTTTGCTTTTTTTTAATTAATTTTTGACAAGGATTCTATATCTACTATATGATGTATATTAAAGGCATTTTTTTACGAAACATCCAGTTTATTTTCACTCGTATCACGTATTTTTAGTGAAAAGAGTTGGACTTCATACGTCAATGGACTAAAAAGAGATAGCTATTTGACCAAACATCTACTCAGTCTATCTCTCGAACACAAAGAAAATGAGGCATGAAGAAGTATATGTAGGATTTTTCATGCAATATGAATCAGTAAAAAGTTATGGTAAAATTTTCTCGTTTCTAATCTACGTCTCCCAAAGTTAAAGGGCAAAAAATTTCTATAAAAAAGAACTGAATTTTAATTTGCTATCCTCCTGATATGATTTTTAAAACTAAAGGACTAGCTAAAACGAGAAACAATTAACTAAACTAATTCATTTCGAACTTGGAACCACTCTTCGAAATCTTCAATTTTTATTATTTTTTTATTTCATTTATTTATTTATTGTTTTTTTCTATTGTCTCGCTCTTTCCTATCTACCACATTATAATGATGGAGTTGTTAAATCACATTTTGCTGCTTTAGAATCAAATATACATCATTAAATTGGCCCGTTAATCAAAGTATTTTTTTCTAAACAGAAAATAGATGAAATATGCTGTAAGGTTCCTAACACACTTTATTATTTTATTTTTAATATCTTCCTAGGTCGGAAATTTCACCTATATGTTTAGCACATCTGTGCTTAACTACCATTAAGAACACCAAACTTTTTCTTAAAAATAATAATAATAAAAAGTGATAGCGCAAGTATTTCAAAAATGGCTTTTATTTCGCAGGAACAAGATAATTCTATGAAACCAAAGTATAACATTAAAATACTTACATCTGAAATAAAGGACAATGCTTTTTTAAAGCTAAAGTGGTAGTAAACAAAAGAAAACGTCCATTTCATTTATTTATTTTTCATGTAGTATACTTTTTTAAGTAAAGGTACTTTTTGCACCATTGCAGCATTTGTTGTTAGTAATTTATGGGTTGAAATGCTCAGTTTTTTTAATTGTAAAACTTGATTACCGTTTTATTAATTTGATTTCAAATTATAGTGATCAGCATAACATATAATAAGAATAATAATTCAAATTTTCATATAAAAAAACCAAATGAACAAACGAAACTGTAGAAATGCTTAACTTTTGTTATTTTACTGTCCCTTTAAATACTCAGAAAGGGGTATTTAACACTCTTACAAACTTTTTTGTATTTAAATAAAAGCTGAAAGTTATAAAAGAAAATTTTGTTTAAACTTTCCAAAAAAAGAAGAAAAAAAGTAAGAAAAGCTATCAAAAGATTTTTAAGCAATATGACTATAAATTTGAAAAAATATAGTATATATAAGTTTAAATTTAGAAATCATATACTAGTCAAGTAAAGGACATATTTTACAATTAAATTTACATTGGAATTTAAAAGATCATTTTTATTATAATGATTTACATTATTTAGCTAAAAAAACTGTCTTTCTTCTTTTTCTCATTCTCTTCTTCTTTTCTCATTCCAACGAGTGATGGTGATTAATCAAAAGAATAGTGGAATTCTTTTGTTCTCATTCAACTATAATTTGCAATCGAACCAGATATCTTTTTAACTCATTGTTTTTCTTCTATAACTCATTATTTTTTCATTTCGGTTAAGCGCAGTAAGAACAATTTAAATGTTTTTTCTTTCCTTTCTTAAAGCCTAAAGAGGTAGCTAAAGGAAAAGTATTTACTAACATTAAATGCAGATGAACTATCACTTTTGAAATGCGGGAAATTTTTTACATCATTATAGCATTGGGAGAATAAAGGGGAAGGACAGTTAAAAAAAATTCTATTTATCCCACTAATAACCGATCACAATTACCAAAATCATGTAAAAATGTGACTTTACGAAAAAAGTGATGATACCAGAATGTTTATTCCAAGTGGATAGTTTCTTTTGTTATCTACCAGAGTAGTGTTTGAAAAGCTCTGCGCTTTGACTTAAGTTACAAATATGAATATCTATGTCATTAATGTACGATGATGCGTGAAAAATGGTCTATTTTCTGAAAACTAAGTGCTAATAATGTATTATTTTACTATTACATTATTTGTACTATTAAAAAATAAGTCGTCCTTTTAAAAAGACCCAAGGCAGAAATTAGTTTACGCATTGATTGAAATCGCTTCCATTTTAATAAGATTCAGAAAGTGCTGTAGTATATTTGCTTATAAGCCTCATAGGTAAGGTCACTTGAAGATATTTCAAATTTTAACTAGACTTAAAGAAACAAAAACTGCTTATAGTAATTTAATGTAACTTTAATATTTTATTCAAAAAAGTACTCCGAAATAAGTTGCCAATCATAACAATCTTATGATTAATATATGTTTGGTAACTCGCTTCGAAGTACTTTTTTTAATGAAATATTAAAGTTGGGGTACATTAAATAAAGATATATACGGATAAAATATATAATACAAGTATAGGGAAAAATAAATTATAAATATTGCGAAACTGTAATTGCCTTATCATGATTATGGTTGACAACTTATTTCTGAGGGTAATTCGCGATATTTTAAGTTGTAAGATATAAAAAGATAAAAATATCGTCAAAGACGAGTCTTTCGAGTGTTAAATATTTCGATAAAGTTTTATAAAGTATTCTTGGAAACCAGTCATTTCTGGTATTTAGCTTACTGAAAGGACCCGAAAAATGGTCACTACGAATATACTTTGTCAATAAGTACTAATAGTCACTATAATTACTTTGTCATTAATATACTAATAGTCACTATGAACACTATGAATACGGTGATTAGTTTGTCATTAATATACTAATAGTCACTATGAATGCTGTGATTAGTTTGTGATTAATATACTAATAGTCACTATGAATACTATGATTACTTAGTCATTAATATACTAATAGTAACTTTGAATACCGTGATTACTTTGTCATTAATATACTAAGAGTCACTATGAATATAACTATTTATTTAATAAAATTACTTTTTTTGTATGTCATGTACTTTTTCCGAGACAGAATCTGATCAATAAGTGCTAAAATTGAACGAAAGCAAACAATTTTTCATTTCCAGAGTGTAACAGCTATGCATTCAAGCGAAGAAACTGCACTTTAAAAATA
Organism: Parasteatoda tepidariorum; assembly: GCF_982258835.1. Lineage (NCBI taxonomy): Eukaryota > Metazoa > Arthropoda > Arachnida > Araneae > Theridiidae > Parasteatoda > Parasteatoda tepidariorum. The sequence continues at coordinate 74,005,649 of NC_141755.1, read as the reverse complement.
ATTAAAACGCTTCTTTGTTCAAAAAAATTATTTTTTAAAAATTTCAAAATATACAGTTCAATTCCCTAAATCTTTCAATTCATTTATGTGAAAATACGTTTACGGCCTCCGTCTGAAATGCATTAATAACATCATGGGTGAAAGTATTATTAGGCCCTTCCTGCATAGAACTTTCATCTGACCACCGGGCGCTAAAAATAGACAAGGGAAAGTCCATAGCCGCGCGTGTGCTCTTACTGAAGTACTTGAATTACCAATCAGTTACATTGCGGTTTCAAGCACAACCTGGCTGTATTTTGCTTTGAACTTTCGACTACGGTCACAACAACAACAACAACAATGCACCCACACAGCTCAGCAAAACAGCTGAAAGTTTATTTTAAGTTACGTTATACCCATGGCCGGTGCTCGGAAACGTGACTACTGTTAAAAATGGCTGAATCTTTAGGACAAATAATAATATTAAAAAAAAAGACCCCATCACCACGTGACAATGAAGCACCGACACGCGCACGCTTACACACATTGGATGCCTTCCCCCAATGCCTTTTTTTATATTTATTCATTTTATCGAGCACATCGTGTGTGCAGTACTTTTCAAAAAACCCAGCTGAGGTGAATTTTAAAAAATATATTTAAGGTCGACAGATGCTTAGCTCAAAAACGTTAGGCTTTAGGCCGACACAATGGGGAGGTAGGGAAGGTTCATCTATAAAGGTATTGTACGGGTACATTGTAGCAGCCTGCTAGCATTCTATTAGACTCTAAAGGTGCTACTACCTAGAGAAGTTTCTTTTTTATTTATTTATTCTTTAATTTTTACCCGCAATACCAGGGGCATACGCACGCGCCATCACCACACGCTTCGCACGCGACTCTCCATAAGCCCCCGAGGGGGCATTTTTTTTTTCCATCTCATCCAAACTTTTTCCATTATGAATCTCCTCGTTTTTCTTCCGCCTAACTGTTCGATTTCTTTTGGAAACCCCCCTTCATTTCCTGCAGGTAGTCCTCTTCTTTCCCTCTTCTATTTATTGTCTTGGATCCCCCCCCCCCCCGAAAAAAGTTTCGCTTTTATTCGGATAAGAGATGTTAAGGGGACATAGCGGGACCTGGGTCTCTTCCTGCATCATAAGAACGAACATGCCTCTTAACTCGATTGCTCTTGTTTCGAGCGGGCACAGTGGGTTGCCATGGTGGAAAAAAAAATTAAGAAAAAGGTGGTTATATACCGAAATGTGTTTTTGTAGGTTACTTTGCAGATGTATTTCGCATAAAAATGGATCAAATTGTCGTTTTGGTTTTCGCGGGACTTCTGTCAAACACACTTTAAAACTGTTGTTCACAATTTTTTAAGTATGAAAACACTTAGCATTCAAATAAATCAGGATGGCGACGAAAAATTATCAAACTAGTACTTCATTTTTAATTTATTTGTACCTTTTTCCCTCTTTTATTCACCACTAATTACTTCAAAAATTAAATTTTTACTTACATATTTAGGACAAATTTAAATTAGATTAAAATTAAATCAGGATGGTGACGAAAAATTATCAAACCTTTTCATTTTTAATTTACTTGTAAGTGGGAAATAATGGCGCTGCCTTCTCTTATTCACTACTAATTACTTCAAAAATTAAATTTATACTTAGATATTTAGGACAAATTTAAATTAGATTAAAATTAAAGTGAAAACAAAAATAAGTACGTCATTTTAGTCGTGCCCATCTTAATGCTTTCATTTTTGATTGTTGTTTTTAGTATCCTTTTAAACTGCAATATCATAGCGCGTCATAGAATAATTAATTTTTTAATTTGTTGCAAAATAAGATTTAAAATTTTTCGCATTTTAAAATTGCTCATGAATCTCCCAATCTAAAAAGTTATTAAGAAGTTGCGACGAATTTTTCATGTGGCTGAAAAAATTTTGTCGATTTAAATTTCACTTAAATGTTAGGAAATAAGTTGGAGGGATTTAATTTGTAAAATATTTCTTGGTTGATAAGGATTTGTAAAGATATTTTGTTGCCTAGATACTTTTTTTACAACTCTTAAAACTTTTCCAAATTGTATCTTCCCTGCTACTGCTCTATGTATATAATTAAAATTGATGGCAATCTTATTTTATTAAAAAAAAATCACCTTAAAATGGTAATGGGATAAAAAAAGAACAAATTTTTTGGAGAAAACGATTTTAAGTATTGGAAAAGACGTCTTTGTGGGCAGCTAGAATATTATTTTATTTATCTCTTAAAATGTCTTTGTGAATTTTAGAAGAAGGGCGAAACTGATGGATATTAATACTACGTTCTCTATGAATCGTGCTTCTAATTTGATAGTGCACTGATATTTTTTTTTTGTGAGTGGAGAGAAAAGAATGAAAATTGAATATTTAAAATTTTTTTTACAAGTTCGAAATTTTTTTCAATGTCATTTAAACTAAGGAATTTTATTTGGTTATGATACAAAGGCTTCCTTTCGAATATTGCGAAAACATCTAACAGTGAGAGGAGTTTAGGATTTGCTTATTTTTGTCGATCTGGTGGGAGGAGGGTGTGATCAATGCTTACGCAAGATATTAAAATAAATGTTTCAAATTTTTTTAAAAAAATTGAAAAAAAAATTGTGACAAAAATTTTAGAAAAAGTTAAGGATTCAAAAAATTAAAAAAGCTATGATTTTTTTCGGGGGGGGGGAGTATTTAGAGTTTCAATTTCAAATGTTTTATTAGTTTTAGAGATCAAGAGTTTTTTTAATTCCAGCAGGAAAACACAGGAGAACCTAAAGAAAGTTCGACTCAAAATTTTATGAAATGATATAATGCTTAACTTTATTGAAATGAAATTTGTAATTTGCTTATTTTTCCTGAGAAAAGAGGGGGAATCTAAAATTGCCAAAACCATGCCTACGTAATATTTCTAAAGTTTCAAAGAAAAAAAGTTGCTTAAAAAAAAATTCAAAAGGACTTATCGAACCAAAATCCATACTTTAAAGTTTTAAGTCGCAGAGCAAGTTCACTGCTTTTTAAATTTATAATATGTAAATTAAAATATTGATACTAAAAAGGCAATTAATTATTAAACTAAAACGAACTTAATATTTTATTCATTGTATCCATTTTATGGGATTTTTTTTTCATTTCTTCTATTTATATGATTGCAACAGATTCGAATACATTCTCTAGGATGTCAAAATTATAAAAAATTATGTTTGCATATACTTTGCTGTTCCAATCACCATATGATTTTTAAAAAAATTACAATTGCAAGCAAACTGAATTAACTATAATCATTTTCTTATAACTAAAACATTGAAAAACCTACCATTTTACAATCCATTGAACTTTAGTTAAACGATTTTGCAAATTCATAGTCAAAAAACGAAAAAAAAATTTAAAATACAATTGCCTTAAAATGATGAAATTTTTAATCTTTCACCAAAGCACGAATTCAATGCATATGATGCAAAACTCTTGTTAGATAAATTTACAATTAGAAAAAAAAATGCTAACTTTTCCATTAAGTTCTTTCTTCAAAGTCTCAAGGTGCAAAACTTTATCCTATTCTGAATATAAAAGTTCACTTTCGTAATTGCAAAAACTATTTTTCAATAACTATTTTTATTTTAAATTTTATAAGAAATTGTTAAAAAATAATGAAGCACTGAAATCTTCTGATCTGTTAGTTCTTGAGCCAACAGGTGGTTTTGTTTCGTCGCGCCCTTGCAGATGTTCTTTTCCCCTTTAATCAATAGAAGAAATATTTTCAACAGATGGGAAATGCAGAGATGTACGATTTGAATTAAAAATGAAAAATTGTCTTTGGTTAGGCTAGAGAAAAAAATCATCTTGTTAGTCATAACAGACAGGCGAAATTAAAAGATGTCTCATTCAATTTGTGTTCTCATTTTCTACTTTCAATTATTCGTTTCATGATAAAATTATTGAGATGTATTTAGTTCTTAAATGGAAATTTAAAATATGCACTTGTTTCATTGGTCGTTCATTCAAATTTTAATTAAAATGACTTGGTTTTCGAATTTTCCTTTGATTATTTTTTTCATTGAATTTATTAGACTAAGTCATAAGGACACCGAAAGTAAAATCATTTTGGTTAGGAGGCACAATACAATATTTTAAAGAAAATCATCGTGAGTTACAGTGATTCAAGTGATAAAGCGCAAATTCTGCTCCTAGTTTGCATCGACCACAGTGTTGACGCCCTTGCCGTCGGGCTAACAGTGGGAAGTTTTCATGGTTCTTATCTTTCCGTAACACAAATACTGGATAGTTCCCTCTAAAGGTTCATAGGCTTGATGCAATAGTCCTCTTGTCTTCTGGGTTGGTTTCAAAATTATAAGATTACGAGATGAACATTGATTGTCGTAAACCCAAAAATATGACTGTTGTCCAACGCCGGTCATAAAACAAAATCAAATAACTGTAACTTCTTTAATCATAAAAATGAATTGTCCAACTCAAAAATGATTCAATAACACGTTTATTGCTTTTAAAAAATTTTAAGGAGCATTTAAACAAATGCATATTCAAGAAAGTTTTTTTTAAATGCATTTTTAGCGCATTCAGAAGTTTCTGAAATTTATTTTAAGCAGTCAGGCATTAAAAAAAAGTTTTTAGAAAAAAAATTTTTCGTTTATAATTTAATTTTTTATAATCATATGATGATAAAAAATTTTTTTTCTGGTTTGATTTGTAGATTTAGGTCCATATAGTTTAAAAAATCTTTTTGTTGAAAATCAGTTTTTTTTTCTTCTCTCTTGCAGATAATGCATTTGTTAAAATTTTTTTCTTAAAAATTGAATCAATTCAATCATCCATTTTTGATTCTGGAATTATAAAATATTTTTAAATCACATACGCTTCATATATGCGATCAAAATTTGTATGAGAAAATTACTTTTTAAAAAATATTGAAATTCAATATTCTCTGACGCATTTTTGACTAAATCAAATTTCTCAAACTAGGTAAAAAAGCCATGGCTCGCACTAAAATTAAAGTCTTGTGTAATTTCATGCATTGCTCAATGATAATTTTTCGAGTTAAGCACATAATCAGAATATTTTATAAACAACATTTTACTTAAACTCTCATATTTGTTTCAACACGTAACCATATTATCTATACCTTAAAAAATAAACTGCAATTTCAATAAGGTGTTGAATTCGTGCCGTTTTAAGTGCAAGTAGTAGTTCATTAAACTGTCGTATAGCGTAATGAAAATTAAGAGCTGCAATAATTTGATTCAGTTTATAGCACCGTAAGATAAAAGCTACAGAAAATTTGATCCATATTATGATTCAACCCACTTCAAAAGTTTAAAATGTTTCATTTTCTTAAAGTATACAATTGTAAGAAAAAATTATATTAGATTAAACAAAAGAACGAAAAAGAGTGCTTCGAACGAATTGACAAAATAATTTTTTGAGTCACAATGTTTTGATTAGATGCAAAAATAAAGAATTATTTGATATCTAATATTCGTAACTCATTAACATTTATAAACAAAAGATTTCTTATTTATTCATTTATTCTTTTGCATAACACTTGGAACTTGTGGCAATAAACAAAAGTAGTCGTCCATTCCATTTCTTTCAAGAGTCGGTGATGGGAAGTCGTGGGTTTGTTCTCGCCAGCCGAAGATTCCCCGTGTAGTAAATGGTGGCTGAAGGACGTTAAATCTGTCGAGTCACAAAGTCCTCCGTGTTCCCATAACAAACCATGCCTCTGGGGTACTGATCCAGGAGATTCCTTGTCTTCTGGATTGGTTCAAAATTACAAGGTTAAGGAGTTTAACATTAGTAGTCGTAAACCCAAAACTGGATCTGCTGTTCAAAGACGGTTATAAAATACTATGATTGGAGTTTAATTGTTTCAAACACAGCACTATGTAAATTAAACGTTTTTTAGATTTTTTTATGACTGTCAATGAGAAGGAATAATATTTTCAGAACAATTTTCAAATATAAGTGTCTTATTTATTTATTTTATAACCGTCGTTGAACAGCCAACCCAATTTTGGGTTTACGACTACCAATGTATAACTCCATAGCCATGCAATTTTGAACACCATCCAGAAAATGATTGAACTCCTGGATCAAGTAATGGGAGAAATTTGCTTTCGTGGAAGTTTTTTTGATGGAACTAATCCGTATTTGCATCACTTGGAGAGGAAAACATCCCATGGTTAGCCTCATGGGCAGAGGGACTCTATCCCATGATCCGTCAACCACTGAGGATAATTTACGTCAGCACCATGGTTGGTGCGAGTCGGATTCTATTCCCTAGTCACCACGGTTCAAATATGAGTATTTTTAAATGATGTGTGGAATTTATTTTAAAAAAACTTTCATTCTAATGCTATGTTCGAAGTTCAATTATTTAAAAGCGTTAGGGCTATGCCAATAATTTCATGGACTCTCTAGCAAAACACTTTTCAAATATATATTTTGACATAAAAGGTAAAAGAATTAAATAACAACGGGGGCTTGAAGAAATGAAAATTTAGAAAATTTATTCTTCACATTTATTCTGTCACTTCCAAAGGTAATGAATACTGCTCTGCGGAATATTTTTTTTTGAATAAATGAGTGGTTAAAGAATAATTGGATCTTATTGGACAAATTTAGAAAATTTATTCCTCACATTTATTCTGTCACTTCCAAAGATAATGAATACTGCTCTGCGGAATAATTTTTTTTTGAATAAATGAGTGATTAAAGAATAATTGGATCTTATTGGACAAATATAGAAAATTTATTCCTCACATTTATTCTGTCACTTCCAAAGATAATGAATACTGCTCTGCGGAATAATTTTTTTTTTTAATAAATGAGTGGTTAAAGAATAATTGGATCTTATTGGACAAATTTAGAAAATTTATTCCTCACATTTATTCTGTCACTTCCAAAGATAATGAATACTGCTCTGCGGAATATTATTATTATTATTATTTTTAATAAATGAGTGGTTAAAGAATAATTGGATCTTATTGGACAAATATAGAAAATTTATTCCTCACATTTATTCTGTCACTTCCAAAGATAATGAATATTTCTCTGCGGAATATTTTTTTTTTTGAATAAATGAGTGGTTAAGGAATAATTGGATCTTATTGGACAAATTTAGAAAATTTATTCCTCACATTAATTCTGTCATTTCCAAAGATAATGAATACTGCTCTGCGGAATATTTTCAGTTGAATAAATGTGTGGTGAAAGAATAATTGGATCTCATTAAAAAATTATTTTAAATTAAATATGTTTAAATTTAAATTATCAGAAAACGCTACGCCACATAAATTATCGGAACAAGCTCAAACATTTTTTCATTATTTGTATTTTCTTTTCATTTCTAAAGAAAATGAATTTAATAATGCCGAGGTTTCGAAGAAATGGGACCTAAAACAGTTGTTCGTTGCATTAATAAAGAGAACGAAAAAGCTTTGCACCTGTCCATCTCACGGCCATTTCATTTAAGGTTACAGTTATGAAAAGAAAGGCGAAAACATTAAATAAAAGAATAAATTTCAATCCCAATTTTCGGCATCCACCTGCTGATATGCGCTAGTTGTAGGAGGAGTGAATTCCCAAACACCGGAAGCCGACTTAGAAAGCCCAAAAAAAGCATATGCCGAATTTTATTAAACAATCGAATGAAAAGAAAAAAGAATTTTGTGTGTGTTTTTCCCGCCATAACGGTGAGAGTGAGTATTCCATTGGCCGTTAAGTCATCAATTGGAAGTGACACTACATTACCCACCTGCTAGGATTGTGTTTGTTATTTGAAATAATGAAGCTAGGTCCAGACACGAAACACATGCTACGGTAGAGTTTAGATCCGGCTGTTATATGTGAATAAAAACTGTTGAAGCATTTCGATCAATAAACACGACTGTTTAATGTGCTTTATGTAGGGTCACAGGTACATTTCGAAAACATGTGTGTTTGACAATAGAAGGAACAAATCAATAATAGCATGGGAGGTGAAATACATGTGAATACCTATATCCGTGTTCATGGAATAGATTTTTAAAAAATGCTTAAATTACGAAATTTGAGTAACGGTACACGTTGATAGCATGATTTTCTGCACATTTGCTACATTATCAATATGAATCACTTTGATGAGCAAGATTTATAACGCGATAAAGCGGTTCAAAGTGAATTAAATAATTATTTAACTTAACATTCATGAAATAACCAAGTTTGATGGTCGGAACCAAGAATATCGCTTAATGTGACACTGTGTGTAGTTTTGCGAAATTGATTAAAAAAATTCCTTAAAATCAGTACAAAGTGCAAAATACAAGTTTTCACAAGTTGCATGGTTTCCTACTGAGCACCAAATAGGTTACTTCATAACAATGAATTATCGGTAGCAAGTTACTTTCAGAAGAATTCTAAATGTATAATTTTTTCATACATGAAAACATCTCTATTATCCAACAGCTGTCATTAACGATTGTATTACAGGACGGGAATAAAAACTAGTTCTCTAGGATTCAAGTGGTTTTATCTCTCGATTGGTCGTTTACTAGAAACTTTTTAAATATATATATATATGCATATATAGCATAATAAATAAATACAAAAGGAAAAAAAAAACATGAAGAAAATTAAGAAAAACAATAAGTTTTATTTATTGCGCATAAGCTGCAAGTAAATAGAACACAAAGAACAAGTTCAAAATGTAGAGAAAACATGAAAAAATTACAGAACAATGAAAAAAGGGGAAAAAGAAAAACAATAATAAAAATTCGGAAAATAAAATATATGATCTTTTTATCAGCTCACACGATTATATCAGCAAAAAGGAGTGCTTTCTAATATAATATCAATCAATATAGCCAAAGTAAAATATATCAATACAATAGTGTGAGGAGCACTAAAAAATACTTTTACTCCTATATATATATATATATATATATATATATATATATATATATATATATATATATATATATATATATATATATATATATATATATATATATATATATATATATATATATATATACATACAGAGATGCCAACTTGCTCCGGAAAGCAAATATATATTTTAAAGTGGTAGTTTATAAATTGTGATTCTTGGTTTAATAAATTCAATTTAGTAGATTTTTAATCACCACTATTTTTAAATAATTCGTTGGCTTATATAATTCCCCACTTTATAGTATTTATGTCATGCTACACCTTTTAAAAAGCAAGGAAAAATAGTCAAATATTTGCAAAATTTAATTTGTAGTTATTTACCATTTTTTTAATTATTTTGGCGTGAATTGAATTTCAAAATGTCATGTTTCTGGTATGTCACAAACAATATTTTCAGTAATAACTAGCTTCAAAACTTCGCATAAATTTTTCAATATCTAATTTTTTTCATCTCAACCGTTGTAAGCATTTCTAGAATATACGCAGAGGGTATTATTTAGTAAAACTTCGCTTAAAAATTTTTTTTCTGTCAATAATTTGTTTGTCACATGAAAATCTGTCATTTTCCTGGCTACTTTTATTTAGTGATTTATAACCAAAATAGATAGCTCCAGCAATCAATACCTTGCGTTAATAGATTGATTAGATACCATTCTATCTGAACATGTTTTGTTGCCTGAACAAAGAACCAACTTTCTATTTCAAAAATTTTTTCAAGGTGAGTAGATTTTTATGTTGTCATTTTCCTGTCTTCTTGAAATCATTAATAACATGAGCTACATAGATTTATCTGAGTTTTTTCGAGAAATCCTGTTGTTTTCTGCGGAATGTCTTAGGTCAAAATGTTAAATTAAAGTAAAGTTAAATGCTATAAAATGGCAAAGTTGTCATTATCCTGGCTGTCATTTTCCTGGTTTATGAATGCCAGGACATTGACGTGTTACCAGAAAACTTTTTAAATAGTTTATTGTAAAGAGGGAAAGCAAATATTAACCTAATACCAAATTTATGCATGATTGTAATATGCTTGAATGTAATCAAAGTTATTTATTTGTTTAATGATTGATTATTGTACACAATTTTATTCTGTACATATCTGCAACAAAATTTTTTGATTCTTTCTGCAGTGAATAAAAAGAATTAATTTAAGCAATTTATGGTCCATCTAACATGAAGGCTTAAGTTGAGTTACTTACCATTAACTTAAAATGACTGTTTTTTAAACTTCTAAGCTAATATGTCATTTTCTTGGAATTCAAGATTTGGTGAATTTCTATTTTATTTTTTTTCTCGAGCAAATGTCAATAAACTACATAGCTGTCTATAAGATATTAATAAATGTAACTAAAGAAGTATACAAAAAGAGATTTAGATTATTGTGAAGATTTTAAATTTGAAGAAATTTTTTGGTCCGAATTGTCATGTTTCCAAAGAATCACCTATATATATATACATTAGAGATTGTATTATTTTTTTTTAATAAAAAAACAGGGCAATTAAAAAAATATGAGAAAATTATGGATTCGAATGTAAAAAAATGAATAAATAAACGAAATAAGTAAAATGAAAAATCCAAGCGTTTTCTTCTTTTTTATGCCATTTTCAGAATGTTCGAAGTGTGTTTTAGTGTGTAATAATTGAATTTTGAAAACTAAATTACAAACATAAAACGGGGGATATTTTCAATTAGTTATATGAAAATAGAAAGTTCAAAACCACCCATTGTTAACATGGGTGGTATATTACTATTTGGAAAGAAGGTTAAGTAATATGCAATTAACATAGGTTTTTTCTTATAACAAAACGAGAACAAAAAATTACTTTTCCTGGTGGGATAACAACAGTAAAAAGCTTTTGTTTTTTCGCTCTGAAAATTGTTGGGAGATCAAAGTAGGTTGTATAATTGTGGTGATATCTGGAATTTAACCTTCGACAAAGGTATTAAAAATAATTAAATTAAGTTGATCAAATTTATTTAATCAAAAATGCAGTCATTTAAAAAAATTTCCGAAAAAGTACCTTGCCGAAACTGCAAAAAGTGGTAAGTATGCAAAAATGCTCTGTTTCAAGCAAATGAACATTAAATTACGTTTTGTTATTCCCACTTCAACTTAAATTTTTTAAACATTATTTTGCGTAATAATTTTTTTCCATGATAAAAAGATATTATAGTTCTTTTTTATGTTTTTAACGTTTTTTCCCCTTTAATGACTATAAAACTAAGCTGCAAGGTGCAAAAATACTTCAGATCCTGTACTCAGTTATCTAACAAGATATATTACGTTCTATCTTTAAGTTCAAATTTCATTTTTTTTTTCACTTCTAACCAATTACTCCTTTTAGCCTGAGCACCTGAATTAGAAGATCGTGCCGCTTCTAGTCATCACCAACCTCTCTTTCGAAGAACATGGAGGCAGATGTGGAATGTTACATTGCGTAATGTTTCACCTGCGTCATTGGACACGGAGAAGGCTTGAGAGGTTTCATCAAAATCGGTGACCCTTTCATTGTTTTTTAATTAAGGGAAACGCGTGCCGTCTGTTTTGGACTCTATCACCAGCGTGAAGAGGCCTTTCCCCCCAAAAAAAAACAAAGTCGTCAGAGGGGTGTGGACAGTTAAATATTGGGTTGATGTATAAGTTCCCGAGTTTTTTTTTTTTTTTTTTTTTAAATTTTATAACTTTATTTTTTGACATTAAATAACATCAATTTAATCCATAATGTACTCTCTGTTGTTGTTTACGACTTCCTCCCAACGTTCAACGAGTTTTTCGATGCCTCTTCGGCAGACGACTTCGAAAAAGTCGTTCAACTAAGCCTGTAATTCGACGCCATTATTGAACGAAACACTGCGTAAAGCATTTGAGATCGCACGGCACAAGTCTCTCCAGCAGCTTCTGTGGCTTTGGCACCTCGATTAAACGCAATAAGAAGGTGGTGTCGGAAACGCTCGTTTTTGTCGACGTGACACTCCATTTAAATGCTCTAAAAAGTAACAAAAATTAAAGTCAACAAAAAAGTGAAATACACTATTTTATAGAGCGAAAAATTCTCTTTCGAATAACGCAAAAGATTATGCCAAAACATTTCATTTTCAACGGAAATTTTTTAAATAAAAAAAAAAGCGGGAATTTATGCATCAACCATATATTTTTACGAAATTCTTACAAATGAATTGATTATTAATACAGTCGGACTTCTATATAACGAACTTCCATTTTTTGAATTTCTCCATTTTGTGAATTTTTTTCAAGGAACCAAGAACATTTTGGAAATTTCCTTGCAAAATATCTTCCAAATATCGAAGTGAATTTTCTATTCAACGAACTCTTCTTTGAGATCCACTTTAAACTTCTTTAACATTTAAAACTAGACATTTTAAACTTGTTAACGCATTTTATGGGGAAAATAATCTTGAATTGAATTTCAAAGCCACTTAACTATTAGAGAAAGCAGTAAAATCACTTTCTCTTTTTGTTCGCATTTCAAGCGAAAAACTCTAACCTAAGCAACAAAATTAGCAGATTTTATTAGTAGCTATTAAACTTTAGAACGCATGTGGTAATGTATGTTTGAAATTACTTTTATAATAGATGCAGCGATAATTTTATGAAAAAATTTAGCTTTTTTAGTTTAAAATGTATATAGCATGATTGTGTAACACTGTATAATGTTTTGCTCTATTCTTGCTTTCCATGCCGATTTCTTTTATGATTAAGATTTATGAAATAAATAGTAGATACTACTTTACAATATAAATGTGTATTCATTGCTATTTTAATTATGTCGAGTGTTTATGAATTTAAAACCTGTTTTGTGTTGTTTAAGTATTTCAAAAGATGATTTTCTATTTAACGAATTTTCCATATAACGAACTTATAATCGGGGTTTAACGACTTCGTTAAATAGAGGTTCAGCTGTATTTTTGAAAATTTGTAAATTTTTTTTCTTTTCTTCTTGAAAGCCTTGCGTGTTTTTTGAACATTTTCCGCCAAGGAAAATAAGAAAGGCACATTTCAAGTGACCTACACTTGAGAGAAAGATATAATTTTGAAATGGTATAACGTTGTCTTTTTGCATCCTTATCATCTCACCGCAAAGAACTTTTTTGGGTGAAGTAAAACGGAGAAATAATATAAATGTTTAAAAATTTATTAAAAATTTTTTTTAAAAAAAAATCGCCCTTTTGTCCCATTGTTTGCAAAATTTTATCAGTTTAGGTAATTTAGCATTAACTTTTAAGTCTTTAAAAAATTTAGATCAAAATGCTTTTCATTTTCACAAAACGGTGACAAAACGGTATATTAACATTTTGCACTGTTTTTAGATTTAGCTTACGAAAGCAGGCTATAGAAAGGCCTAACTTGACATAAGAGTCATAAATAACGGAAGCAAATTTACATCACAGTTATGAAAATAGCATATTATTCGCAGAAAAGCTATATTTCTTTTGACAACAGAACCTTCGAGAAACAGCCATAATATGCTATTTTTATAACTGTTGAATATTACTGTCTAGAGAACTGTATAATATTTAACAACTATTTAATGTTATGTCAATTTTACCAACCTTTAGTCAGCGCACTCCATGGTTAGTATGAAGATTGTGAAAAATATAAATGCGAAGAAAAGCCATAGCTTTGTGAAAATAAAAGGCGCTTGTGATCGAATTTTTTAGAATTTGATAAGTTACCTAATGCTAAATTAAGTTGGTTTTTAAAAACTTGAATAAACGGGAGAATTATTATTTGATTTTAAATTTTTTTTTCTTATTCGGAAAAATCTTCCCTAAGACTGTTAAAAAAGTTTCATAATTTTTAAGTTTTTTTCTGACTATTTTTTGTTCAATAGCCCAGATAATTTTTTTACGGTCCGATAGTTTATATAGTTTTTAATTACAGCTTTACTTCGAGTTTATAGCACTTAAGCCAATGCTTCTTTTTTTCCTTGGCAAAAATGTTTTTTTCTTCATTTTTCGAAAGAGTATGCGTAGAATGCAAGAGCTCCGTCCAATCAGAACGTCCAACAGATATAGAGGGTGTTATATTAGAATTACTTGAGTCTTATTTAGAAAAAAGTTTTACCAATACAATTCCTTAATCAAAGCATTAGCAATTAGTATGATATGTAAGTCTTTTTTAAAGTAAATTTTGCTTAATTTATTTTAAGGACTTTAACGATTTCTTAATTATTAGATTTCAGACATCATTAAATTAATATTAGAACTGCCAATTAATATTTAAACTAATTTGTGAAATACTAATAACATTTCAGTTGTAAACTTTTGCAAGAAAGTTTTTTTTCATTGAAAAAAAGCAACGTGTTAAACTAATAAAAAACGATGTCTTAATATACACATTTGTTTAATTTTTTTAAGAAAAAACCTTAAAATTCAATATTTTATAGCCCATATTTTTTCTGTTATAGCAATCAAAATGTAAAATTTTAATCTGTCGACTTATATTTAATTTAGCTATCAGATAAATTTTAAGTAAAACTGAACTCTTCCTACTAGCAAAATAAAAATATGTTGCCTTGGAAATTATTTTTAAAAATTTCAATAGTATTTTCATTTTTATTTAATAAAAAAAAAACATTCAAATTTTAAAAACTGTAAGCATTTCAATGTATCTTGTAACTTATTTATTATATTTCAATTAAATGTATGCAATATATATTTTAATTAAATTTATACTATACATATTTCGATTAAATTTATATTATTTATACATTTATGCAATTTCTATGATTATTATTAATACATTTTTAAAAATATTCATTTTTTTTTTTAAAATTGACAAAAAAGAATATTTTGGTAACAAAAATCTATATTTTGAATTACTGATAATTTTAGTATTTTTTTAAGTAATTATTGGTATTATTTTCAGGCAGATAAATAATTTATTTTTAGTTCTGAAGGGCAAAGCTATACACGTAGGCTGTCTACCTATGCATAGACTATCTTAAATTATGCTTTCGAGAAATGTATTATTTTTTTATAGGAATATATTATTTTTTTAACAAACAGTTATAAAACGAAATTTAAATATTGTCTAATTCCGTAATTTTTAATAAGATCAATAAGATATTGCTATTTAAATTTTCTTTGATAAGTAAAAACACTTGACTATTTTTTTATATAAATAATAAAAGCTGGTAGTGCAAGAATTATATAAAAATTTTCTAATAATTGTTATTTGCGATTCAAATTGAACTTTCAGATCAGTTTCTTTTTCAATTAGTTGGAGAAAGTAGTAGGTTTGTTCCGCGATACGGGTAACTTTCTGGAGATAGCTTCAGATTTCTTCAACTTTTGAGAAATTTATCATTCAACCGCTAATTATTCAATTGGGTATACTATAGGCTACGTCACAAGTTGTGTTATTCCTACTAAATTTAACCCATGAATGGCATTTTCTGCGAGCCTAACTTCAAGCCACAAATAAACAAACGAAGTGTTTGATCGTTTAAATAGCTGCTCGCCAGATTTTATTGCATTATAAAGAAAAGTAATTGATATTCGATTTTTGATTAATAATTGATTTATGTGGATAGTGGCATTTATCTGGATAGTGGCATAGAATTTAGCATTGCGTCATGGTAAATGTTATTCCTACTAAGTGGAAGTAGTTGTGTTTTTTTTATACTATACCCAATTGATTCAATTCATAATTGTTACATGATGCCATTATTCTTTATTTAACAGTAATTCATTGTATCATATTTTAAATATTTCTTTCAGAAAATTAAACTAAATAAAAAAGTCAAATTATTAACGAATAATAAACTACAGTTCATATTGCAGTTTCTGCAAACTTTAAGTGGTTTAATCGTTTTACTTTAAATGCGTCAATCGAATTCTCAGTTTGATCGTTCTACTTTAAATGCGCCAATCAAATTCTCAGTTTCTAAACGTATATTTTATATGAATTTTTATTTTGAGGAAAAGTGACAAAGCGTTGGAGAACATTCTGTATTAAAATAAAAAATTTGTTTTCAAAGCATTTAAAATTTACTTCAAATCATTTATTTATAACAAAAAGAGAAGGAAATAATATCTCCACTCTTCTCTTAAGATGAAAACCGATCAAACTTTTCAGTTTGTTTTCGAACGATATCGTCTGAACAGCTCGTAGCAGAAAGTCGACAATAATTGTAAGAACAGTTCCAAAAGCTATGTGTCGGGGAACTGACCCATTCATGACAATGTTTTGAAAGAAGCAAACGATTTAAAATAACACACTAACTGTAGCTATAACCGCTTGTCCTAAAAAATTGAAAACGATTTTTTTTAGATAGTATTTTTTCTCTTTCTTTAGGCTGCGTTATTGTGAGTATAATCGAAATATTAAACACCTAAAAATGTGTTTTAAATTTTAAAATAAAAAAAATTTATCCGCTGATTCATATAGTCTACAGTTCATATACCTATTTTCGAAAAAGTGAAACGATCCTCTATAAGATAGAACTGTATAACTAAATAGTAATAAATTAAGTAATTTTATGATTGATTAATAATCTGTTTGGCTACCTTCTTTCGAAGATCCAAATTCCAATATGGATCATGACTTGTAAATCAAGAACTCCTGAGTCAGGTATTATAAATAAGTTTTATATACTATTACTTTTATGTTCCTTTATGTCTATCTAAGAATTTAATTAGTATTATTGGAATTAAGAATTCATACAACAAAAGGTTGTAATCTCATTTGTTAAACACAAACACTACTTATTCCATGTGTATTTCTAGAATTTAATATTCTAGCAGCAAAGTTTTTTTTATTTATTCGGCTAAATGCAAGAACCTAATCCATATATATTCCTAGCATTCAATATTCATACAAATGTTCCAAATTCATTTGATTTAACGAAAGCACCTATTCTGTATGATTTACTAAAATATAATAGCGATCCAATAATGTTCTAGTTTCATTAAATTTAACGCAAGTACCTATTCCATAATTACAACTAGAATCTTATATTCATAAAAAAAGTTATAAGTTCATTTGATTTCCATTCAACAAAATTATAAATTCATTCGATTAAATGCAAACATCTATTCCACATGCAGTGCTTTCTAGCCTTTTTATCGCCGCGTACTACTCATTGTATAATTTAATCATAACATTAAGGGGGAAAAGGAAGGGACGTTAATTGTTTAAATTTTAGATTGTTTTGATTCAGTAATTTTAATTTAATTATGTTTAAGTATGAGTTCAAAGTAAAATCATTTGAATGCGTGGTATTGGTGCGGATTTAGGTGGTCTCTTATCTACCGGTTAACCTTTTGTCCATGGAACGTGGTATAAACCCGAAAGAAACACTTCATTCAATGAAATGGAGATAATTTCCTTGGCGGCCCTATATCATTTGATCCACGAACCGGTTGGAGACACAAGCAATACCATACCCAAGCCTAAATACCCAAACCCAAGCCATATCCAATAGCCATACCCAAGTCTAAATTCTTGATGGTCCCATCAAAACATTTTGATGGTTTATGTTGGTTTCAGTGCGATTCATGATGATTCAACTTAATTTGATGGTCACTATCATCCAATATTTATCCATCTTGCGTTCATGTATTTTGATATGCCAACAAACTTCCATCATTCAATGATGGAAAATGCTACTTTAGTACCATGATGGTTAACCATCAAGAGAGATTTGATGGATCACAGATCATCATGGACCAGCAATCCATGATGATTTGCGATGGTTCATGATGGTTCCAACTATTCATTTCCATGATGGTTTAATGGAAATCCTTGTTGGTTTACAGGAATATACCATCAAAACAATTTTTTTATTTTTATGTTGGACCTATCATAAACCAGACTGAATTCCTACATTGGGTTGATGGTTGTTCATGATCATTCCAACATTTGATTTCTAAGATACTATGATGGACATTTCTGATGGTTCAACATGAACAAACCATTAAAACAAGTTGCTATTCTTATGTTGGACAATCATAAATTTGTCAGAATTCCTACATTGGGGTGATGGTTACTTATATTGGTTACCATCAAAAATGTAGTGGTTCATGATGGAATTATTGAAGGTTACCTTCAAGATTATGTTGGTTCATCAATGAAAAACCATAAAAAATTTTTGACTTAGTTTTGAATGTATTACTTGAATTTAAAACTCAAATTTTTTAAATTTGATTTAGCACGAGCAATTATTCTATGGATTTCTCTAAAATTTGTAACATTTTAACAACATAAAATTTATACATTTCTCTAAAATTTATAAAATTCATTAATTCATCCAACAAAGTTCTAAAATCATTTCGATTAAACTCAAACACTCTTTCTATTTGTATTACTGAAGTTAGTATTCATATAAAAGTAATAAATTCACCTGAATTCAAATGTTTTATAAAAATTCAATATCCATCCCACTAAGTTCTGAAATCATTTAATTAGACGAAGACACTTATAACTAGAGTTCTAGCATTCTGGCTCTAAACTTCTGAAGCCGTTTGATAAAAACGTAAACCTAGCTATTCTGGGAAACGGACAGAAAATGAAAGCGAAAGCAGATGGAGGACGAGAGAAAGAAAGTAGCCGGAGGAGGAGGTCACTCACTCAAGCGAGCGATCCCGACCATGACAGCGCCACCTTCTCGACACCTGCTTCAGGGAAGAAAAGAAGTCCAACTCTTCTTGAAGGCCAATTTCCGAAAGGAAAGGGTTATTGAAAAGTTCTTTGACATGCATGGCACGTTCTTACACCCTTCCTCCCGTCTGGAAAAAAATATTTTGCTCCAGTTCCGTGTTTGATGGTCAGTAAAGGACGTTTATTATATTTGTTTATTTTAACGTCTCGTGCATTTAATGGTTTGGCTATCGCGGAATATTCGAGAAAGGGCAGTTAAGAAACAGAAATTTTTTTTTTTTTTTTTAAATTTTTTTTTTTTTTTTATATAAAAAGTTAAAGTTTATATTCCCTGACTCGAGATTAACACAATATTCATAAATTTGTTTGTATATGAAAAAATTTAATACATTACTTTAAAAAAAAAATAAAAAAAATCGGAAATAGATTTTTTTAATATTTTTTTTTCAATTTATAATTCCATCTTTATGTAAAAAATATTTTACTTATCACATGATTGAAATGCTGTATTTGATACTGATTTGAAAAATTTGCTTTTCCGGAAGAAGAAAAAAATTCAGTATAACATGCTTTTAAATTGAGAAATTATTTCCTCTTGTTATTGGTATTTCGTTACTGGCTTTGTTTTTGGTTTTATGTTCTTATATGACGACGTTTTCTTATTTTAATTTCTTTTTAACGAAGTGTAGACGCAGAACAATGATACTAAGCATTTAAATAGTCATACTATATAGTTTGTAAATAGTTATATAGTTTTGAAGGATTATAGTTTTTTGAATTTCAAATCGAACAAAGTGTTTTCTAATTAAGAATAAATTATAAAGGTGTAAACGAATGTTTTAATAATAATAATTAAATGCTAATAGCTTATCACTTAGGCAACACTTTTTACCCTTCAATCGCTAGCAACACCTTAAAGATCGCTGTTTCTTATCTGGAAAAAATAAATAGTAGCCGGTAATTTTATTTTATTTTATAACCGCCATTTTACATTGCATTTACGACTGTCATTCCACTCCGTAGCCTTGCAATTTTAAAATAAACTAGACAAATTAGTTTTCGTGGATGACTTTTTGTGAGAAATAACCCTCAACTATGGTACATCAATTGGGAAACCTATCACGGTTAGCTTGATGGCAAGGAGATTTTAAGCCATGATCTGTCTAGCACAGAGGATGTCTTACGTCAGCATTGTGGTCCGGCGCAAGGCATGTGCAGAATTCGCATTTTTGGGTTAACTTTGGGATCGTATTATTGTCTACATAAATTTAAATTTTCTTAAAAATTTAAGTTGCTTATATGAGGCAGTAAGGTAAAGCAGTGTTCCCCAACCTTTTTATCACCGCGGACCTGTCAACGTTTGATAATTTTACCGAGATCCGCTGGGGGGGGGGGACGATGATTGTTTATGTTTTAGATTATTTTGATCTATTAATTTTAATTTAATTGTATTTGAACAAGCTTTCAAAATAAAATACAGTTACACCAGAAAATAAATTTAAAGTGATTTAACATTTTAACTTACTAGAACGTTAAATTAACGAGAACCTTGAGCTTGTTTCTTTGCAATGAGACAGTTTCATTAATGGAACACAGATATTTTTAATTTTAGGTATAAACCTAGGAATTTAAATTCAGTTTTAATAACATTGGCGGCCCTGTACCATTTGATCCACGGACCAGTACCGGTTCGCAGACGGGGGGATTGGGGAACACTGGTGTAAAGTACCACATATAAAGGACAGAGTTCCTAGATACTTATTACGCATTAGTAACTTGATTACATTCAGGTTGTCTAGTTTTATTTTAGTAATATCAGTACCTGCTTATTAAGTTGCTTTAACGCTCTAAATAATGTCTGCTTTATAAAATTTATTCAGAAATTAATGCTTCAGATGAGTAGCACTACTGTAAAATACCACAAATAAAGGACCACGTTTTTATATTTTTATAAACTTTATTTTAAGTCGTTGTAGCTCAAGCATTTAATATGCACCTACCTCTTCATTCGAATTCTTATTCCGTCTGAAATATTCTATTTTTAATTTTCGATTACTCAAAATAAATATCTTTCTGTACACCGGTGCTAGTTCTTTATCAGTTTTCATTTTTAGCAGATTTTCTAAACATGCTCAAAATAACATACACGTGCTCAAAATAAATATCTTTCTGTTAATAAATATCTTTTAATTTTCAATATATTTTCGAAGCATAGTAACATTTAAAAAAACTCATTTAACACAGATATCGTCACTTTTCCCTCTACATAAGTTATACGATCAGGGGGGAAGGGGATAGAATGAATTGGCAACAAACCACAAAAACCCCCAATGCTGAATTATTCGATTGAGGAAATGCGAGCTTTACCCGGATTTTAACGTACGTTTCCTGTCGGAGAAGCATTGGGGTAAAACAAACGGTGTGCCACTATGGTGGTAGGATATCCTATGAAATACCTCCTTCCTTTTAACAAAACCCTATCGAAAAACATTCACTAGGGGGGAAGAAAGAGAGGGAACGAAAATTTTTGCACATATTAATATTACGGCAAATTTGTAAGTAATAAAAAATTGTATTCAGATTATCTTTTTGTAAATTAGCTTTTAATTTAATGTTGATAGGCAATCATGTTTCCTCATATAAAACTGTACTTATTAACTTTACAATAAATTTGTAAACTTAGAAAGAAAAAAAAACATGTTTAGATTTTTTTTTCTTTGACAATTTTATTTTTATGCTGATCTACAATAATTTTTGCTCTAATAAAACACTTTGCAACAATTTTTTTTTCATATTGTCTTATTGTCAGTTAATTTTTAATTTGAAGTTAAATGACATGAATTTTTGCAATTATGAAACTATACATATTAACATCACGTGCAGGTTAAAAAAAAAAAATGTTTATTCATGTTGTATTTTCGATAGTTAACTTTCATTTTTATGTTGTAGTTACAAAACATAATATACAATGCACCAGAAAAAAAATGGACCACCCTGAATAACTTGTGATCTAATGATCGGATTTTCACGTTCTCGGGCTCAATCTTAATCGGTCAAAAGGGTGATCTATGTTACATTAATTAATAAGTACAAACAATATTTTAAGTTACGAAATCAGACACAAAAACGTACTTTCTCTGAATGAACATATCTCTTTTTTCGACGGATTTGGATTTTCGATCCCCAGAATATAGGGAGCAACGGCAATCTGGGAAATATGGTCTCAATAGTTTGGTCAGGAGAACGCTCCGAAGTTAAGATCCCTTAATGTTAATTTTACTTTTTGCGTATTTCAATATACCTCGAGAACTTTTTAAGCGAATTTAAAAAAAATTGCACACAATTCGTTTTTCCAAAGATAATTCCTTGAAAAAAATACATTTTAGTAAATATTTATTATTTTCTATTATTTTATTTAATAATAGTTGAAAAAAGTTTTGAATATTGAAATTTTAAAAATTTTTACATCATTTTAAAGTATGTAATTTTACATGACAAAATACAAAATTTGAACAAATACGGTAGAAAAGTTAAATTTCATTAAGGTATCCAAACTTTGTATTTCTCTTCTAATTAAACTATGGGGCCCATATTTTTCAGACTACGACTACCCCTTATATTTAGGAGATCAGAAATAAAAATTGGTCGAAAAAAAAGTATGTCTATTCAGAGAAAGTCCGTTTTTTCCGTCTGATTTCGTAACTTCAAATGTCGTCTACACTTATTAATTAGCATATTTGAGGTCACTCAAAATGATAATTAAGATTGAGATTAAGATTGACCATTAGATTTAGTCCTAGAAAGTGAAGATCCGATCATTAGATCAAAAATAATTCAGGTTGGTAAGTTTTTTTTTTCCCCATCGTACTTTAATACAAATTCGAATTCTAAATGGGTATATTGCTTTTAATTTCAGTAGAAAGTGTAAGTTTAAGGCTGAATGAATCAGCATTTCGAAAAAAATTTGTTTCATAACTTTTGCAACTGTACAATTCAAGAAATGTTTACCTTAATAAATAAATTCACATTAATTGTTATTGATTAATTATAAGTCACAAAAACATCTTGAATTGAATTTATGAAATATTTAAGAAAAAGATTCACGAATTGCTCATTATGTTAAATATTACATTCACAAGACTATTGAATTATATGCATAAAATAAATAATAAAACAATTCAGAAAATGTTACATTTCAAATACATTGTGCGGATTTATAAAACATCTTGAATTGAATTGATAAAACCTATATAAGAAACTATTTCTAGAATAACTATTTTAAAGCACTTTGAATTGCATATAAAACAACTAATAACATGATTAAAAAAATTTTGATTTTATTTTTTAAAAAAAGAGAGAAAAAAAGGAGAATTTATTTTTATTAAATATTATTTTACATTTTATATTACATGTTTATATTATTTTACATCATTTTGGTTATTAAAATAAAAACACTAAAAATATTCACATTTTTATTTTTTAAGGATTTTTTTAATTTATATAAGTTTAGTTTGCATAAAACAAAAATAAAAAGAGATATTCTTCACTTTTGTGCACTTGTACCTTCAACGAATTTTTTTTTTCTTTTATAAAACTTACTAATTTATAAGAATTCGTTAAATAAAATTTTTTACTGAACTGCAACATGTTTAGACCAATTAAGAATAATAAAATAAGTACATATCGTTCAGTTATACTACGCACCTGAAAACGAAAAAAGTATTTTGTAGTAATTTGTTTGGACAAAAGTCTCATAACTTTACAATAAAACATTATTATTGCAATATCTCATTGATGAAATAAAATTTAAAAAGAATTGAGTAATGATTAAAAACACAAAAAATAGAAGAGAATCGCAATACATTCAAAGTAAAACTAAATTATGTGCAGAAATGAAATAAGATTAAGAAAAATAAAGTAATGAATAAAAACACAAAAAATAAAAGAGAATTGTATTACATTCAAAATAATGCAACATTATGAAATAAGATCGTGGAAAAAAATGAAATAAGATATGAAAAAATTAAGTTATGAATAAAAACACAAAAGTAAAAGAGAATTGTAAAAATAATACTAAATGATGTAATAAGTAAATGCAGTTAACAAGATGGAAAAGTGGGAGGGGGCTAAAAATGTCCCCCTCCATCAAGAAAAGGGAGGAAGGGGGCACCAAACGACACCTGTATCCGACAACCAGGGTCTATCTCTCGCACGTGCCACTGCTCCTCACCCCCTCCCCGATTTCATTTGCCGACGCTCACTGATGCCAGATGACACCGCGAATTGACCCCCCCCCCTTAGTATCTGATCTGGAAAAAAGGGGAAGAAATTATATAAAAAAGAGGGGGATGCAACTTCCGAACCCCTCGATCTCTATTGGTGGAAAGGCCCACCTGCCCCATAGGAGCCTTGAAAAGTGTCTGCATCCGAAGTTGTGGACTCAGAAACTGTTCCAACAGAGCTTGATGAGGATAGAAAACTAGCTCTGCCGTGTTCCACCCTAAATCGAATGTTTTTACTCGCGAGTTTAGATTTAGTTTAAAAGATCGGTTTCGGATTTTTTTTTTATTATTGTTATTTATTAGTGCCATCATGCCACGTGCTTTTTTGATCAAGAAGAAACAACAGTGTGCTCGGAATGGAACATCTTTATCCAAAACTGTGTGGACAGATGAGGATTCGAACGATGATTTGGATACTTCGCGATTCCAATCGCATTTTACACCTCTTACAATTGTTTCACCAGGTAAATAATTTTTATCTTTACTTTTTCACATATCTATCATCTCTTAATTTTTCCTTTTCATGTATCTATCATCTCTTAATTTTCCTTTTTATGGATCTATCATCTCTTAATTTTCCTTATCATGGATCTATCATCACTATATTATTTTCCTTTTCCATACATCATCACTTAATTTTTTCATTTCATGGAGACATCCTTGTTTAATTCCGTTTCTGTTAGATTTTTTAACTTTCATGAATATAAGTATCATAATATAATTTTCCTTTTCGGAATCTTGTAAGATTTTTTTTAATTAAATTTATTACAGAGGGATTAAAAAACCTAGTGCAATTTTAAGACAAATTGAAAGATAGCTCTATGGGTACACAGCCTTCAGGATATTCTTTCAAAGGATGTATTGTCCTTTACAAGTTTAAAACATTAAATATCATTTAAAAATCTTTTTCCTAAAACCGTAAAACAATTTTCCTCTTGAGTTTTTTGGAATCAAAAATGTTAATTTTGTCTTAAGGAGAATTTGGTTAATTTTATAAGAATTGCACAAATAGTTCAATTGGCCGCATTAATTTATCATTGCAATCACTAATAATAATTTTAGATCTAATTCAAGTGATGCTTTTTATAATATTGCTAGTCTCTTACTGATGCTATTGCTTATTGCCAACACTCCGAATTAATATTTTTGAAACATTCAAAGTGACAGGGAACTGTTTATTTTTTATCGCTTCATTTTTAGTTCAATAATTAGATTTGAAGTTATATTCACCACTTCAGCGAATAAACAATTTAAAGAGGCACACTTAAGTCCTAATAACAAACACGGGCGGAATTTTCAATGAAAGGTTCTTCTGGTTTAATTGTTATCCCCTCTCAATTCAAATAATCTGAGTTATGAAACTTAAACTTAATGATTAACTTTATTTTATCCATAAGTTCGAAATTACTAAATAACATGCAAAAGAATATTAGGTTGTGAAACAAAGATTTGGATGCCATAAGATTTTTGAATAATAAATTTTATTCTATATGACACTTAACAACAAAAGAATTGTTTAATACAATAAGGTGTTTATAATATATTTTTGATGTAATACGCTATTATATCTCGATTGTAAACAAACAAATAAAATCAAAAATGGTTGCATACAATTTCTAGTTTTTAAGTAGAAATAAATTTTAAATTTCTTTCATTTCCTTCACAAAAAGAAAAATTATCAGTTACTTTTTTCTTTGTTTCAAAAATTATTAAAGGAAGCAAAACAGTAATATGCTTCCCCCCCCCCCCAATAAATTCACAAGTAAAAAAGTACCCTCAGTTGTTTGAAATTTTAAATACCGTTTTTTTTTCTTCTTCAAATTATCAGAAAACAACGCAACGATAAAGTTTTTTAACAACTATTCCTTAACTTTATACAATACTTTTGATATCAGTAATTAAGCAGTTTTAGAACTTAGTCTGATTATTCTTTCGTGGCAGGAAAGAAGAGACTTTTTTAAGGAATTGATTTTTATAAATGTTAATCGCTTCGACTCTTTTTATGTTTTAATATCAAAAGTTCACAGACTTTATTTACTTACGTTTTATAAAAGCTCTCCTGATTTATGAGATTTTTTTAGAAGGTAAGGATTATTTATGTGAAATGATTTTTTTTATTTGCGAGAATATAGCATTTTGCCCTCAATCAAGCATATGTATTATTACATTTAAGAAATGAATGTCTTTTTTTGCATCATGCATGTTTAAATTATGCTAACGAAACTTAAAATTTTATTAAGTAAAAAAATTAATAACTTATTAACCACCAAATCTGTGCACTGTTGTCATGTATTAAATGCTTTGATTTAAAGGGAATAATGCTTTGCCCTTTAAACTAAACGAAAATCCTTTGTTAGCTACCACTAAAAAACAAAAATGAATCATATGCATGTTTACAAATCCATACTTAACTTTTTTTTCATTGTAAACATATTATGTTTTGTTTAATCCATTCCCCAAAATAGGATAAAAATGAAAAAAATTTTTATTGACAAGAAAACTGACTTTATAAAAACTTGTCTTGAACAAAATTGATATTTTCTATTTCTAGCTTTAGATTAAAATAAAAAGCCGCAACCGCCGACTTATTCAGATTGAATTAAAGATATTTTAAAGATAAATATGTTATAGTAAGCATGAACGCCTTTATTTTAAAAAATGAATACAAAGAATGAAATAATTAAGACACCACTCTTTATTTCTTTACAAATCGACATGTTCTCAAAATAGTAGCATTGATGTCGTCGTAAAATAATCGATGAAAGTAATGAAATCTTTTTACTACCACTATTTTCATTTTTTGAAAACAGAATCTCGTTTTGGATATTATCATAAATTTGTTTTTCATTTATCAAAATTCAATTCAATTACCCCATATCAATTTATGCTTATAAGCATAAATAACAAAATAATGGTAATTGATAACCATAATTTGGGTGAAAAATGTGTATCATTCTTAAAATTTATCCTAGATTGGATTTTAGCAAGGGATGCTTACGAGATATTCTTCGTTATCATTTTCAATTTTTAAGTGCAGTTTTCTAATAATCCACTATATTTAAATCACTTAAAAAAGCTTCTTTATATAAAAAAAGAAAAGGGAGAGCAATTTTAGCTTTTATAAATAAATAAAAAAAGACAGTTATTTTAATTAAAGAATCACCAACTTTTTGCTTAAGTAATTACTGTTCTGTATATTGCTATTTCTTTATATAAGAGTTTGCTATACCGGAAGCCCTTTGCGAAATCTTTCAAAATGAAAGTGTTTTATTAAAAGTGAAAAAATATTTTTATATTCAAATGCAAATAAATAAAAATAATTAAAAATCGTGAATCATTAAAAAATAGTTTGTACTCTTGAAGCGTAACGCAAGCTGTTAAATGCAATAATCGTAATTTATAAATCCTTCTTCTAACCATTCCGTATATTGATTGGAAGCATGATTACAAGCATGAGTACAATAATAAATAAGCTTCAGCGATTTTTTTACTTATTATTTTAATAAATAAAATTAAATGAATAAAATTAAATTATTAAAATTACACTATTTCTTAAATAATTCATTTAATAGTGAAAGATTTAAAGTTATAAATTTTTTCCATGCAATATAAGACATATTTGTCTCATATATTGTGTTGGCAGTTATAGAAGTTATACCTTGCGCACATTTAAATTGTTTTTAATATATTTTTTTAATTAATCAATGTATTTTTAAAATTTAGTAATAATTATTAAGTTCCTATAAAGTGAAATATTTAATTTAGTTGAAGCAATCTATTCTAAAGAAGTGTGAAAGTAATTATTACAGGAACAATAAAAATCATTTGCGCTCATAAAATTGAAAATAATTGTTAACTAAAATAATTTGTTCGGATAATAAGGAAAAGTATTTATAAATAAAAAAATCTCTTCTAATAATGTGGGGAAAATCACCAATGTGAATAATGTCTACTTATAAAATAGTAAATAATTGTTAATATGTTCTTATAAAATAATAAAAAAGAGTTAAGTGAAATAATTTGGTTTTAAAAATAGTAAAATAGTAGTTCAGGAAAAAAAAGTTATTTTCCAGTGTGAAAAAAAAAACTCTTCGAAAATATCTGTGATAAATATCAGTCCTAGGCAGTATTCGACGAGTACCTGTTGCATGAGATTTACCCATTTCTTAACAATCAAGGGTAACCTGCAGCATCCAAAGACTTGTTTTCCCATATTTCAACATGGATGCACGATGAGGGGAGGGCAAGTGTTGTCACATTCCCTGACTTCCTTCAGGTCGACGGAAGCCTGTTTCCGACCGGGGATCAGGTGTTTTCTGGAGATTCCACCGGAATTTTACTAAAAAGCATGACCTCTGCGGGAATCTCCAAGGTGCCGAGAAAAGGAAACGGGGGTCAAGTGAATGAACCACACCTTGGGAAATGGGATGGGGAGACCCTTTAGCTTCCTGCTCTACTGACTGAAAAGCCAGGAAAGACTGGTGCTGGTAGGCTTTCGAGTAGTACGTTTTCTTACTTCTAATTTTTTTTTTCAAAAAATTTCTCCCTTCTTTCTGACACCAAGCAACCAGACATGTCTAACCTTGAGGTTAAGTCTCGGGCAAAACAGGTGGCGGAATTAGTTTAGTTTGAGTACCTTTTTTTTTTCGGTTTTCCCCTTCCTTTTACACAAGCAGTAAAAAAACCTTTTTCATAGCATTTTCAAATAGTAGTAGAAATCTCATAATAGCTAAAATAATTTTTTTTCCTACTATGTATCTGATTTCTATTATGCATGACACGAAATTTAGCAAATAAATTGTGACAGTCATAATTAATATATGGCTAAAGGCATCCCATAGACAATTTTTCTAATTAAACTACATTTTATGATGAAATAAACGTATAAAAAGTTTTCACTGATGCAATGAATATTTATGTTGTAAATACAAAAAAAGCTCATAACGATTTTTTCTTCTTTTGTAGATGCAAAAGGACCATACGATTTAAGCATGAAGCCCAAGAATATGGACGAGAACTCAAGTGATAGTGAGAACCGAGGTACAATATCACCGAGGTCAACAATGAGCTTGTCACCGCACCCTCCTGCAGCCCTAGTCGCACCAAAGCCTATCAAGCCCACTCCAAAAACAATGGAGGAAATAGCTGCTTCCAAATCCAACTGGCAACGACAAGTCTTACCACCTTATTTGCCTTTCAATTACTATGGTTATCCCTCCAGAACACCTGAAATTTACCCTTACAATGGCAACTATATGGTCAACCAACCACCCATGGTGCCTCCTCCTCTAGTACCTTTGGGTTCAACATCACCCAACTGGGACAGATATTCTCCTTCTAGAGAAAGGTACGAGATTGTACATCGAGTAACAGCTTCTAACAGCCCCTCTCCTGGCGCAATCTATCCTGAGTTGTATTCTGATGGTCAGGATTCAGGTCTGGCATCTTCTCCTAGTCCAAGCTCCGAAGACGGTGAAGCAGCAGCTAAGGCAGCCTCGACCAGATACCAATGCCCTGACTGCAATAAGAGCTATTCTACTTATAGTGGACTCTCGAAGCATCGATTGATGCACTGTGCTACTCAGGCTAAGAAGTCTTTCAACTGTAAATACTGCGATAAAGTCTACGTATCTTTGGGTGCCCTTAAAATGCACATCAGAACGCACACCTTGCCCTGCAAGTGCAAGTTGTGCGGTAAAGCCTTCTCCCGACCTTGGCTGTTGCAAGGACATATCAGGACTCACACTGGTGAAAAACCCTTTTCATGCCCTCATTGCAGTAGAGCTTTTGCTGATAGATCCAACCTCAGAGCACATCTGCAGACTCATTCAGAGGTAAAAAAGTACAGGTGCAAAACTTGCAGCAAAACTTTTTCACGAATGTCGTTATTGCTCAAACACGAAGATGGAGGCTGCGCAGGCGCGATTGCCAACCAACAACAAGTTCAGTAGCATGTAGAACAAAAAAAGACATTTAAAATTATTTAACTATGGAGGCCAAAAGGTTTTATAAACTTTAGCGCTTAGTGAGAGCTACATTTTATAAATTTGTAATTCATATTTGAATGTTTATGGTCTAAAATGAGTTTTTAAATAGAAGTCATGAGAATTTTTTTTTTTTTTAAAGTTTAATTTTTCATGATAGACCGTTTTACGGCTTCTGTTTAAATGCTTCATGTTTTGGCGAATGAAAAAGAGAAGATATATTTATGTGTGGTGTATTGAATATTTTCAATACATTTATGAAAATTATATATTGTTTTTGGCATAAAAGAATTATGATTGATATGAGACTGAAAGATTTGTATGCAAATAGATATATTTATCAAATATGAGATCTAGCTAGTCTTTTGATTGAGATACAAAATCCCTTTCCTTATTTATAATGTATCAAATTCTTAAAAAAAAATATTTGGAAAGAAATATTTTTCTTTTTACTTGAAAAATCCGTCCTATTAAAAAGAAAGAAATTCAAACAAGTTTGTTTTATTTTTTCCTATCTTATCAGACCTAATTTAAAATTAACTGATTTCCTTTGTTAAAATCACAATAATTTTTATTCCCAATTTTTAATTCTATTTTGTGAACATAAAATGTTCTTTTTTTTTTTTTTTTAATTTGCGAAAATGAAATCAACTTTTTTTTTTAATGTATAAAATTTATAATGTTTGCCTTTATTAAAGTCAGGCGCGTGATGTTAACGTTTTCCTTATTAGAATCTTCGATTTTTATTTATAAAATGCAAAGTTAATTCATCATATTTTTTTTTCCTTCTTATCATCTGTAAGTTCACTATTTTTTCTTAATTATTTACACGAAGTTTACGAAATATATTTTTAAAAGTAACTTGGAGCAAATCCTTTATTTGTGAGTATTTTTTTCCTCGAAGGAATATAATATAAAAATATTTGTAAATGAATACTAGACTAGCATAAGTAATTCAAAACCTGAACGAATCCTTTATTTGAAAAATATTTTTTTGCACGTAAAAAAAATACAAATTGTAGTATCGAAGTATATATTTAAATATTTTTTTAATAAAGGTTAAGAATTCAAAGTCTTCCAAAAAGTAGTCAGAGTTGATACTTTCGCCATTTGGACGAAACAGCCCACCTGTTCGGGTTTTTTAAAAACCGGAAGGTCGTTGATGTGTTGTTTGTGGTCTGCAAGGCGTCACCACTTCACCTTGCACCTGTTGCCCAGGAATTTTTTCAATAAGGTGGTTCAAGGTTCAATCAACGACTTGTTGTCTTTGACTCTCTTTCCCTTTCCAATTAAGATTTTCCTCCAGCGGTTCAAGTTCTTCGCTCATTTCGAGCACAGTGACCTAGATCAACTGGATTCTTTCAGAAAATTTTATCATCTTCTAGTTGTCCACCTGGCGATTGTAAACTTAGCCTCCCCCCCCCTATTTCAAGTCTTCCTAAACAGTGATAGATATCTTGATGGATGGTTATTTTTAATCATAATTTATAAGATTATCCCACCATTAAAAAACATCGAACTTTCGTTTATTTTCAAAGTCAAAGATCAGCCATAAGAAGGCGTTTTATTTTAGGGAGAAAAAAAAATTAATTTGGACCAGGGTCTGGAATAAAATTTTTAGTCATATATTCGATGTAATAACTTAAAAATTTACATCTTTCTGCTTAGGTAATAAATATCCTCGCAATTTACAGCAAAACTATTTTCATCTCTGCGAGTTTAAAAAAAACCCGGACTCCAAATTTTATCATGAATATTTCAAAAGAAGTTACGTAATTTAAAAATTTTAAATTAATTACTTTATTTTTAATGAATTTAATTCTATTTCACGTTAGTTATAATTTTTTTTTTTTTTTTTTTTTTTTTTTTTTTTTTTTTTTTGTGCATGCTTTTTTGAGTTGGCCATTTTTAGTAATATTCTAAAATATTCCATGGCTTAATTGTTACCAACACAGATTAATCTGTGTCAAATTAAATTTGAAAGAGGAAGAAAAAAAAACTTACATTCCATTTTATTATGTATAAATATAAAAAAAATACCTCATTTCCTAAAATGTACAAAAGAGAAATATTTTTTTAAAGAAAAAAAAAAGAATAAGAGAAAATATATATTTTGTATGATTTTAATGCACAGTATAATGTGCCATTTTTTGTTCCTTTTGGCAAATTATATGAACTAAATGTAGTATTAAATAGAAAATCTTGTATATAATATTATATAGTATATATATGCTCCATTGGAGTGAAAATTCTATTATAACACTAGTCAATTCTTGTATATTAGTTCATGTTTGTTTTGTCCTTTTTGAATATTATTGTTTTTTATAAACAATCTTAAAGTGAATTCAACCCGTGCCGTGCCATTAATAATTCTACAACTGCATTTATTTATGCAGTTCACATAAAGCACTAAGCCACGTACATTTAGTCATTTTAAGTTAGACTTTAGAAAACTAATATTTGTAGTCATTCTTTGAATTCTGCAGCATTTCCTTTAACTATAATATCTTTTCCCCCTATCTCTGAAATTATTTCAATAGGTTTCATGCGATTTCAGTTTTAAGAAGTAAATATGACTTTCCTATTTACTTACATCTTAAATTGCAGAAATTTGACATGTTTTTTAAATGCCTGCCGGAGTTGCTGTAAGCTATTAAGCAACCTAAATTTGCTTTATTTATAAATTATTTAATAATATAAAATTAAGAATGTTTTGAAGTATTTTTTTATTAAAATTCAGCCATTTTTTGGAAATTAAATTTTTAACTAGCGAAACATAATCTTATGGAACCTATTAAATTTCTTTTCTTGCATACTTCAATTTTTTTTAAGGGAAAAAAAAACACTTTTCAGCTTTTAGTGCACAAATTCACAAGTACCTTCAATATCTTTTGCAAGTATATATAATAATAAATATATATGTATTTGCAAATCAATATGTATGTAAGAATATTATTAATCGTGCCTTTGTGGACAAATTTTGTTCGAATGAAATGTTTTTCAGAATGAACAAAATTGACAGCCAACCAATTTCAAACTTGTGTGCCTATAATTCGAAATTTACAATGTTAATGAATAACCTGTTTTTGAGAATCATGTTACTTGTTATCTGTTCT
Source organism: Parasteatoda tepidariorum (assembly GCF_982258835.1). Lineage (NCBI taxonomy): Eukaryota > Metazoa > Arthropoda > Arachnida > Araneae > Theridiidae > Parasteatoda > Parasteatoda tepidariorum. The sequence goes on along the minus strand of NC_141755.1, from coordinate 73,972,694 downwards.
ATAAATAGACCTATTCTCCAGGCAATTGGAATTACTTCCATACAAATGTTGATCTGTCTTATTTATGTATAGGCAATTGGAATTATTTCCATACAAATGTTGATCCGTCTTATTTATGTACAGGAGATATGTTGCACCTGATCACAGTTTATGTTTCTTATTGTTCATAAATAAAAAAAAATATTTTTGAATTGAATAATTTGTTTTTATTTTGTCACAATTACTTATCTGTCTTACACAATGGAAGTACACCATATCTTATATAGTTTGTAAAATAAACTATATCTTAAATAGTTATAAGTATATCATATCTTAAATTGTTGTAAGTACATCATATCTTAAATAGTTAACATATAACAAATCTTAAAGTTTAAAAGTACAAAGTATTTTTGAATGTGGAAAGGCAATACATCTTAGACATTCTAAGCAAAACTTTTTTTGAACATTATAAGATAACTGAAAATATAATTAATAACTTATAAACAAAAAAGTATTTATTTTGAGCTATTAAAGTCACTTCAGGCTCATCTAAAAAACTTCTTTTTGTTATAATATATCTCAAAATATTATGATATATCTTCCAATTGTTTAATATACCTTAAATATCTGGGAGTATAATATATCTTAAAGTTTAAAAGTTCATCGCATTTTTGAGCATTGGAAACACAGCACATCTTATACATTCTAAGAAAAATATATATTGAATTTGAGAGAAAAAAATAACTGAAAATATAATTACTAATTTGTAAACTGAAACAGTAACTCATTTCAAACTATTAAAGTTATATCAAGGTAATTTAAATCTAAGATTTATTTCTTTATTATAATATTTCAGGGCTAACTTTTTGATATTAAAAACTAGATTTTGACTTGACAAGGGTCAGAAATTGATTTAAATTAATATTGAAAGCCTTAGGTAACGTCCAAGAATGATCATAAAAGAAAGAAAAAATTTATCAGTTGTGTAACATGGAATTTATTTACAGTACACTGAATATATAATTTAATGTAAGATTAATTTTATTAAAATCATGAATTTTGTATAAAATGTAATGTTAATTCAATTAGATTCATGATAGTGATTTAGTTTGATTCCGCAAAATTTTAATAAAAGTGCTTGAAAACATACAAATTTTATAACTGAAATGAAACTTAATTTTTTTTTATAAATAATATTAAAAAAAAACACTAAATTATAAAATACTATTAAAAATGAATTTTATAAAGCATTACACTTCATTAAACATATTCAAATAGTTAAATAAAATAACATATAAAGTTAAACTATAATTGTTTTCCTTTTAACTACGTTTTCCCCCACCAGCTACAAACCATATGTTCTGTCAATATATGGTTAGTTTTTTTTCCCTTTCAAATTGTAGCTATTTTTGTTAAGATATTTTCGAAAAAGAAGCTTATTGCAACTTTAACAGTATTTTATTTTAAGCGTAGTCCGAACGAAACGTGCATATCTTAAATTAAGAGCAGCTCTAATTTTTGTGGATATTAAATAATTTAAAATTTTCAAGGATATTAATTTTTAATTTCAGCAAAGAATTTAGACTATAAGAACTTAGTAATTCGCAAATTCTTTTGACAACCGTATTTTTGTTTACGTTTTTGAAAATAATTAAAGGGGAAACAGATATTTTACTTTATTGCTTAAATATAAGATAATATTAGAAATAACATTTAATGCTATTTTGCTTATAGCTATAAAAGAAAAAAATTTAAAAAATACTATAAGCAGTGTCTGTAGTAATGTGTATATGATAAACAAAAATGTGATATATGAATTTTTTGGCATGACTGTTTGACTCATGTTTAAATCTGTTATATGTAAAGAAAACAAAACTTAATAATTTTAGCAATTGTTATTGTGATATGTCATTTTTGATAAATACTTGTTAATAACTATCAATTAATTAAAATTTGATTGCTCACATTTTTTTTAAAGTTCCTTTTGATTTTTTTCTTATCAAAATTTCCAGATGCGAAAGTGTTAGTGCGACACATTTTTTAAATTTGTAAAAATTGGCAATATTGCCTGCAATAGTTTCGTATTTTTATTGCATTGGATTTCATTCACCTTGATATACTTGAAAAATTTGACTATTAGCAGATTATCTAGACAGTTGGAAATTTACTTAAAACTTTATTTTAAAAATATTCATAACTGAAATATTCAATACATTGAAAGATTAGTAAACTAAATGAACTGAAAGATTAAATATACTATATGTACTAAAAAATTATTTACAGTGAAAGATATCAATCCACTAAATACAATGGAAGATTAAATAATACAATTAAAGTTTAAATACACCAAAACGTCTTTTGAGTTTGTATATGTAGTAGTAACAATCAAATTAATTTTCTTCAAATATTTTTAGAATGGTTTATTGATGTTACTACTCTTTATAATTGATATTACTACTCTTTATCTAAATTTAATTTTTCAAAAAATGAGAATTTCTCTTACCGATGTGAAAGTATTAAAACGACTTGAGATTTTCCAAAAATGTAAAAATTGGTAACTCAATTACTTGATGGCTAGATATCAACTAACCACAACTGAACTTTCATGACAACCAATATACGAATATTGTGTAATATTATTTGGATCTGGAATCATACCGTTATTATTTTCATTTAAATCAAAATGGGCTTAAAGAGATATGCATGACTTCCAGTAGTTCTCAAAAATAAGCATAGTGGTAAATAATTTTTTTTCATAAATGTATTTAATAAAAGTTTTAAAAATACTAACAAAGAACAATTTTGCTATCACTTTTTACTTTTTTTTAAAAAAAAAAGGACAGTCTAAGTCTTAACGAAAGGAAGCTAAGTGCGAAAAATTGGAAAAATTATAATTTTTGAAATACAATTTAAAAATCGACAGCAAACAATATTTGAATATGGCTCCATCAATTTCAGAAAAAGTTGTGTTTTTACAAATGGTATATAAAATACTAAATTTGTAGATTGTCCACTTCATTTTGCTACTTTGATGAACAACCTTTCTGCTCAAATTTATTTTTCCATATTATCTTTATTTAATATAAAAAATTTCCATTGTTATTGGTGTATTCATAGTGGCCGAAAAATCACTTGGTAGTATTCAGTTTTTTCACATTAATTTCCATGCAATAAAGTATGATCAAAACTTCCAGAATATAGTAACATTTACCACGCTTCTGGTTCTATGAGAGCAGCAAAAAACACGGTACTTTTTACCGAAGAGCTTTGGTGTTAACTTTTTGGTAAAACTAACAATAAAAAAGGTTTTATTGCAATACTATTTGGGAGTAAGTGTGGTAAAATTTGATCATTTTAACAAAAAGTTGATAACCTCTTTTGATAACCTCTATTTTATTTAGTAAACAATTATTAATTTTGTTCCCCGACTGTTAATTATTCCTTTTTCCTTATGTAAGTTATGAGTTAACATTTATTAATCTTTCGAAGTATAAAAAAAATTGTATTTGTAATTATACAAATGCCTAAAAAATACATTAATCAGTAGCTTTATTATGCATCAGGACTGCTGAAACTCCCTAAAATTAAAGCTTAAAACAACCCGGAGAAAACGATTTATTTACATTCTTGCACACAGACGTAGATTTCTGAGTTCATATGTCCTTCAAAAGTCGAAATACAGATAGCACAAGGTAAAAGAAAGACATCACAAACATATATCCGGGAATACGGTGGGATTCAAACCTGCTATCTCAACGCCACAAAAGATGAATTTTTGTAACACTAATGTGAGAAATTTGTTCTTCAATTTAACAAGGGCAAATAATAAATCGTGCTTTGTTGTGAGCACACAAGCCTGCATATGCATATGTAATAAAATACTTGGGAACGCGTATAAAATACGCGAGTTCGAATCTACTAAATGAATAAGTAAAATACTTGGAATAGAATTTTATTTAAAATTATTATTATTATTACCATTACCATAGAGAACGGTAAAATTAGTAAATAAATAGTTTAAATACGGTACATTTTGCTTTAATTACCACAATGATGTTGTTTTTTTACCAGAAATATGTATAGCATACAAGTATGGTACTTTTGCCAGAGTTTTTTTTTTCATTGTGTGCAAAAAAGCATTGGTTGTTTTTTTGGTTGTCATCAGCATAAAATTAATTTAATTGGGTATACTATAGCCTACGTCACAGGTTGTGTTATTCCTACTAAATTTAACCCATGAACGGCATTTTCTGCGAGCCTAACTTCAAGCCACAAATAAACAAACGAAGTGTTTGATCGTTTAAATAGCTGCTCGCCAGATTTTATTGCATTATAAAGAAAAGTAATTAATATTCGATTTTTGATTAATAATTGATTTATGTGGATCGTGGCATTTATGTGGATAGTGGCATAGAATTTAGCATTGCGTCATGGTAAATGTTATTCCTAATAAGTGGAAGTAGTTTTTTTTTTTTTTATATTATACCCAATTCATAAAGCTATTGTTTTCCAATGAAATATTTGTGTATCCCTATTTTAAAGCTTATATTTTTCTTGTTCTACTCTGATACTATTAATTAGGCTTTCGTTTTTGATTTTTTCTAGATTAAGAGCTTAAAACTAAAAGAAATGTTTCTTTATTATCAAGTAATTCTATATTTCCTTATTGCGCTGCATTTCAAAATAATTTTATTTGAATCGATGACCAAACTTATTAATTGTTTGACAATTATTATCTTTTGATGCAAATTACATAAATATACTCCCAAAAATTACAGTTAAAGAAATTCGTTAAATGATTTAGAGATTCGGTCAGCTTTATGCACAATGTGATGCATGCTCAAATTGTATTTAATTTATCAGCCTGTTTTGTAAATAAAAATATTAAATTACGGTTGTGAGCTCACTCTATTTGTTGTAACAATATAACTTTAATTTTAAATGTCTTTTTTTAAATGATTACTAACCATTATTAATGTTCATTAAGATATCTAAATAGAATCCTGAGGGGAAATATTTGGATGTGGGGGCACAAGCATAAGCAAAAAATTTTTTAGTACACATGTTTATACGTGAATAATACTTGATCCAGGAGTTCCCTTGTCTTCTGAATTGGGTTCAAAATTACAAGGCTGTGGAGTTGAACATTAGTTAAAAATTGGGTCTGCTGTTCAACAACGGTTGTAAAAGAAACAACAATTAGCGACGAGCTATTATTGAGTTGGTGAGCGACCACGAACAGAGTGTTCTGCAATTAAGTCACTCTTTGCATCCTTGTAACATTAAATCCAACTGAGTAGATCAATAATTTTAAGTAAACATCAATGTGATTTTAAGAAAGAAATAACTTTCATTTGTGTTGGTATAGAAGAACTACCTCAGGCTTGCGTTCCATAGATTTAAAGACATTTTATTCGTATATGGTAATTGCTATTATTTAAAATATTACTTAAAATTACTTTTGTGTATTTTGTGCATTATTTTTGTGTTGGTATTGTAGAACTATCTCAGGTTTGCGTTCCGTAGACTTAAAGATATTTTATTCGTATATGCTAATTACTATTATTTAAAATTACTTTTGTGTATTTTGTGCGTTATTTTTGTGTTGGTATAGTAGAACTATCTCAGGTTTGCGTTCCGTAGACTTAAAAAGATATTTTATTCGTATATGCTAATCCTTATTATTTAAAATTATTTTTGGGTATTTTGTGCATTATTTTTGTGTTGATATAGTAGAACTATCTCAGGTTTGCGTTCCATAGACTTAAAGATATTTTATTCGTATATGCTAATTACTATTAAAAAATTACTTAAAAACAGATAATAATTAGGGTTGTTATGATTTCACCCCCAACAGCAGAAACTTCTATAGTGATCTGCAACATCATGAAAAAATATATTTGCAGAGCGTGAGGTAAAATATTTGTATTCAAAGGTTGCACTTGGTATGGATGGTATTTTCAATACAAATGTAAACAGAAGCAAATTTGTTACTCTTTACCTTCATGATCATTTCCGTAATCTGGGAAATATGCTTTTAATAGTTTAATTAGGCTAGTGATCCAAAGTTTGATCCTCTAGATGTTAACTTTACTTTTGTGTATTCCGCCTTACCTCGAGAACGTTTCAAGCGATTTGAAGAATTTTCGCAAGCAATTGTAAAATTCGTTTATCCAAAGACAATTCCTCGATGAAAATAAATTTTCGCAAAGATTTATTACTTTTATTATTATTAAATAATAGTCGAAAAACTTTTCAACTGTAAGAAATAAATTTTTTTGCATCATTCTAAAGAATTCATTGCGTCATTCAAAAAAATAGCTTTTAGTGAATGCTTATTATTTTTTATTATTTTATTTAATAATAGTCGGAAAAACTTTAAAATTAAAGATATACGGCTTTTACATCATTTTAAAGAATGTAATTTGACATGGAAAACTGCAAAACTTGAGCGAAAGCATTCGAATAGTTCCCGAAGAGACGAATTTTAATAATTCGACTTTTTTGATATCGTTTTCAAACTATTATTAAAATATCGTTTTCAAATTATTACTTTTACGTGTATTAAAGAGGCAATAAAATACAGACTAATAAAACAAGGAAAGTAGCTGATGTAAAGTTAATAATAAGGTCAATACGATTTCTTGAAATCAAGGAGACATACATGTCTGGTATTTGAGTCCTTGACTAACCTTAACTATTCTTTCAGGCAATCTGATGAGAATCCTTTTACGTGTGGTAAATTTTAAGGTCACTTCATATGAATTTCGAACGTCAATTGTTATCAAGGTTATGATATCTGTCAATTAATCGTATCGTCGATGGTAATTCATTTTATTTTTACTTTTTTTTTTTTTTGAAAACTACTTATACTTCCTATCACTCCTCTATGGTAACTCATAAAATATTAAATTTGTAAGTCAACTCAGTAATGTCCGACTTCCTATTCGAAACGATAGAAAAAAAATTTAGCTTATTTGATATTTTTTTATTAATTTATTTTTATACATATTATTTTACTTTTAAGAGATCACTACTGTACAATTTCAGATCAAAATAAAAAAAAATTCTCATTAGTATTTTATAATATGGATCAAATTTCTGAACTGTAATAAGAAAAACCGAAAATAAGTATTATTTATTTACTTGAAACAAAGGGCATTAAACTTGTTTGTATGTACTTTAAACTATCGTCTCTCAACCGGTAGTCCGAAGACCGGTGCCGGTCCGCAAATACTATTTACGGTTCCCCAAACATTATTATCTTAAATTTGTTATTTATTCAATATCGGATAAAATAACCTTCCCTTTATCCTTAACTTATTATCAGAAGGATAAAAAAAACTACTTTAATCCGAATTTTTTTTCTTCAAAAGCTACTTTAATATGCATTATATCAGACGTTAATGCGATATTTTGTAAGAGCACATGCTTTTAACATATATCAATAAATAAATCAGTATATAACATGAACAATTATTAGTTCTTGATAAAAACTAGAAAAGAATATCCCCATCTTTATGCAATAGCAATTAAGTTCTTACTGCTTTCTTCTTCAATTTATTTATATTAAACTACATTTTCGGTTATATGTGTTATTAAAAAAATGCATGGAAATCTACTTAAACACTTCAAAACCGTAATTACATATACGTGATCGCGTGATTCTCCATTAACGGTTCACAATGACTCTAGCTGTACAAGATCCTTTCTTATCCTTTTCCTTTTATTTATCCTTTTTTTTGCCATTGGTCGCTGTTTTTTAAAGGAAAAGTAATATTTTTTATATCACTCATTTGGTGAAACAATGACGCAACTTGATTCTGCAGTTACGTCATTGTGTCACCAAATGAGCGAAATGATAGCTTTGCTTTAAGTGTAAGACAATTAAACTGTGACTTTTTTATATTCTTTGGCAAAAGATCTTCAAAAAACTATGTTTAAGAAGAGGCTGTAGGCTTGAGAAACGTTTCATGGCAAATTCAGTCTAACCTCGGTGGATATTTTAAAATTTTAAGTATAGAAAAAATGGAATTCAGGCAAACCTAGACTAAATAATAAAATTTCAAATTCTGACAAAAATGCTTACAAAATATCAAAATGCGAACAAATTATTCCTGAATTACTTCACTGCGTAGTTTTTTAATAGTTAAATTCTTAATAAAATTAATTAATAAAATTAATTAAGTTAAATTCTTAATAGTTAAATTCCTTAACACTATGTAATCCGCATATATTTAGTGATAAGTTTACCATGTAACCGGTTTCGAGTGACTTGCTCCGCTTTGTAAAATAGTATTTTCTAGTGGTAGCGAAATTTAAGTTACTTTTAGTTTAGTATTTTTCATTATAAGTAATTTTTTCACCACTAAGTATCAAAAATCATAAGTATGATATAAAATGCAACGTTAAAGCATCAAACTACTGGTTACTATATTAAAAGTAGGCGTAACTATCTTTCTTTAACGAATTTTACTATATAATTATTAATCACTTTAATTCCACTTTATTAATTGAAATTAATTTCACTTTATTAAAACTATTCCAGAGAGCGGAGCAGTTGGCATACCTGTACTCTATTGTCCCTAGACAAAATGTCACATGAATATCAGGTTGCAACGCGCGACATCTATGTGTTGTCACCGGCCACTAACGTTTGGCTTGGACATGGCACCAACGTGTTGTCACCGGCTGTTAGTGTATGGCTTGCGTATGGCACCAACGTGTTGTCACCGGCAGCTAACGTTTGGTTTTCACGTGACAACACGTTGGTGTCACCGAATATGAAAGTGTTAATAGTGAGTAATTGTAATAGTTTGTTTGCATTTTGTTATTTAGGGAGAGAAAAAAAACTTTTTTTTTTCAGCATTTCAAACTTTATGATTTATTCTAGGTTTATCAAAACTCACTCTGTCTATGTTTTATATATATTAATTACTTATGTAGATGAAAGAGAATTTGCCATGAAAGATTTCTCTCTGGATATAAAGTTCTCTTAATTAACCAAAGCGGTATAGTTGCAAAATGGCAGTAAAGAATCATGACCAATCTGAACATATTTCAGACACATTACACATCTATCATTTGTCTCAATTTTGCTGTAGCAAACATAATGAAACGTGGGAAAGTGGAACATGGTGTTCCAATATGTTCCAAATGCTTTATTTACCTGTTCTTTGTCTCCCGAAAACACACACACGTTCCCTTAGAACAAAGAGGCATTATAACGGAAAACCCACCAAACCAAATCGATTAATGTCTGCTTGCAACAGTGCGAGACCCAAGTGGGGGTGTCAGAAGTGTATTAAACGTAAAGCACAGACTAAATGAGCAGGTAATCGAAAACGGAACAGATTTATTTAGTTACTTTTTATTCTTTCCGGTTAGAACCGGTGTAATTAGAGGGAGCATCCGATTGCTTCCTTCCGTCGACGCATCTGCCTCAAATCCCATAAACCTCTCTCACTTATTATCACCCGCTCAGGTGAGAAGATAACTGGAAAAAAAAGAACCACTTATAGTACTTCATTGTTTTAAAATCTCGTTCAGTGTCCTATTTTATTCTTTTTCTAACGGGTTAATTTCAATGCAGTGATGTAAGAGTTAGTATCTATAAAAAGTAATAGCACATTTATGTCAGACGAAGTATGTCAGATGTAGTCAGACGTTATGTCAGATGTCAGTTACATTCAGTGATAGTCAGACAAAGTGGATACTTTTCTATGTCAGCTTCCATTTAGGTGTAAATGAATGACAATTCCAAAAAAAAAAATGTCAGATGTAGTCAGACGAAGTGGTTACTTTTCTATATTAGCTTCCATTTAGGTGTAAATAAATGACAATCACTTAAAAAAAAGAAGAAAAAATTGTCAGATGTAGTCAGACGAAGTGGATACTTTTCTATATTAGCTTCCATTTAGGTGTAAATAAATGACAATCACTAAAAAAAAAGAAGAAAAAATTGTCAGATGTAGTCAGACGAAGTGGATACTTTTCTATATTAGCTTCCATTTAGGTGTAAATAAATGACAATCACTAAAAAAAAAGAAGAAAAAATTGTCAGATGTAGTCAGACGAAGTGGATACTTTTCTATATTAGCTTCCATTTAGGTGTAAATAAATGACAATCACTAAAAAAAAAAAATTTTAAAAAATATGTCAGATGTAGTCAGTTGAATTGGATACTTTTCTATGTTAGCTTCCATTTAGGTGTAAATAAATGACAATCACTAAAAAAAAGAAAAATAATTGTCAAATGTAGTCAGACGAAGTGGATACTTTTCTATGTTAGCGTCCATTTAGGTGTAAATAAATGACAATCACTAAAAAAAAAGAGGAAAAAAATTGTCAGATGTAGTCAGACAAAGTGGATACTTTTCTATATTAGCTTCCATCTAGGTGTAAATAAATGACAATCACTAAAAAAAAAAAAATTATAAAAATATGATGTCAGATGTAGTCAGTCGAATTGGATACTTTTCTATGTTAGCTTCCATTTAGGTGTAAATAAATGACAATCACTAAAAAAAAGAAAAAAAATTGTCAAATGTAGTCAGACGAATTGGATACTTTTCTATATTAGCTTTCATTTATGTGTAAATAAATGACAATCACTGGGGAAAAAAAAGAGAAAAAAAAGAAAATAGAACACAATAATTAAAAAAACATACGAAATAAAGCATATCAAGCAGAAAATAGAAAATACAACGTAAGAAAAGTGCAGACCAAAACACAAAGCTTAATCTATAAACCGAGTAGCGAATTCAAATGAACTTACACGTTACGGAATCTTTTAAGAAGGATTTAAAATATTTTCATAATAAGTTTGCCAGATAGATTGCAAAATATGAGATCAGAAACGTAAATAGAGGAGGCATCTTTTATGACAATTTCTTACTGCAGTACTAAAAGGCGTTTGATTTGTTAGTTTCCTTGGATTGGTCCGAAAATGGATGTGCGCAAGGTAATAATATTATGCTGGATAATTTAAAGTTTATAATTAAAAAGCTTCCCGGTCGGCCGAAGACTCCCCGTGTAGTAAATGGTGACTGATGCACGTTAAATCCGTCGAGTCACAAAGTCCTCCATGTTCCCATAGCAAATCATACCTCTGGGGGTACTGATCCAGGAGCTTCCTTATCTTCTGGATTGGTTCAAAATGACAAGGCTACGGAGTTGAACATAAGTAGTCGTAAGCCCAAAATTGGGTCGGCTGTTCAACAACGGTTATAAAAAATAAAAATAAAAATTAATAAGGTTGATATTTAATAATACAATTTTGATGATTTTAGAAAATGAACATTTATTTAAAAAAAGAAACATGATTTTCCCGGTCTGCACAGATTTTTAGCCACTGATTTGCTCGAATTGGATTTGCACATGGTAAAAATATACATTTAGTAAACAAAGAAGTTTTTAGTAAATGTATTAATAATAATAACATACAATTAACTCATTTATTTTATATAGAATTTAATTACATTAGTTGACTGTCCATTGTTTTTCATCAAATTTTGAGAGAGTTTGTCGATTTGTTTTTTGGATAACTACATTACTACATATTCTTTTAATTCTATTTGTTTGAATAAAAATGGGATTTAAATAAATGTTTTTAGATACATCAGAGTTCCAAGTAATTAGTTTATTCATATTAAAATTAAAATCATTTCTTTTATTGCATAAATCAACAATGCAGATATTTTCTTGCTTTTTAATACCTAAATCCGAAAAATTAAATTAATATTATTATCATGATTACGAAGCAATATAAATTCTTCGGATAATTATTATTTGACAAAATTGCATAATCTTTAAGATAGTAGTTAAATTATCAATAAATCTTAAAACAAATTTAATATTAAGAGTATAACATTTTTCATAATAGTGCAAAAATAAGTCATCAGCTAAGAGAGCTAAAAAATTAGATCCCTGTGGTAAAAAATTAGATTTGAATAAAAATATGTTTTCCATTATAAAGATAATTATTAAAAAGACAAAAATTAATTAGAATTTCCCAAGAATCGATTTCGCATTTAAGGATATTTTTAAAATCATAGTAATAACTCAAAAGAGCATATTTTAGTTTAGAAAGGGGAATGCTATTGAAGAGAAATCAAATGTCGCTATAGAATAAATTTTATTTTGTTCAAGAAATATTAAAATTAGTTTATCATTAGTGATAATCCAAGAAAAAATTTCATTAATAACATTGTTGAAAAGGATGCCAATTTTAGTGAGGTAAGTATTAAACCCACATATGATTGTTGTAAATAGGAATTTTTTGAAATTTTGGATTGTTAAGTGAGAAAATTGCATATTGCTAATTTTAATTTTTAACCTTTTATATACAGCTAAAATCTTTTAATAATAATATTATTATTTAAATTACTTAGTTTAAAATTTTTTATATTTTTTAACTCCCTATTTAAAAGTTCAACATGGAATTTTTTACAGAAGATTGCATAGTTATTGTTAGCTTTATCTATTGGGGTAATTACAATTTATTTATTTTTTTGTAGTTGTTTAATTGAACAACCAATTTTAGAGAAATTTGTTGAATTGTTACAATTATTTAAATTTTCCTTATTATTGAAAACAAAGTTTTTAAAGTAGTAATAAACAGCCCTTTCACGTCTGTTAACATTCCTAAAAGTAAAGAGAATTTATTTGATATATTTAAACAAAAATTACTGAGATCATTAAGAAAGTATTTTAGAGTTTTATTAATTAATATATGGGAAATGGGTCTAAATTTTGTGAATTTTATCTTTAAATTCCTAACTTCTAAGCTTTCTATAATATTTAAATTACCAGTAATAATATGTATATCAACAAATTCAAAATATTTCTAATTTTCACAGTTACATTCATAATCAGATATATTAATTTCCCCCAAATTTTGGTTAATATCATTATAATTAAAAATCGTTCTACCAAGAGATTTATTATATTTAAAGCTTTTAATTATGTTAAAATCTTCTAATGGAAACAAATTTCTTAAATTTTCAAAAATATTATGAAATTTAATTTTATCGAAAATAGTGCTTTGGACGTTAATAGCGAAATATAAATTATGTAAGTTTTTCTTTTGATTTGGTGAAATTTTACTTATTTTACTTTTACAAGCTCAAAACAAAGAATTTTGAAATGTAAATTTATAAAAGAAAAGTTAATAATATGATCTTGAAGCATATATACATCATTATTTTTAAGGGAGAAAACAAAATCCTTCATTGGTTTAATATCACAATGCTTATTAAAACTTTTTACGTATTAGAAATAAAATCTACATTTAATTTGTCACTATTAAGAGATTTTTTATCACTTCCTGATCACCATATATCTCGATTTGTACTCTTATCTTTAATGTGAAAAAGTGAGTAAGTTAAGGAGTTATTGAAGTTAATCTGTGTAAGTTGGAAAGTATCGTTTAGCCCATATGGCAAAATTGATTTGTTCAAAAGCATGTAATAATTTTCTTTTTGTAGTCTTAAATCGATCTCTTCTACTATATCTAAAATATTAATTTTAACACTGTTAAAACTATGCTCTCTAAAATGATTGAATTCTAAGCTATTGATAATTTTATTACTGATGTTGATTCATTCTATTATTAAGAGAGTTACTCGTTTGTCCAACGCACACATTTATATATATATATATATATATATATATATATATATATATATATATATATATATATATATATATATACATATCAAATTATTTCTAAAGCTATCCAGGTATTAATTTTACTTATAATTATGCTTTTAAAACTTGTTTCTATATAACTAAATAGTTTAAAATCACCTGTATTTGAAATTTTAAAAAAATATACTGAATAAAAGCAAGATTAATGGAGGAATAGTACTAATTTGTTTACGAGAAACGCAGAAAAAAAAACTGTAAAAAACTGATATCTTCCCAAAAATAACTAAGCATTATTGACGACAATGACACTTGATTATTTCGGTATTATTTACGGCTGGTATAACAGTATTTAGAGCAGTTTCAATCAGTACCAAATCTAATAATGTAGGCAAAGAGCATTATATGAATAGATATGGTGCCTGTTAATTTTGCACCAAAACTGTGCATTTATACTATCGATAATGTGAAATAAATTTATTACAGTCCCCCATAAAGATATCTGTTCAGGAGAAAATTGCTTGATTCTGGTAAAATTAAAATTTCAGTTGGTCTCGAGCATTAAATTACACATTATGCCATATGACTGATAACTGAATAAAATTGATGAATCTAATAACGTGAAGTCACCGGGAAGGGCAATGAACTATAATAAATAAATATATTGAAGCATTGTATTCATTAATCAACATTGCTATAACATGTTGTAATACAACATGGTAAAAACATTGTTATAACTTATATCAATTTTAAAATGGTGATTACCAAAAATGTATTCATTTTCTTTGTATATATACCAGAGTTGGCCAAAAATGTAATCGATTACATTTTTTGATTACAGTAATCAATTACTTGTAATCATGATTACAATTTTCAAAAATTTTGATTACAGCTGTAATCATGATTACAATATTGATTACAGTAATCAATTACTTGTAATCATGATTCCAAGTAATTGCGATTACAAGTAATCACAACAAAAACGATTACAAGTAATTATGATTACAGTACAATATATGTATGCATGTACAATATAGGTATATCTGTAGGATGTACAATATATGTATGTATACATGTACATGATATGCATGTCCAGTGTATTTATGTACATGTACATAATATGTTCATGCTCAATGTAAGTATCCAAATATGCATAATACATTTGTGAACTATTGTACATACATTGGTCGTATTTATATTTCACATTGTGTGTATATATACATGCATTCGACATGCATAACGTACGTACATACACACATTTGAGATGCATTTATTGTACAGATGTATATACATATAGCGTACAGATGTATATACATATAGCGTACAGATGTATATACATATAGCGTACAGATGTATATTCATATAATGTACATATGATGAAATGAACATATAATGTTCATATAATGTACATATGTGTGTACATATACAGTACGTATGTGCATAAATATATTGGGCATAATTCTTTCGTACAAATTTTACATATGTACATGCATGCTATCCCTATCTATGCATATGGTGCAATGTATATATGTACAATGAATGTATCCACACATGAACAATACACCTATGTTCCATGTATGCATATCCATATGTACTATATATGCACGTACAATACATGAATGTGTGTACATACATTGTACATGCGTACATACATTACACGTATACATATGTACATTACATTTATGTCTAAATATGTGTACAATGCAATAAATAAAATGCATGTAAGTTAACTTTTAATGACTCAAGCAAGTTAAATGACAAAATCAAACGATATTTAAATTTAGTTTTCAGCTTTAATTGTTCTATATCATTTTGAAATTCTCTGAATAAAAAATTATTTTCAGGTATTTTCATGAAATGTTTGACAATACAGATTTATTTTTTTATAACATAATGCATGATTCATAGAAATTTTTTAAATGGTAAGAAAAACAGTAAATTTTATGAGTGGAATTAATATTTAGAAATTCCAAATAAAATTATCGTTTGCTTTCTAAAAAATATGAGGTCGAGTTTCATATACCTTAGAATAATTTTAAAACAAATTTTAATAACTTTACACATATAAATTTTTTTAATGTATGCACAATGCATGTGTATATTGCAATTACATATATTTAAATGTACGCACGTATTTGTACATTACTTGTAATTATGTACATGTATACGTTGTATGCACATGCATACATTGTGCATATAACTATTTTTTTGTACATCCATGCATTACATGCGCATAAGTATTAACACAGTATGTAGTTATACAAGTACATACGTGAGTTGTACATAAGTACATACTTTGCGTGCACATATATCGATGTACATATAAATATGCATGTATACATGTACGCATTTTATTTACGCAACTATGTGCATATATTGTACCTTTAAATAACATCTTTACATATTGTACGCAAATGCGTACAATTTTATATACAAACGTACATTGTATATACGTGCTATTATCGTAAATTTATACAATATATGCACTTAAGTACATAAAAGCATGCAAACGCATAAACATTATTTTCATATACGTTCATACATACATTGTCTATGTATACAAAGATACAAAGCATTGCCTTTTTGTACAAACTAACATACATGCGTACATGTATCATAAATGCATAATTATATGTACTAAGCATATGCGCATTGCATTAAGTATATTACAATATAATTATGAATATTGTACGTACAAACAACGTTTGTGCATACGTTGTATGTATAGGAATCGCAAATTGTACGTGCATGCGTGCGTACATTCTATGTACATAAAAATATGTAACCACATGAATACTTACATAAAAAATTTGACTATAGTATACAATCGTAATAACTTGTAATCGTATAGTTTGATTACAAGTAATCACAATTACATGTAATCAAATTACATGTAATCATGATTACATGTAATCATATATTTTGATTACTTGTAATCGTTTTTGTTGTGATTACTTGTAATTGCAATTACTTGTAATCATGATTACAAGTAATTGATTACTGTAATCAAAATTGTAATCATGATTACAGCTGTAATCAAAATTTTTTGAAAGTTGTAATCACGATTACAAGTAATTGATTACTTGTAATCGTGATTACAAGTAATTGATTACTGTAATCAAAATTGTAATCATGATTACAGCTGTAATAAAAAATTTTTGAAAGTTGTAATCACGATTACAAGTAATTGATGACTTGTAATCGTGATTACAAGTAATTGATTACATAGCTGTAATTATCTGTAATCAATTACAGTTGTAATCGATTACTGTAATCAACGGCCAACTCTGATATATACGTCCATATCATATATTTTTTTTTCTTTTGTTCTATGAGAATGCACGAATTTGTAAGACGGCATTACCATTTCATGATATATTGAGATAATTCTACTAATCTTCTCGAAAAGAAAAAAGATGGCGTCAAAGGACAATACTGGATGCTAACGAATTCTTAAATGGCATTTTCATTAATTTCAACTGAGCAAAAATGTCTTGCTTCCCTTTGATAAATGTAAATTATGATAGGAATTGTGTCATAATTTAACTTTTTATTTAAAAACAATAACTACCCGGAACTTTACCAAACTAACAACAAAGTGCAAATTTAATTCGAGTTACGAGGAATATATTTTGTCTCTCTTTTTTTTAAATCGAAGCTTTTTATTTAAATTTGAAATTTTCAGTTTTCTTTCATCAATTATTTAATAAAATTTTTAAAAAATCATACTAAACTTCATAAATCATAGATTTAAAATTTTTGTGCAGACAATACAAAAGCCAGGTTATTTTCAGAAATCTTAAAAAGAATTTCAACTAAGTCAAATTTTTTAACCAATTAACCTGTAACTTAATTACTTAACGTTTTGTATATTTCTATATTGATGCCCAAGCTAGATGCTGAACTATATCACTGAGTGAAATAAATAAATCAATTGTCGTTTGCACCATTCCTGCTGGGCGATCCACGTATTTCTATTGTTTCAGTATTGGTTGCTTATTGGAGACGATTCATAGAAACGCATACCTATTGGTTGCTATCTGTAACTCATTGATCTTTGACGGATTTTCAGTGGATTCGTTAGTAAAGTAAATCAGGATAGATATCTCTATACATTATTGAAAGAAAAAAAATTGTCGTTTATTCTCATTGGACAATAAAAATAAAAAATAAAAAAAATCACATATGATCATAAATATATAAATTCCTAAAATCTTTGGCTGTCATCAGCATAGAATTAATAATTGCTAAAATGGTATTTATTCGTAAATTAAAGAGAACAATATAAAATAAAAATAAAAATAATATTGCTAAAAACCATGTTTTTGTAGTGGAAAATAATAATTAAAAAATAAAAATTTGAAAAACGAAAAACGTGGGGCTCTTGAAATACATAACAGTAATGTTATATTAGTGTGTGTATGTGTGCTCATGAGAATATGTGTATGTATAACTGTAATTGTAATTGTATCTGAATGTGGATGTGTATGTGGAATATGTTTGTGTCTATGCATGTGGATGTATATGTGGATGCGTATGTGGCTGTGCATATGTATGAGTAAGAAAATGTGTATATGTACTGTTATGTATTTCATGTTTTCCACGTTTCGCGCACGTTTTTCGTTTTTCAAATTTTTATTTTTTAATTATTATTCTCCACTACAAAAACGTGGTTTTTAAAAATATAATTTTCTATTTATTTACTCATTTTTTTTTTTTTTTTTTTTTTTTGTACTCACTTCCAAAATCTCAATTTTTTCACTCACTGTACACAAAACTTTTCAACTGACATGTGACACTAATTTGAAATAATCGAATCGACAACAAAAGACAATCGCGAAAATATTAATTTTTCTTTAATTTTATTTTACTTTGTATGTCTTCTTTCTCTTCATTTTCATGCATTGTCATCCAATTCTGAACTATGTGCTAAATTTGAAGTCTGTAGCTAGTCGGGAAGTTAGTTTAGAATCGATAACAAAATTCCACCCGAACAGACATACACGAAGGCAAATTAATTTAAACGTGGTAAAAAAGATTATGATCAATAAATATTTCTGGTAAATACCATTAAATTAAGGATAAATAAATAACCTAAAGTGAAAATCTGGTTTCACAACTTCTACTGTCTGCATAAATATTTTAAGATATTTAGGGCTAGCTTCACGAATCATTTATATAACTTGCTGTATGTTTTTCAAATATTCGCATATCATCCCTGCAGAGCTTCGTGAATATAGGGTAAATCGTACAAGTGAGTTTAAAAAGATGATTATCTTTAGTAAACTGAGAGATTCGGGTGAAAGAGTTTTAGTGAAAACGATAAAGCCGCTTTTAACGGTCAACAATTCAATTTGCGGCAATTGCTGGAAATTGGACAGTTTTTTTTTCTCCAGTCTCCTTTGTCATCTCTTATTTTGTATCAGCGTGAGAGATGAGGGATGGTTTGTAAAATCATGAATGCTTCACCGACTCTTTAGTACGGCATATGTTCCATTCGAATAGTAAGCGCAGAATCCTACTCACTCTCCCACGCCGTGTGTTATTATTTTTTTCCGAATCATGAGCAATCTTCTTTCATTAGATTCGTCATCTAACAACTGAATATGCATTTTTTTCTTTTAAAGATACAGTGAATAACTAACTTGATTGTTTGAGTTATCTAATTGTTTAAAAAGGTGACAGCATACCTCGATATGACTGATTTTGTCAAAAATGATATCATTTTTTGGTTAAATGTTCTTCTGTAAAATGTTCTTTGAATGGAAGCAAATGTTATGGTTGAAATACAGGAAATCCTTAGTCGTATACAGGGTGTTCTGTAATGACCACTTTTAATATGTATTTTAAATTTTTTTTTAAAATTTTAAGTCTGTGCATTGGGGAGCGCAGACTAATTTTTAAGTAAAATAAAAAATATATAAATATAAACAAAATCTAGGGGAAGTTTGGTGTGTAAAATATAAAAACCTGCTACCTGCTTGATTACCAATTTAAACTTATTATTTCTAAAAATCAATTAAACAGGTCTTATAGTTTTGTATTTCCATTTTTTGCCTTTTTTTTTCTTTTTTGCTTAAATATGAATTTGCTTACAGTTTACATTTTTTGTTTTTATTTTTATTTATTTAAAATAATAGGACTTAGAGGTCTGCATTATGACGGGATGAAGAAAATTGTACTAGGATTTTAATGAAATAAGAAAATTAAGATTTCATTACTAGTGTGAAAATTATTGGCTTTTAAATTTGAAATAAAAAAAAACATGCAAGCAGCACTTTATACCACAGAAATTCAATTAAAAATGAGAAGGGGCTATTTTTATTTCTAAACTTAGCACGAGTTTTTTTTTTTTTTATCAAAACCTATTTGTTTGAAAGTCTCACTTTTTGTTCTTTAATTAGCGCCTATTTATAATGGTTGTTGGAAAATTCCTTCGTCACTCTCGAGATCTTTATTTTATAAGCTCACTCTAGAATTCAAGTATAAAAAAAGGAGAGAAAAAATGAGAGAAAAAATGAGAGACAGAGAGTTTACCAAGTAAAAATCTTGGTATTTATATCGACATTTTTAAAAATATAAAAAACTTGATGCACGAGTTGTGAAAACCATTTACTATTTGAACTATTACAATAAATCTCGTTAGAAGCAAATTTACTTTACATCATCTCTTCTTATTGTGTCACACATTATATATTCCTAAGTTAAATGTTTTTTCAATACAGTTAAATATTCTTCAAATCGCTCATTTGTGATTACATAAAATTATAATGATGTAACAAAATGTTCTTTTCTTTTTGTTGAAAAGATCGACTTTAAAGAAGAAAAAAAATAATAAATGAAAAAAAATCACGGGGACTTTTGAGTGGAGTGAAAAGGGGCCTGAGCCTCCTAGTATATTATATCATCATCATCATAGTTGACCAGACAGTCCAATGTGAGCCAATGCCTTCCTCTGAAGATTTCTCCATGACGACTTCCGATTTATCTTTGATCTCCAATTCTTTTCATTAATTGCGAGAAAATCAGACTCCACTGAGTCAGCCCATCTCAACCGCGGCTTTCCCGCTTTCTTTTTCCAGTGGGTCTAAAAAGCAGTATCTTTTTTATTGTGTTGTCATCACTCATTCGAATCACGTGGGCGATCCAATTCATTCGATTTATTTTTATGTATTTAATTATATCAAGTTGTTTATAAATCTTGTACAGTTTAAAGTTAAATCTCCTTCTCCAGTTATTGTTTTCATTCACACCACCAAGTACATTATATACTTATGGGTAAATGCCGTGAAAAAATCAATCCAAAGCACTACAATATGTTAAAAGCTATAATAAACTAAAAACTTTTGATAATCTTGGAAAAAAAGCCTTTTAATAATTTAGTTTACTGATATATTCATTGAATAAAAATCTACTGATTATTTATTAAATTTAACGTTTCTTTTCTAGAAACTGCGATGAAAACTGATTTTCAAATGAGAAAAATAAAAAATTCCTTTTTTAAACGAATGTTTGGTAAATGCTTACTTTGAATAAAGAAGGGATTTCTTTCGTATAAGAAAAACAACATTCAAGAGGCATAATTTTTTATTCTGAATAATTTTAACTATGCTAAAACGCAGAACTTTTCTTTTTGTGTAGGAGCTAGAAATATTTGAGTAAACTTTTCAGAATTGTGTAAATCATTTCTTTTTGAGGACGATGAGCATTAGCGAGCAGAAGCCCGATTCCTTATGTGACTGACTAAATATTGTTCGGGCCTCTCCCAAAGATTATTTTCTTAGTTATTATTACATAAACATGCTATTAAAATTATTTTGAGTTGTATGGTTTAACTTAATAAATCAAATTTGAAGCATCGATAAAATATATCACCTTTAAGTAATTTTACAAAGCAATGATAAACTAGGTGTAATAGCTAATAATAAAATCTTTTGATTTCATGAAGTAAATAACTTTTTCAATCTTACTGTAGAAATCATTTTAACATTTTTAAAAGAAAAAACAATTAAAAAAAAAGAAAAGGAACGAAACTAAAATTTCAAAAACTACTGTATATGTTTCTACGCAAGTAGTGTACTAAATTTTGAACCCGCTGAGATTGTTTCATTCTTTTACTGATTGTATGTTGTTCGAAAAGTTACAAGACTAAAATTTTCATAAATTACTGCATTTGTTTCTACGCAAGTAGTGTACAAAATTTTGAATCCACTGAGATTGTTTCATTCTTTGACTGATTGTATGTTGTTCGAAAAGAAACAACACTAAAATTTTCATAAACTACTTATTATGTTTCTACGCAAGTAGTGTACTAAATTTTGATTCCGCTGAAATTATTTTATTCTTTATCTGCTTGTATATTGAGCTATGTGAAAAAGTATTTTAAAAAGTAATAAATCGTTTAATATGTCATAAATCATAACAAATTGTTTGTTTTAATAACTGTACCTTTAATTTCTTTTTTTAAAAGACAGTCAAGCATAAAAAAAAAATTTCGATGTGAAAATAGAAAAATATTTCCACCGTATAACTTTTTAATTTTTTGAGTTAAATATTTTCAATTTCAGTCTATCTTTAAAAATTGCAATCAGTATTATGTTTTAAATTTGAATGAATTAAAGGTGGCGCAACGTGACATGATATATTAAACAGTTAAAAAATTTCTTTAAAAAAATGTACAGCTAACTAATATTGTCTTTCTAATATTAAGTTTTTTTAAAAAATGGTATCATATGCACTGTTAAGATGACATCCTAAATCATCCTAAAAATAGTAGGCCGAAATAAACTCAAACATTAGGAGAAAATAGCCATAATGTATGGTGCTAATATTAAAGACCATATTATGAGGGTAAAATATAACATTAAACATCAAAAAATAATTTTTGCAAATTTTGCAACACGGAATTTAACTTCTTTAAATTAGAACTCTTTATTGATTTTTCTAAATAAAAACTCTAATTGTTCTGCCCCCCAGTTCCCTCCATTCACCAGCCCCCATAGATGTTTCTCGTTTATTATTGTTCTTTCCTTTAAAATTTGATTAAAAAAACGTCATTTGTTTATAAAATACAAAAAAATTATAACTTTTACTAAGCACATTCTGTAAATATGTTAATCGTTATGAAATTAAAATTATAAATCAAATTTAAAAAAAATACATTGTGCCTGTAAACAAAATATTTAAACTTAGGAATACAGAATTTGTGACACAATAAGAAGTAATGAATAAAAAGTCATTTTGCGCGTTAAAAATGGATAACAATAAACTTATGTAACAGTTCGAATTAGAAACAGTGTTTACCACTTTTGAATGAAAATTTTATATTTTTTTAAATTTCGTCACAAGACTTAAGATTTATATATAGCGACATTTTTTCCGTCACTCTGCATTTTTTTTGCTTATTATTTTTTGTTATTTTTAACATCAAGTCAAGCGTGAGCTTATGAAATAAAAATCGCGGAAGAGTTAAATTTTTCTACCTCACTTGATAAATAGTCATTATTTTAAGCAAAAATAATGAAGTGGAAAAAAGAATTTTCAATACAAAAGTTTAAAAAAATTCTCGAAAGACTCATTCGGACTTGCAATAACTTTCAAATGAATTGGAATTTCGAAGAAAAGAAGAAAGAAAAAAACTCGCGCCATATTCATAAATAAAAATGACCCTCCCAGCACGTAAAATTTCAACTCTGCAATTGAATTTTCACAGACTGCAGAATGCTTCACATGGTTTTTTTTAATTTCAAAATTTTGCTTCAAAATTAGCAGATAAATTGACATAATTAATTTAGAACTAATTACTGAATGTTCAATATTTTAGTACATCATTTTCCTTGTAAATTTTCCTACACACCTTCATGATCAGTATTTTTCAAATCTTGTAGTTTTTGTTCAAAAAATCGAAATATAACGAAAAGCAAAAATAAATAAATAATAATAGACAATGGGGTGAAAAAAGTTCTTAAAATCGTTGTGACTTTCAAACAAAATGAAATTTAGAAAGAAAAAAAAAACATGTTTTTTTAGCATGTTGAATTTCAAATCTGTAGTTGCATTCGTGAATCCCGCAGATCAACCGCATGGTATTTTTTGCTACAAATTTAACAGAATAATTCACAGACTAAGAACCTAGTGCTTACAGAATTTAGTGTTTAGTTTTTTATTTCATCGTAATTCCTGTACATTTTTCTACACTAATTTCAAGTTTCTAAATCTTAAAGCTTTCAAACTGTGAAATAAAATGCAACATTAAGTTAATCACTCAAAACAGCGGTGACGTTTAAGGTTTTTTTAATACAAAGAGATATATTTTCTGCTCATATTCAATTTCTATCCTCAACATAGTATCTTCAACTTTACTTCTAAAAAATAAACTTTTCTTAAATTTTCCCCTTTAGAAATTTTTTACTGCCGAAATTTTCATTTTTAAGCCAAAATGTTTTCTAATCATGTCCATTTCAAAATAGTAGAGGAATGCTTTTAAAAAAATGAGCACTGGAACTTTTAATATTTTGAGATAAATATTTTTTATTCATGGCCATCTTTAAAATGGTGGCTTAAAATTTACTCCTTAGTTGAAACTTTCTTTGAAAATGAAAACTTCCCTGTAAAATAATTTTTGGTTAACTTAGGCGAAGATGTAGCTCAATAGGTAAATAATTTAAACAATTAAAAAGATTTATTTTAAAAAAAATTTTAAAGAATTCCATTGAAAACATTTATTTTTTTTTTTTTTAAATTAATGTAAGGTTTGCATAAGTTTGATTTTATCACAGTGCAGAAAAGTTGAATATTTATATAAACAAGGTGGCAGCAGATGAGATACAGAAATAAAACGCTTCGCTTAGAAATATTTGTCGCTGTTTAGTATTGTTTATTAAAATACTTTTTTGAAATATCTTCTCGCTTCTTAATTATATTTCATTTAAACTAAATTCCTTGTCTTTTAACTTTATGTTATATTAAGTATTTTCTTTTCGTGTCCTCTTTTTTGCCTTTAGGTTGCCACTAAGATGCAAGAAACACAGGCCACTCAGTTTCCACTAAGCTTCTTGCACTCTCTTGCCACTAAGTTTTTCTTACAATGGTAATAAAAATAAAATAAGTTCGATCTTTGGTAAAAAAGAAGCATTATATGTGGTAAATGACACATTTAGAATTTATAATAGCTTAAGGATATACATTGTCTATTCGTATCCATTTTTTAAAAAAAAAAGTACCTTATATTTTGCTTTTGAGTTTTAAGTTTTTCCATGAGAGACAATAATATTTTTTATTTCTGTAAATATATATTATAATAAGCATGTTCTATTCACGTCCATTTTGTTCAGAGTGAGATGTTTTCCTAAAAACGACAATAATATTTTCGATTTGAATAAACAAATAATATAATAAACTACATAATGCGTGTATTCTATTTCGGTCCTTACCCTTTTTTTTCCTGAGATGAAATTTTTTTTCTAAACATTGCAATTAAAAATAAGTTTTAAATTTTATGTGGAAAAGTGGCATGATCAATCTTACAATAATATTTTTAAATAAATAGTTTTTACTTTTGTTGATCTCTAAATAACATGTTTTAATAACATGTAAATATTACTATTTATTCGAATGAAAAAGGTTCTTAATAAGTAATGATTTGATAGAGGATTAAAATATTATTAAGAGAATTTTCAAAGTAGAACTTATTTTCTATAAGAACATTTTTTTTTACTCGTGTCTATATTTAAAATAGTACCTTTTCTTAGTTAAATATTTTTCTAAAAATGGCAATTAAAATTAAGTGTTTATTTTGGTAGTTGATTGCTAAGTGTTTATTTGGTGGTTTTTTTCGATATGCAATGAAAAAAGGGATAATTAAAGTATTTTTATCTGTAAAAAAATTTAATTTATCGTGATACATTTTTTCTGCTGGGATGCATCCTTAAAATAATAACTTTAACTTCACATCTAAACTGTAAACATTTCTAAAATTTATTATTATTTGATCACAAAATGAGATCAAAGCACACCAGTAGAGTTCATTCCAGTGGTTTAGGATCAGAAATAGGGGTCTGTCCAGACATTTTGTGAGAGGTCCTGTTTTTGTAAAATTGTGAAAAAACTATTCATAATTTGTGAATATAAAATAAGTGTTAACTCACATTCTTTCAACCAGATCCGTCCCGCAGTGGACTGATCGTTAAGACACGGTTCCCAGCAGATCACCGAAGTCAAGCATCACTGGCTGCGGTCAGTGTGCGGGTGGGTGACCACTTGGATCAATCTGCGTAGGGACCGAGGGTGTGCGGTATATGTCCTCGTTAAACTGTGCTACCGTAAAGTGCTCGACTTCGCGCGCAGGTCGTCGGGCTACCGAAGCGGGGGTGCCATCCCTTCCGCAGAGGATCAAAATTGTGATGGCATGTCTTCGGATCATCCTCCGGGGTGTTTCCCAGACCGTCGCCAATAGCCCATTGTGCAGCTCTAGTGCGACCTAAATTAACAACAACAACAAAAAATCAACCAGATCCTGCTTTTAGGAATTTGTGCAAATAGGGTCCTGTTATTGCAAAAATTGCTAAAAACCTTTTCAAGAAGTTTTCAAATTGTGAATCGATACAAGATTCTGCTCAACAATTGTTGCTACTAAATTAGAGATGCAACATACAAATATTTGGTATTTATCCTATACTGCTCGACACAGAATATTCCTTTCGGTCAAATAATGGAATGAAAATCACACACATTTTTAATAATTTCAATTGACATATTTTAAATAACACAACTTAGTAATGCATCACTTTTAATGTATTACGCATTAAGTAAACTTAAACAATTCTTAAATTTATAATATTTTATTTAAAAAATTGCCAGAAATTAATTTTTATTTACACAATTTTCTATCAATTAATTTTATGAATAAATATAAATTGATCAATTATTTATTCACAAAAAAAATTATAATTTAATATTTATAAGAATGCCCACGCGATGTTTGCAAAAGTAGAAATATTTTCTTAGAATACTACATTTGGAATTCAAACTTAGGGAAACTTAGTTTGTCTCGAACCGTCTTTCTTCCACCCCCCCCACCCGGAAGGGTTTATTCGATTAACAAAACAACAATGAAGATAAGCAAATCTGTGAAGGGTCAGATTAAAAGATAAATTATTTTGTGAAGGGTCCGCTTTTATGAAAAGATATTTCGTGAAGGGTCCTTTAACGGACCCAAATTTCTTACAAATTTCCCTGAGAAGGGAAAGAAAATCGAAGCGAAAGAAAATCGGGGAAAACTGAATATCGAAACCTTATTTTGCAAATTGTAGAAAACGGACGAATTGTATAACTAAACTAATTTAAAGAGCTTTTTATCATAGTGAGCCAAAGAATTGGAATGATAGGGCAGTTAAGAATTCTCGCCAAAAGAAATACACTTATATTTTTTCGTGTTTAAACTTTCGCCACATACGAAAATATTAGTTCCCCGCCACCCGCCATCTTATCGTGGTTAAATAATATCAACTATGTGTATTTTTTAAAGAAAAAGTGGCTTAATATGTAAGGATATATAAAATATGCATTTAAAAAACTGTGAACAATTTAATTTATTCAGAAAAATATTTTTTTATTTTTCTTCATCTTTAAACATTTTAGCTTAAAATTTGCTTTTGAGTTGTAAATTTTCTTAAATACGTAATTCTTTTTCCCGTTCTCATTTCTACAATCTTACTCAACATTTTGCTTTGCTCTTATAAATCGTTTTAAATGATAAATAAAAATAAATGTTTACTGTTGTGAAAAAAATTCTTTAATATGTAGGGGAGAGTGGGGTCAATTGTAACAGGGTACAATTGTAACAGAGCAAAAATTTCGAGTGTCGGGTTCTAGATGTGGTTCCTAGGTGGCGCACAAGGTGTATTTAATAAATCTACATGTACACCCCTGCTGGCAACCATTTTTATGTACTTTTGAAAGAGTTACATCACAAAAGATATTTTCATACTACCTAAGTACTTTTTTTGGTATTAGAATATTATATTGTAACAAAGTAATTTTGTTTAAACAAATAAAAATTATTAACCGAATATGTAAGTGGACACCTTAATTAACATTTCAAAAAAAAAAAGATTAGTTTTGTTAATTAACTAGCATTGTTTTAAACAAATGAAGCTGAAATGGCGTCTTGGGGACGATTGTAACAATAAGTAAAGGGACGAATGTAACAGCTGAAAATAAAATTCATAATTTCAATTGCAATTGTTTAACCCCTTATTGTTTAACCCCTCTGCTCATTATTATTTTTACTCCTAAAATATCACTACTATTTTGATCAATGAAAAATATATATCACAACTATGATAATATGTACAATTAACTATGTTTTAGTTGAATTTATGAACTGTTACAATTGACCCCGTAAGTGGGGACAATTGTAACAAGTGCACGACTGTCAAAAATTGTTAATAACTGATATAATAACATTCAAAATAAGGTATTTTTTTTTTCTAGTAGAAGATAGTCTACTTTACTCGTCTGTCAATTAATACTAATAATATGTTGGATTTTTTGTTAGTTAAAAATAGTTAAGTAAAAAATGTTACAATTGACCCCACTCTCCCCTACTGTTTCAACTGAAAGCTAAAAATTTTCCACTGCGGAACTTTTAAAGTGGATGAACTCGAGAAGAAGAAATATGAGATTAGACCTATTCATGTGATTTAAATCACACAAGATAGCTTTAAAACACTTTAAAAAAAATGTTCACCAAGGACTTTTACATTTTTTATGTTAAATGTTTTTCTTATTCGTGACCGTAATTAAAATCATGCCGTAAAATATGTTTCCGTTTCATAAATTTTTCTACAAATGGGGATCGAATATATGTGTTTACGTAAAGTTCCTGGGCAAACTATTAGAAGCACTATAAAATTCTATGTAAAATTTTAATTATCAGGTGATACCATACAGCTTTATTGTTTTTACACGGCTGAAACCGGTTTGCACTTGTTTACATTCTTGTATCAATTGGATAACATTGTAATGCAATACGTTAAAAATAAATTGAAAATCGTTATAAGTTAAATAATGCAATAAGTTAAATTGTGGTATATTATGTAATGTGACAATGGATACTTAAAAATTTAGTAAAAAAAAATCTGCAATGTGAAAATTTTATAATTTAAAAAAAAATTCTTAACTCGTGTCAATTATAATTATTTGAGATATTTAAGAAAACATACGTTTAAAAAAAAAATTTTGCCCGAGGAACTTTTAAGATTTTTTATTATGTATTTTCTTCCGACTATCTTTATAATGACAACTTATTCTTTGCTTTTAAGTAGTAAATTTTTCTGAAAGTGGCAGTAAAAAAAAGTTTAAGGATTGATGAAAAAGAGAATTGATATGTAATTTTACAACTTAAAGTTGAAAATTTTGATACAAATAAACTTTTAATTTTTTTTAGATAATTAAGTTATAGTTATATCTTCAAAATGATAACTTAGACTTTGCTTCTGAGCAGTTAATTTTTCTAAAGTGTTGACTTTGATGTAAAAGTAACTTAGTGTGTAATGATACAATAGAGAGTTAAAAAATTGTCCGATATGGAACTTTTTATTTTTTGAGATACATTACCTCTTACTCGTGTCCATGAAAATTGTGCCTGTCAATTTGCTTCTTAATTACATGTTTTTTCTAAAACTCATAATCAAATGCAGTTTAAAATGTAGCCTTTCATGCAATGTTACAATGAAGACTTTTAAAATTTATTAAAAATATATTGGAAAACTGAAATTTTCAATATTATAGGAAATAAGAAATTAAAACTTCACGAATGTTTTTAAGTTGTAGATTTTCTAAAAGTGGTAGTCAATAATTATATTTTCTACTTAATATTTTAAAATAAATATTTTCTTCTCGATTCCATCTTTAAAACGGTGTTTTACACTGTGCGTCTAAGAGGCAATTTTTTCTGGAAATAAAAGTGTATGTTTTTTTTTTTTTTTTTGGACAGAAAAGTGGAAAAAATTGCAACGTAGAACTTTTTATTATTTATTTGGAGATAATTACTTTTTTACATTGTACCCATATGGTTTTTCTTATATTGTGTAAGAATACTTGCACTTTCCTTCTAAGTGCTAATTTTTTTAAAATTAACAGTCATAAATATGAGTTTACTTTGAATAAAAAAGAGGCTTAGTATGTATTAATACATGGCAATTAAACAATTTCCTAAAAATGCTTGCACCGCTAAACTTAATCAAATTGCGAAACTTTGATAACTATCTTTTTATTACACTTTTCACTTTTAATCTGGAGTGTACATTTTTATAAATATTGCAGACAAATTACAGGCTTTTCTAAAAGTTTTGGTGAAAGGGTTAAATAAAATTTTCCAACGCATATCCATCTTCAAAATATGTACTTTGCTTTTCTATGTCAATTTTTCCTAAAGCAACTATCAAATAAATGCTTTCTTTAAACAAAAATTCGCGTTATATTTAATGATACATTGGACAGTTAAATAATATATGGGGAAATAATTGCACTCTGGAACTTTAAATTTTTTGAGATATATATATTTTCTATATACATTTATATTTTAATTGATGCTTTATAATTAGCTTTTGAGTCATAAATTTTAATAAAAATGACAAGAAATATAAGTGTTTACATTGGTGAAAAAATAACCTAATAAGTAATGATACAATGAAGTTATTGACTTAACCAGCTTATGTCAACTAAGTCAGGAGTGACTAAAAAGTCTAATATAGCAAATCATCATGCTTATCAATCAGTGTGCTACCGCTTTTGAAGTGGGCTCTATACTCATATGATGTAAAATAGTGAAATAGACACTTAGTTCAATAAAATACATTAGTACTACTTTTGTCTAGTTCACTGTACTCAGATCATGCAACGTTAACTGCCCTTTTTTTAAAAAATTTTAAACGCTAATTCTCCTGTCTAAATTCAGTGATGTGTGATAGCTCACAATTTAATTTTAGTATATGTTACTCAAAAGCAATAAAATATCCGAATGCGGGGGATTCAAATTTACACTTTCATCTCATTTTTTATATTTTTATTATATATTTTTTTCTCGCATTTTAACCTTTCCCGAAAAATGTCAAAAGGACACGAATTTCCAACTTCCGTCGAAACGCCTAAAAATCGGATATCCCTTTGGCACAACGGTTCCGGTCTTTTGTGGGGCGCGAGGAAGTCCCCGATCCCGATTAGACCCTCTTCCTTTACCCCCAAAACTGCCGTTGGGTCGTCGACTGACATATCTACCCCCTTCATTTCAAAAAATTTGTAATCACCCCATATTTTGATTATTTACCAAAAAAAAATTTTCGAACGCTTTCGAAGCATGACGAATGGAACACGATGAGTTCAAACGGAGTTCTAATTCAAAAATGAGTTTAAACCCCATTTATTTGCTCTATTTTTTTATGAACTTAAGCAAGGAGATTATAAATTAAAATAGAACTTAGGAAATAGAACGAATTAAATTAATAATAAATGTAAAACACAGATCATCTAATTTATACAATTTATTAATTTTCAAACTTTTTTAATTTCCTTTGCAGTACTGTTAGCCTTTTGACGCAGATGGGGCACCAGTGTCACTTTTATATATATATTTTTTTGGCTCTGTAATTATGAGCAAAAATATATTTTAGGATTAATTTTTTTAAAAAAAGTTTAAAAATATATATACTTACTAAAATCCCTTTACTACTTACTCTTTCTCTACTTACTAAACCTTATTAAAAAAACTCTGCTAGATTATTGAAATTATATTTGAACTAAGATATAAAATCCCCGATAAAAAGTAGTTTGAATTTTTTTTTTCGCAATCAAAAATTTTTTAATAATTTATTTTATGAATTAACTAAATTATAAGAATAACTGTTGCTCTTAGATCTAAATTGCCACAAATTAGTGCAAATTTGAAAAATTATTGTTGAAAGTGAGCCATGTTAGGAAGTTTTTACCCTTAGCTCATAAAAGACACTGGTGTATTTATAAACTGTATTTAATAACCATAAATCATTAAAATGCTAATTATTATATTTTTCACTTATTTTCACCTCCATTAATACAAAGTAATGAAAAAGGTATGAATACCTTTTATATAATTTTGATCGCATTCGTGTCATTTAACGACTAGTTTTGCCTAAACCAAACAAAAATTTGAAAATTTAACCAAAAAATCGACTTTTTTCATGCTTTCTAAACAAAATTCAACTATTTTTTACGGATATTAATCCTATTCTTTCGATCCTATGCAAAATTTATGCAAAGTTTAAAATTCTAACTCTAAGAAGATATTCTGACTTTACTTTAGACTAGATAACGACTAGAAATGCTACACTTAGACTTAGACTTGAGTATGCATCACATTAAATGCGAAACAGAAAAACAATAATTATAGTTGCATTCCAATGTGAATTTAAAAAGCAGGTTGATAAATGGTTTGTTTTGGTTAAACCTGAACCAAATACTAAAGCGAAAAAAAGAGAAAAAAATTTCCGAAAATTCTTTTTTTGGTTTATTATTATTATTATTATTATTGTTGTTGTTGTTGCTGTTTCATGCACACGCAAGGAGAACATATTTTAATTTTGAAAAATGTTTACTAAAAATGAAATTAAGAAGAGAATTCAAAATTTTAAAAGCATTTAAAATCTAACTTTCAATGGTACATTACAATTTAGTTATGTCTCGCAGTCAGTTGTGTTATCCGGTTATTGGATTTTAGTTTCCAGTAAGCTTTTGTACGTACTATTCTTGTGTATTTGTCATGTTTTTATTCTTCTGTATTTGCTTTATGTATTTTATATTATGTATTATATTATATTCTTTTCCTGGACTTTAGCAAAACCTTTGGGATACAGAGAGAGCTATTTTAGACTTTGGTCGTGCTCTCTCGATAGAAAAGGTTTTGCATTTATGACTTCCGAAGCTGGTACCCCCTGAAGACGCCAGCTTCGGTTCGGTATTTATCCCTTCTTTTCATATTTTATTGTTTCTTTTGTTACTAAAAATGAAATATTTACTTTTCCCATTTTTGACTTCTTCGGAAAAAATAATATATAAGGACTTCTCAAAATGAGAACATTGACGCGTAATGGAGTAAAATATTGGTGTTAAGAGGGTTAATATTATTCACTTTTATCCTCCATCAACAATCACTTATTTATTTTTTTAAACTAAAACATTTATAGTGATGGCCAAAGTTCTTATTTTACCCAACTATTAAATTTTCTGCATGCAACAAAAAATTTAGTGGGTGAGCAAAATAAGACGAAGTTCTAATTTTATTCGTCGACTAAATTAGTTGTATGAAGTTGTATGATGGACAAAGTTCTTATTTTTTCCATCCATCTAATTATTTATATGGAATGACTGACAAAGTTGTTATAATTTAATATGTACCATAATAAAGCATTACATTCGAAATCTTTTTGTTGATGCTACAGAGGATATAACTTAACGAAATGGAAAATTCAGCATTTAATTATAAATTTTTGATTTTAACAGGGATAAAAACGTTCATATAAATTTGAAAAAAAGTGTCTATAATAGAGAACAGTCCGTATCTTACAAAGTAGAAGGATATTTTTTGATTAACAATTAAAATTATTTATAATTGGATGCAATTCTTTGGGGCAAGATGTCTTTGAAGCGAAATAAAATATAAAGTTGATAAATTTTATTATTATTCTGCACTAATTAGCCATTTTAAACCTAAGCGCTACACTTTTATTGATGTTCTTAAGGATTAATTGAGATTACTGAATGAACATTACAAACTTTGAGATTTTGATGCCGATTTGTACATTTTTAATAAAAGATAGTTTAGGTTTTTATTAGTTAACGTTATAATTGTCGAATTCTGAGTAAATTATAAATGTTCAATTAAAATACAGTAATTGGGCTTAGTTAACTAAAGTTTCAGAATGGTGCTCTGGACCAAATTATAAAGGCGTAGTTAAAATTTCGTAAAAATAGACGTAATTAGTATTTTTAATTGTTGTATTCCGAAATCAATCAACCATTTAATTGTATGGGTACTGGTTAATTCTTAAACGTAACGAACTGAGAAATCTGTACTTATATTTAATTACATCACTGCTGCTGTTTTAAACCAAATTATCAATGAGCAATTAAAATTTTGCTAAATTGACTTAAATAATTAATACAATAAATTGCATTATTCCGAATTTGATTAAAAACGTTTAGTTTTAATGGGTTTGGTGTGCTTAATTATGAAAAATAGCGAATTATGGGATTTTTATTTAATTAAAATATTTAAATTTGATATTACTAGTCGAGTTTTATTGATTAGTTTTAAAATGTGTTGAATGTCTCATTTCAAACCAACCAAAAAGTCCTCCACGAAGGCAAATTTCTCCCAATACTTGATCTAAGAGTTCCCTTATCTTCTGTATTGGGTTCCAAATTATAAGGCTGCAAAGTTGAACATTGGTAGTCGTAAACTCTAATTTGATTCGGCTTTTCAAAGATGGTTATAAAATAAAGTAAAATAAAAATATTGACCCATGGTGGCTCAGGGGATAGAGTACTCGCCTCCCGAAGAGGTAAGCCAGGCTCGAATCTCAGCGAAAGCTTGTTGATTCGAATTCCGTAACAAGCTCGCAACGACCACGATGCTGATGTGAGATATCCTCAGTGGTAGACGGATCTTATGTTAGAGTCCCCTTGCAGTCTGGCTAACCATGGGAGCTTCTCGTGGTCAACCTCTCCATGTAATGCAAATGCGGGTTAGTTCCATCAAAAAAGTCCTCCACGAAGACAAATTTCTCCCAATTCTTGTTGCATGAGTTTCCTTGTCTTTTGGATTGGATTCAAAAATACAAGGCTACGGAGTTGAACATTGGTTGTTGTAAACTCATAAGTGGGTCGGCTGTTCGACGATGGTTATAAAATAAAATAAGAAGATTAATTATTAAGCCTTATAAATTGAAAATAGAGCTTCTATTTTCCTTCCTATATTTTTCCCCTCGATTCTGTATTTAATAGAAAACGAACTCAAGCTCCTTTCTCTTGTGTTATGAACAAATGTATTGTCTGTGCATTTTTTTTACACGCATTACACATATTTTTTTTTTTTTTACGCATACACATTTTTTTTACATATACACGTATTTTTTTACACATATTTTTTCAATCGTAGCGAACAATGCGCCGAAATTTTTGTAATTTTTATTCAGTTTGGGTATAATCTACAAATTAAGGAATGAATTGTTTCATTTAACAATGAAATGCACCTATATTTATTCTCTCTTCCTCTATTTTATAATTTAATGTAATACACGCTGAAGTCCCTTTTCCTAGTGTTACGTGCACACGCAGGAAAGCTTAAAATGCTAATCCCAAGTGAAAGTTCGAATATCCTCTTCGATTGATAAATGAAAAAAAAAAGAATGAAAACGAAATAGAACAAAATTTGTTCCTTTTCCTCTTTGAGAGATGTTCGTTCCACACCTGTTCCTAGAAGCGCGCATCCATTTTGGGCAGGACATTCATATTTTTCTACCTAAATTTGCAGGTTACTGCCGGAAACTTCCTTCTTCCCTTCTTTCTTCCACCCCGCAGGTAAGAGAGGAAACAAGTGAAGCAAGGGAAGGATGTTTATTACAAGTTTAAGGTGTGCCCCCCTCCCCACATGTCTGTAAATAAAGATCTCAGGTGGAAGGGATTCCTTGAACATCAAAATAAAATAAAAATAAATAAATAATTTATTTTTGTCAACAATGTATACTAAACTAATATATTTTTTTCATCGATAATATTCCTTCATCCGAAAAAGAGCACGTAGTAGTACAATTAGAACGAATCATTTGATTTAATGTATTGATGATTATTTCAATAGTCAAACTTTGATCACACGGACTTGAAGAGAGCCACTAGAAAATTCATGTTATGGACTCAAATTCGTAATATTTTTAACATTTTAGAAGCTTATTTACTTTAAAAAATCATTTACCTCAAACAATGTCATTATTTTTGTATCATCACTTAACAAAAAGTTTATTAAAAAAATTACTATTTTTGCATCTTCACTTTTTACCCAAATTCTTCCATTTCATCATCTTTCTTTCATGAGAATCAGTTCATTTTCTTTTAAATTCATTAAATTAGCAAAGTCTTTCAAATTTTAAGGGTGATTCTTTGGTGGGCATCTCAGAAGTCCAACTATTTGAGGGGAGCAAAAATGAAACACACAGTTACGGTACTCATAGTTTAATATCTAAAAAATAACATGAAAAAAATTTTTCGACTGCAAAATAATAATAATAATTATTATTATTATTTTATTATTAATATTAAATAATAATAATTCGCATTATTATTATTATTATTATTATTATTATTATTAATAATAATAATAATAATAATAATAATAATAATAATAATAATAATAATAATAATAATAATAATTCGCATTATTATTATTATTATTATTATTATTATTATTATTATTATTATTATTATTATTATTATTATTATTATTATTATTATTATTATTATTATTATTATTATTATTATTATTATTATTATTATTATCAATAATAATAATAATAATAAGTAATAATAATTCGCATTATTGTCATTATTATTATTATTATTTCGTAATTTCTTACCTTGCTATTAATTTCGCTAAATTTAAGTCGATAATGATTGATGACATTTTTTATCAATCTGGAATATCAAGGAGGGCTTTTTGAGATTTTTAATTATTGAGGGAGACATATATTCATATGCGCATCATAGCATCATCTCCTGATGCTATGATGCGCATGGTATCTTTTTATCTATACTTACCTATCGCAAATGTCCATTTTTTCAGACAACTTTTTTTTTCAAACATGACAATTTATTATTTATTATTACGGCTTCAAGAAATAGTTCATAAAATTATTCAACAAATGCCTTCAAGCAAGAAAAATGTTAGGAAACCTTTTAAATTCTTCAAAAATGAGATAAAGAATTTTTTTTTCTGTAATTAAAAATACTTTGTAAAAAAAAAAGCTGCTGAGAATTTCTTAATCGAGGAGCTTTTTTTTTTACAGAAGAGCGAATGTTTGTTCGTAGTGTAAAATGTTTGTAGAAGTTATGATTAAGAATCCGCTCAAATAATTTTGAATCATATTTTGATGATTTTCATTCCCTTTCTCACTCGTAAGCAAAATATGCAAATTAAAAACCTAAAGTTGAATTTTTTAATCCCCATTCCTCGTCAGTGTTTTCTAATCGATATATAATTTTAATTTTTACCATAACCCAATATCTATAGATGGATATTGGGTTGGGAACTATGGATTCAAAAGCTATAGTAAAATAGATCAACTCCATAAACTTTTAACTGTGAGGTTCAAATACGCAAGCAAAAAGATTATTGAAATAAAATTTGCATTCATTATCTTTGAAAGTATAAAAGGTTCCAAATATTTTTAAATTGATTAAAATATTATTATTTCAAAATTTCAAACATTTAACAATTATTCAAAGCGATGACTAAAAATAAAATAAAAATTTAATAGCTAATTTGAATTTCTTTTTTTCTTATTTATATATATATTTTTTCGGTGGCTAAGCCTTGTCTTACCTTATCAATAAAACATAATTTTAATTCTAAAAAGTTAAAATAACTTCTGCTGACATTTAACAATTCATTTATTATTCCACTGCCAATAAAATAAGAATACTTCCAAGTTGGCAACTATGCATTGAAAATCTCATCCGTAGATTTGCGACAGATATAAGAAATGTTTAAAAACACTGTTGTTTTGCAGCTATGTTATCTGGAAGAATTAGAAGGAATGTTGCCAACATCTGCACTTTTTGAGGAATCTGTGAGAAATAATAATTGCTTAGTACAGCATACTAGTAATAAAATTACTTTTTCTAGAATTATAAATGAATTATATTATTTTTAATTTTTTCTATTTATAAAAATTTCTATTTCTGTTATTTTTCTATTTTTTAATCTAATGCATATGCATGTTCAATTTTCGTTTCCAAATTCTGGCATTTAAAAATGATTCAAAACCGCCGAAACCATCATATATAATGTGAAGTTATCGTCTGCTTTCAATAACTTGTTTCTGAAGCGACAAGTGAAAAGAATTCGGAAACATCTTTGCAACATAAACATTTTGAAAGTCAAATGAATCGGAACTGACATAGAGAAGAAAAAACATCTGCTCAGATCATCTGC
The DNA here is from genome assembly GCF_982258835.1 of Parasteatoda tepidariorum. Lineage (NCBI taxonomy): Eukaryota > Metazoa > Arthropoda > Arachnida > Araneae > Theridiidae > Parasteatoda > Parasteatoda tepidariorum. Next base: position 73,934,827 of record NC_141755.1, on the reverse strand, counting down.
TTCTTCTTTCCTTTTTCCCGTAAGATTGAGTCGTGAATTTAAGGAACAGTCGGCATTTCACGTACCATTTAAGCAAAAAATACTGATTCTAAGAAGAAGAAAAAAAGTATACATAGAATCAAGGAAATTTCTCTTCGGAAAATCTCATCACAGGTTCTTTAAAACTAGGTACTTTAAAAACTTTACATAAATTATAGTCGAAGGGAAAGTGGAACGAAATGATAGAATAAAAAAGAACAATGAATTTCGATGCTTTTTTTTCTTCTTTTTTTTGTGCAAGGGATTAGGCAAAGTGATTTTTAAGTGGAATAAGAAGAATTTTATTTAGAATACTGTACTAATGATAAAAAATTTTATGTATACATTGATGACATTTTAATATTAATGCATACATATTTCAACGAAAAATTTTAAAAAAAAGATTGACGAAAAATGTGGAATATCTTCATGTAAAATTTTTACAATCTTTGATAATGAGGTACAGGAAATGACTGTACTCTGTAAAAGCTACCGGATGAAAGTACGATAAAAAGTACCGGTACTTTTTTCTGTAAAATCCATTTTTAGCGGAACATGAATGGGATAAAAAAAATTTGATGTACCACACTGTAATTTTTAGAATAATGATTATCGTAAAATCACTGAATCACTCTCATTATATGTATATACCTGGAAAATTTATGGTATAATATTTTACGGTAAAAAGAATTTTACGGATGATACACCCAAATGCTGGTGCCTTGTACATAGTCCGAAATACTCTTACTTACATTTTTAGTATTCTTGTTTATAAACTTATTTGCGATTGGAATTAACTTATAATCTGATTGTGATTGAAATAAACTAAGAAAAACGTAAATTTACTAAACAACTGAGCATTAACAACTTCGGCGTAGACTTGTTAGAAATATTCATCATTTGCTATCTATTTTTTTACAAAGTAATTTTCAGAAGAAATAAAGTTACATAATAAAATTAGTTACTGCTACTATTGAAAAGGTGCCGCTTAAAGCAAGGCACCTAATTTAGGAAGGTAGTACGTGATTTGTATATTTTTGCTGACAAAAGGGGAGGAAAGGTATGTATATCCTCTTATTTTCATTTCTTTAGAGTTATTTTTTTTAGATTTTTTTTCTAGAATTACTATTAATAAATTATTTAATTTTTATCTTTTTCCATTTATGAAAATTTCTATTTCTATTTCTGTTATTTTTCAATTTTTTAATCTGATAATAACGCATATTTTGTCTTTTCCAAATTCTGGCATAATATATATATATATATATATATATATATATATATATATATATATATATATATATATATATATATATATATATATATATATATATATATATATATATATATATATATATATATATATATATATATATATATATATATATATATATATATGTATATATATATATGCAGAAAAAAAAAACATTTTTTTATTGGTTTGTGCCAACACCAAGGCACAATTCAATAAAAAAATGTCAGCATTTGTGCACCAACACCATTTGTGCCAAGGGTCACAATGAAAACGCAGAAATTTATCATATGTTCTGGCACTCGGTCAGTTGGATTTAACGCACAAAAAAAGCTACATTAATAAATATCATAAAAGGAGTAATGTTTTTTTTTTCAGGAATTAAAAATAAATTCTTATAGGTTGATGTCCGTTTATGTATATTCAAAGTTGTGTTACAATTACTTTGCAACGCAAGACTTTCAATTTATGCACGATTTACAAAGTTTGTAAAATAATTTTTATTTGAGATACTTTTTTGTAATCCAATTTTATTAAACCTGTGAAAAATAACACATTATTTCGAGAATATGATCTTAAAATTTAAACATTTTCAGAATCGGTTTCTGATTTTTTTAATTTTTAAACTTTCATACTAATTTAAAACAAGTTATCTAAGAACAAAGGTAATAAATTCTTGTGCAGAAACGTTTTGACATAAAAGACAATTTAAACATTTCTCAATAAAAAGTTGAGTTTTTAAAAAAAGTAATTTAAAATTGTGGAACAAAAGCCTTAAATTATATTTTGCAAACAAAGAACGATTGCTACGATTTCATTATTCGATTCCATTCAATTAACAATCAGACCCCTTAAACTTTCCACGATCCGATTGTTAATTGGAATCGTTACAACTCCCCGTGATTGTATACTTCTTTGAGTAACCCTGTGGTCCCCCCCTGCCATTTTTTAAAAAAAAGCACCTGGTCAAAAATCTCTTTTTCACCTGCCCATAGACATCTCTAGCAGCAGATGGTATTGCTCGTGTTTGCCCATAGTGCACGGTTTTATAGAGAATATAAGAGACCACACAACACCGGATGCTGCAGAGAGATCTCTCCATCTTTCACCTTTACCCCCCATTTTACCCCGTGAGGGGAAAGACGAATCACAAAAGGAAGAAAAAGGGCAGGATTCTTCCAAAAAACAAGCGCGTGCCGTCCGTGAGGTCACTATTTGTTGGATGCACGCGCCGGATTTCTTTTGTTCAGATCGCGCAAGACGAGGGGAGACATTAAGGGCAACTCGAAATGGGGGGCGGACGTGCGAGTGCGATACAGTTTTTAAGCAAACACATTTTGACTACATTTTATATTAAACTATTGTGTAATAATTTTTTGCAGCAGTTAGATAAGTTATATCCCATTCTTTTTTAAAAACGCTTGCAAGTTATTGGTTGCAAGAATAGCTGAATTAGGCAGAGTGTAATAGATTATGAGCAATCGACAGATAGTAATCTTGATTACAAGCAACCTTAATTACCAATTACAAATTTAATCGTGTTTGTAAGCAGTCATAATTTAAGATTACAATGGTAATCGCTAATGCAATTAATATTGAATTACAATTGCTATTTATAAGGATGCACAGTTACAAGTATTCATAATTACACGTAATAGGGCACGCAATACATTTAAAAACTCTCACAAGTTCTCACATTTTGAGATTCGACGTAGTTTCTGGAAAACAAATTTGCTAATCAGAAACTATTTGACCGATTCTACTAAAAAAGTTTCCTTTAAAGAGTAGTTTGAAATACTGGAAAAATATGCATACCTATAACGAATCAAAAAATTTTCATACCTTAAAGTAAATAGCAGTATTTTATATGGAATTGCCTTTGTTGAATTTTTTAAAAACCTTTTTTTACTCTCTTTTCGTCCGCCATCCTGAATGTAATATTGTGACCATATTTTTCACATTTTGGATACCCCTCTTTTATATTTTAAGGGTCAAGAATTCAAATCCTTCGGGAAAAAAAGCAGGTTTATTTCATTAAACAAATTCTGAGATTAATAAATAAATTGCACTGCATAAAATTCTGTATCAAATTACGTAAAAAAATTATCAATATTCAGGGTGCTAGTACTTTTTTATGTAATATATATATATATATATATATATATATATATATATATATATACACACACAAAGAAGAAGAATAAAATAATAGAAAATAGAAGAACTTTTAATGGGAAAAAGTAAAGGTCTTCATCAGGGCACATCCTTTACTATAAATAAATGCGATATTTCTGAATGAAGAATAATTATTCTTCACAATGTGACTCTATGTATTTGTATCTCTTTGTATATGTATTCTTTATAATGTGTGTCGATATATATTTATATATAACTGCCGAATCTCGTGATTTCTGTAGAAGATTTTCTTATTTCTTTTTAAAGTGCTTTATGCTAACGCTTTTATCTCGATTTAACAAAGTTAATTTATCATGACTTTGAATGCTTCTACACGTAAATAATTAAAATAATTTTAAATAAATTAACAAATAATACAAAAACTAAGTATTTGCACTATTAAAATAATACCTTTTTCCAGCTGAAAAATCAATTATTATATCTCTTCCACTACAAAAAAAAAAAAATTTAATCAGAAAGATCAAAAAACGGAAGATATAATATATATTAAATGATCTGCAAATTTCCGACCCCAAAGAGGCAGCTGCTTTTTCATCTGGAATAATGAAGAAAATGAAGGGGTGATGCCGGAAAAAGTGCATTTGTAAAGATAAGATTTAAATATGATACAATTTAAATAAAAATGTGAGAATTTAAATGTAAATAAAAGATACTCATGTTAACATAAACAGTACTTCATCAGAACAGTACTTCATCACTGTTAGGTCAAGTTTAGCCTATCTTTAGCCAGCGCTCTCTGTGCTTATTTTGAAAATAGTGCAAAACGACTGCATGGAGAAAAGACACAGTTTAGTAAAAATGAAAAGTATTTGAGTTCTAATTTTCTAATACATCAAAACTAAGGCCGGGACAGCCTGGTCGGTAGAGTGCTGGGCCATGTCTAAGAGTTATTTTCATTACTGATGTGAATTTGCAACAGTTACTTATGACTGTTAGGTCAAGTTTAGCCTATCTTTAGCCAGCGCTCTCTGTGCTTATTTTGAAAGTAGTGCAAAACGACTGCATGGAGAAAAGACAGTTTAGTAAAAATGAAAAGTATTTGAGTTCTAATTTTCTAATACATCAAAACTAAGGCCGGGACAGCCTGGTCGGTAGAGTGCTGGGCCATGTCTAAGAGTTATTTTCATTACTGATGTGAATTTGCAACAGTTACTTATGACTGTTAGGTCAAGTTTAGCCTATCTTTAGCCAGCGCTCTCTGTGCTTATTTTGAAAGTAGTGCAATACGACTGCATGGAGAAAAGACACAGTTTAGTAAAAATGAAAAGTATTTGAGTTCTAATTTTCTAATATATCAAAACTAAGGCCGGGACAGCCTGGTCGGTAGAGTGCTGGGCCATGTCCAAGAGTTATTTTCATTACTGATGTGAGTTTGCAACAGTCACTTATGACTGTTAGATAAAATTTAGTCAGCGCTCTTTATGATTATTGTGAATATAACGTAAAACGCCAATAGAAGAGTCACAGTTAAGTGAAAATGAAAAGCATTGGATGTCCGATTTTTTAATATACATAAAAACTTACTCCAACGCTGCATTATCTGGGATCATAAAAATTTGCAAAAACTGTGAGCACGACCGTTATTTTGGTAATTTTTTATCTCGGTGAATAAATGTTGCCAAATTGGCTATTTTTAAAAAAATGTAATAACTTTTTAAAAATATTTAAGTTATATATACGTTCTAAAGGTCAGGTAATTCTTCACGGCAAGATGTTATAAATAGTGTAAAATGATAGCTTTGCTTTAAGTGTTAAACTGAGGCATTTTTATTTTCCTTGCCGATTTGGCGAGTGAAATTGGTAGCTTTATGGAATGTTTTAAGCTGGTATGTTTTCTTGTGGTAATGGTTGAATGTCTCTTATGGTAGCTTTATGGAATGTTTTCCTCACATTTCTTTTTTCTTCATTTTTTTAAACATAATTTAAAGTATTGTTTCTAAAAAAAACATTATATGTAAAGAAAATATGATGAGAGGAAATGTTAAATTATGTGTTGGCGAGAAAAGGGTCAATTTATATCTTAGTCTCGAAAGATATTATGTTACGTAGTTAATATGATAAGAAATTAATATTGTTAAACTAAGTCTATTGGTTGGATTTCTCACTCATTCTAGAAATCAAAAGACGTTTATTTTCAGTGATAAATGAGTCAACTTAAGTGTTTTTTAAAAAATGTCAATTTTTATGCATCTTTTATCAATAAATTTTGCAAATTTAATTTCATAGAGAAGCAAAAACAGCTATATCTAATTAAATTTGATACATGCGGATCTTTCATTTTGAAGAAAGACAAAAACAAATATTAAATAGTTATGTTAAATGCTAGAAGAATTTTCTATTTTTATCTTTCACTTTATATTGAAAATGTCATTTCAGTTGAATTTATGCATATCTGAGGGCTGAAATGAAAGCGGCCCCTGAAACATTTTTAATATTAATGATAGTTATGAAATCATTTAATTTATAAATTTCAACGATAATTTATTTTTCGGGGCTGCTCTTTGTTTCAGCACTTAGTAAATGTCATTTAGACCATTAATCTGTTGTGGCAAAATATATTTGTCCTATAACACATTAATAATACACTCGCAATATTTTTACAACTAATTCCTTAATTTGAATAAGGTACTTTTAGCACTGTACAAAGCCTAGTTGATAAAAAGAATTTTTTTTATTTATTATTTTTTTTTAACGCATACGATTTTTTTAAGCTCCCGATATTCTAAATTAAAAAGATGGTGGCCGATCAGTGCTGCAAATTATTAATTTCAGTGCTGCAAATTGTAATCTAAATCGTGGATATATTGTTGGGGTCAATAAATATTCGGCAATTTAGATATACGCTAAACATAAAAGAACAGTGATAAGTTGCTGGAGAAAAAAAAAAAATTTGTTTTTTTCATTGACTGAATTTAAAGCTGACATTCCCTTAATTTTATGTTTTTAAAAATGAAGTGATAGCTTAAACAAGAAATTATCTTTCAGGCTTAATAGCAAATTTGCTAGCACTTTTTTATACTTTAGCGTTTTGTATTTCTAAGGTTTTTCTTATTACAAATGCGTTTTCCCCAATTATTATTTTTTTTATTTTTTTTTCATTTCAAGTGTATTTTTCCAATTTTTTATTCCGAATGTATTTAAGTAATCTTTTTGTCCCGAACGTATTTTTACAATTTTTTTTTGTTCGAATGTATTTCGCAATTTTTTTATTCTGAATGTATTTTCGCAATATTTTGCTTCGAATGTACAACCAACATTTTTTTTTTCAAATTTCTAATACGTATAGTCACGTTTAAAAACCATTGCCCTTTAAAGTTCCACCAAGGAGAAGCTCATAGAAATAAACAACATTAAAAGCTCAGGTAAAAAGAAGCAGGTGCGAGACGTTAGAGGAAAAAAGACCCTCGGGTTCGGAAAAGGGGGGGAAAGGGGACAATAAAATTCTCGATTGAACTGCACGCGCCGGTTCTCCTTTGCACGCGATTCCTTTCGCGTGTCCAGATGGGCAGGTAGTTGCAAGGTGGCAGCTGCCCTTTACCTGATTTGTTTAGGAAAGTGAGTGTCGTGGCCACTGACCTAAAGTGCCAGACACCCGCAACTTTTTCACTTTCGAGTGGACAGTGGTCACTCGGGGTACAATAACCCTTCAAGTTATTTTTTCACTTTCTTTGATCCTTTTCACTGCTTTTGTCGCCACTTTCTTATTCACCACCAGTTTTTGAATTTCCCGTTCCCCACCTCCTACGAAAGCTCGATTTTAGACTCCGTCATTTGTTTTAGGGCTTTGTGTTATGTTCTATGTGTCCCGCTATGTTGTTCTATGTGTCCCGTCGAGCCACAAAGTTCAAATATATTGTTGCTATCATAAAATACATATATAACCTATAAAAAAAAAACAGTTTTTTTTATGAAATTAATATTAGTGTTGTCCCAAGTAAATTGTCCTTCTTAGAAAAAAAATGGCAGCCTCTGTTCTGACATCAATGGAGAATTAGTTTAAATAATTGTTTTTAATCGTCTGCCAACTCTTGTAAATATCGCCTGCCAACTCTTGTAATATAGTAACTGCAAAGTTGCAGTTACTATATTTACTAGAGTTGGCAGACGATTAAAAACAATTATTTAAACTAATTCTCCATTGATGTCGGAACAACCTCTGAACTAAGAAAATATTTTCTTCTACAACTTATTAATTCAGATTTTAAGTCTTAGCTCTTTTTTTTAATCCTTTTTCTCAGTCTTTTGGTACAACCATAGATATAAGATCTTTTCAACCTTTTTGACCAAAGGACCGATTAAATTTGTGAGGTCGCAAGTTACTACTGATCCATGCCACATACAGTGGTTAGGAACGAGAATGAAAATGGAAAACGTAAAGTTGCCAATGAAAAAAATGGAAAATAATTTGGCCTTTTTAGAAATAGTGAAAAATAATTAATTTAAATAGTTTTATGTTTTTTGATGGTTTTCTGTTTTATATCTAATTTGTTTTCTTCATTCATATCTATCGAGTTTTGAGAACTGGCGCGTATTTTTGAACTCTCGAAACGTGTTGATTTTTAGCATCTTGATATTTTTTTTAAAAAAGAAGATGAAGTTTTTACAGTATCAAGAATATTTTTCCGGGTTCTTTTCTCAGCCTTATCTATATTTCATACAACGGTGTGTTTAAGTTCAGGCAAAATAAATAAATAAAAAATAAAAAAAACCTGCCTGAAATTGTAATTTAATTATTGTTTCACTTCCTACCCTAAGAAAACTACCCTGGGAAAAACTACCCTAAGAAAGAGTAAAAGTGTCTCATGTAAATATAAATGTAATGCATCTTAATGCACTGCATGCATCTCAATGTAAATGTAATTTCAAAACGACCAAGAAAAACATTTTTCGAAAAATGAAAATATTGACACGCTTTGTACCTAAACGACTCATTCCTTTCCAAATGTAACAAAATTTACTGTTCCATTTACTACTGTAATTCAGAATCTGATAAATTTCAATGGTACATCGGTATTTCCTTAATACTTTTTTAAATATGTACGCCTTCCATGTATGATTTTATAACTCAAATTGTCGTCGGCACAAATTAATTCGAATATTTAAAATTAGGCCTTCAAACAAATAAGATTGAGGGTTAGTACGTAAAAAATCTGATCATTAAATCAAAAGTTATTCAGAGAGTTTCATTTTTTCCCGCACTGAACATTATGTTATTTGTTTTCTTGATTTAACAAAGTTGTTCTATATTGATTTTAACCATGGCTGTAGAGCCAGAAAAATTTGCTCTCTTACTACTTAGTTATAAGTTTGGTTCTGTGGAATAAAAGAGAGAGAAAAAATATTTTGATGTTATGAAAATTATCGAGGCAAATATTTATAATTACTAAAACAAAAATATGACTCGAATGAATATTATAACAACTGTGCATTCGCAACTCGAGAAGAAGTGAAATGATTATGCCCACTTCAATGTTATTTAAATCAGATTTTATTGGATTCCTGTAAGCGACGTCATGCTAGTGTGTCGAACCTGATTGGCATCTGAATCGACAAGTGCCGCGATTTATCAAGGATGACGTCGCTTCCGGTAATGCAATTATTTAAATTATAACTCATCACAATCTTAAATAATCACATTAGAATGTTTATTAGCCTATGTTTAACCAGGTTCTTGAAACACAGAAAATTATTGAACGTATTGAAAATTCGAGATTAAGAAAATCAATTATTGAAAAGTTATCTTTTATTAAATTAAAAGATAACTTCAAAACTAAATTTATTTAGCTAAGTTACTAAGTCAATAAGAAAAATAATTTACTGAATTTAATGTGTTATTTGTAATAATTTCTTACTATCAAAATTCACTGCGCATTTTTTTTTGTCCCAAAGCGCTTAATAAAGAGCCATTAGATAGAAATAATATACATAAATATACAAAAGCCTCTAGCAATATTCTTTAAAATAATATTTAATATATTATAGTAAATATTTTTAAAATCAAAAAATAAATAAATAAAATAAAATAAAATAAAACAAAAAACCTGGTTACAATTGGGTACTAATCACATAGTTGTGTCTAATCACGTATTTGTGCATGGCGGAATAACTTTACTGCGTTAAGGCTTGGTGGATTTCATCGCGCTCAATCACTTTTCAGTTCAGATTTAGCGACGTCATGCGTGTTTGACGAATTGACCCACGCGTGACGTCACTTGCAAGTATCCAATTCGATTACTTTTTGCAACCACTATAAAAAAATCTTAACTTGTAATCCAAAAAAAAAAAAAAAGGAAACGACTGCTTTGGTAATGTAATGGTAATTGAAAAATTTACTCCACTATTCTCGACCGTAAAGGTAAAATAAATCCACTATACAGCTTTCACTATTTTTTTTAATGTAATGGGCTTCAGTTATTTTTTAATTCATTTATTTATTCATTTCGAAATTAGGGTTTTTTTTTTTTGCATAATTTGTTTATTATTTAAAATATTTCGTGTCATTAAACGTATTTCATCTCCTCTGCAGAGGATCGAAATTGAAACGGCATGTTTTCGGATCATCCTCGTGGATGTTTCCCTGACCGTCGCCAATAGCCCATTGGGCAGCTGAAATGCGACATAAATAGAGTACTACTATTATTTTGATTATTAAACGTTGAAAAAAAGTTTAAAAGAACTAATCTTTTAACGAAAAAAATGTGTCGTCCAAAATTCAAACTGAATAGTCATGATTGAAAATCGCTGAAACAAACGGAAAGGTCTAAAAAAGCACACTTTAATAGCTTAACATTGAAAAGCTTTAATAAGAATTTGTAAAAAATCAAAGCAATATCCAATTATATTTTTCTTGATTAGAAATTATTATTAACTAATTAATATGTTTAAACTTTTTAATCACTTCAATGATCTTCGGTGATTACTATACAATTACCTTTCGATCACACATTTTTTGAAAGGATTTTTTTTTTAATGCCAGATACGATAATACTCTGTGCAGTTGGTTTACCTATATTACAATAGCAATTATATATTTCCAAATATTTTTATCCAATTATTTATATCCAGTTATATTTGGATCTATTTTTTATCCAATAATTTATATCCAATTATATTTTTCTCAACTAGAAATTGTAACTTAAAAAATAATATGTTTAAACTTTTTAATCACTTCCATGATCTTCGGTGATTACTATACAATTACCTTTTGATCACACATTTTTTTTCTTTTTTTTTTAATGTCAGATACGATAGTACTCTTTGTATTTGGTTCACCTATATTACAATAGCAATTTCAGAAATCGATGCAGAGCAATAACTTGGATTTTTTAGCAATCAGAATAATTGTTTTGCTTAAAAATGTAGAATTGTTTGGAATTATAAAATCAAACTTAGTTAATGCTACATGATAAGCAGTAACAAGAAATTTTTTGTAACCAAGAAAAAACTTCATTAAAATATTTCATAAGTAGTATTTAAATCCGTTTTATAGTTCAGAAATTTTTATTAACTTATATACACATCGTTAATTTTTATAAATAATTCCATAATAAAATATTTAATCCATCATAAATAATTTTCATAATAGAAATTATTTCTTTAATGCTTCTAAAACTATAGTTTTTTGGTATAAATTTGAAATTAAAAGAAAGTCTTTTGAATTTCTTACTTTATTTAAATTATAATATATTATAAGCAGAAAAGAAAAAAAAGGAGAATATTGAATTTCATTTTAATTTTTATTTTTAACATTTTATGACTAATATTTTTTATGGTAACTAAATTTTTGTAACAACTAAACGTTTGATTCTGGCAAAATATTTTATTAAGAATAAAAAAATAAATTTTATAATAAAGTTCTGGGATCTTTAAGATTCAAATTTAAATAAAATTAATTGAAATAATTAACTTTTTGCCGACATAATTAACGAAATAATTAACTATGTATAAAAATGGCTCCAAGTATGAATTTAGATTACTATAAATATTAGTCCTTCCATCCTTTTATTGTTTATTTATTTTTGATTCCCATAGTGTTTTTCTTCCTATAGTGTATCATCTGTAATAATGGGACTTTCACATTGCCTGGACATTTTAAATTTTTCACAGTATCCAATTGATTCTATTTTCCCAGATAAAATAACTCACAAATGTATAGATTCTAGTTTTAAACATTAATTTCATTCGTTTTTAGTTATTCTATTTACCTTTTCTCAAAATTTAATAAATTTAAAATTGCTAAAAGCGAACAATTAAGCATGCATTTTTTTTTCTAAAATCAAATAGGATTGTTCTACGAATTTCATTTATTATGGTAATTCATTAGCATAAATTATTTATTTCTTCCCCCATCAAGCAATTTCTTAAAAAAGCCGCAAATAACCTTGACATACTAAAGCTCCAATACTTTATCAAATAACTAAGCAAAAGCAAAACTTATTAAGTAAATAATTTATTGGTGGCGCCATCTACAATGTAGTTTAGACGTTAGAAGAAAACATTCGATATGGCCAAAATCAAACTATATTTATATCTTGCAATTAAAACATATTTAATCCACCATTTATTTTGAGTTTATCGATCTATAATTAATATAAATTTTCTTTAAATGAATTTCGTAACATTTACTATATCTTTAGAAATACTTTAAAAGAACTGACAATTCTAACATCTACAGTTTTTTAATCGTTTAAAATTTTTTATTCTTGAAATATGTTTCAAAAGCAGCTACTCTTTAAAGTGCTACAACTGTAGGTCAGTAAAAAATATCTTAATTTTGACCAATGTCTTAAAAGTGTTTCTTATTTTAAAAATTATCATGAATATTGAATGAGAAAAGAAGAAAGATTTGAAAATCTCTTGAAGAAATGCTATAATTCGTAATGAGTGCTATAAAGTTTAGAGTTTTTTTTGCAGAGATTTATTTCTGAAAGCAAGACAAACTTTCTTTTTTCTTTTATTTTGTTCTTTGCGGGCGAAAATTCTAAAAAAATAAATGAATTCAAACCAATTTATTTTCACACTTGGGAAATTAAAAGGTTGCCAAGCTTCATGCTTGTTAGAACAAATTATTTCCACCAGATTCAACTTATCAAATTTCCAATATAAAGTGTGCTGATTAAAAAAGAGTTTGTTTTTCATAATTCTTTTGCTCCCATGACGTGTAGTCCCTGTAGCGCAGTGGATAGCGCGTTGGACTTCTAATCCAAAGGTCCCGGGTTCGAATCCCGGCAGGGATGGATACGTGCGCTTGTCGGAAAGTGTTACGGAATTTTTTCTCACTATCACATTATAGTTAAAAACTTTTTTAAAGCAGTTAATTTTATTTATTTTTTCAACAAATTATTTCAATACATTTTCTGTGTCTAAACTTAATCAATAGTAAAGAGTGTATGGAACTTTTGGTAATTTTTTCCCCCCACAAACATTAATTGTCGTATACTGTTCATGGTAATCGGCACAGTCTACGTTCCTTAGAACGATCCTCCTTTCACAACGACTCTTTCATTATTACGACTGATGTATTCAGTCCCCGTTTGCTGTTCAATTATTTACTCTTTTTAAACTTGGAAACAAGAAATTTCTGAGATGTGTAGAAAAGTGTACATGAATTGAGTTGGAATCAAATTATTAACACTTGAAAACTTGTTCAGGAATTATAACTGATTAACTTGTTGGAAGAAAAAATCACACGAACCGCTCTACAGTCTTTTATTTATTGGTGAAATTCCAATTAGTTCGAAAGTTATTAAAATTTAGGGTTCTTTTTTTCGAATTCTTTCTCACGTTTATTTTTTTTTTCCTTCTTTTTTTTCCTACTCTACGTTATATTTTGCTTTCTTACTCAAAATCCTACTTAGAAAATCGAAGATGTGTAAAAAAATGTACTAGAAGTGTATAGAATAAAAATAAATTACTATTCGATTGTTAGTATGAGAATTAGTAATTGTTAAGCTTTCAGTAAAAGAAAAGTTAAAAACATGTCCTTCGATTTACTGAAAGGCAACTACTGAGTTAAAATTTAATGTGTTGATAGGACTCTTTTGTATTATTGTTTCTTCTAGAAATTCCCATTTGTTCGAAAGTTAATACAAAATTAAATGCTTTTCCATGATTTTTTTTCAGCTTTTTTGTTTTAAGTATTGATTATTTATCTGTAGTTGTAGAAAATTTATTTTTTATTTCCGAGATCTTTATTTTATAAACACGCTCTCGATTAGATGCCAATCAAAAGTAGCAAAAAAGGGGAAGAGAGATTACTTGGTATAAATTATTTATCTTAATTTGTTTAGTGAATTTTTTTAAAAATAAACATAAAATATAAAAACTTAACAAAGAGCGTTATGAATCATTACCTTTTCGAACTGTTAAATCCTTCATTTCTTCTTATTTTGTGTTCTTAAGGTTACATTTTTTTTTTTCAAGCTCAGATGATTATTTTTGAATTCCAAGTGATGGTAAACTTCATTATGATTAACTTGTTAATAAAATATTTTTACGTAAAGCTAAAATAATTGTATATTTTGAAACTGAAATGTTCTGTGTTTTTGTGAAAAATGCTGACATTTAAAAATAAATAAACAATGGTGAATGAGAATCAACTACGGGGGTTGGAGTGCGGAGCGAGCTAAGGGCGGTGCCTCCTAGTCAAGTTGAAACACGTGTTTTTCGCAGTTACGTTGACGTGTGTATTTATCAAAAATGGCTCACCTATGAAGTTGAAGTAATGCTTTTAAGGGTATTTTACGGTCGAAAAAAAGTTACGTTTTTATCAATTATTCTGTTAGTTACCAAATTCTTAATAAATTAAAGCATTACTTTGATAAAATTGGTATTATAATTTTTTAGCTACGACTTACGGAAATTTTGTGAACTTACGATATAACGACCACACGTTATAACGTCCATTTTCACTCACACTATGAAAGTCGTTATATTGAATGTCGACTGCAATTTATTAAGTTGTCCCTCCGTCAGAGTGGGTAACACAATATTTCATATATTTTTGTTAACAAAAATTTTCCTGATAAAATTACAGTGATACCATTTAAATATTCATATAAATATTACCAAACTACTATTTAAAAATTCATACAAGATGATAATTTTTTAGTTTTAAAAAAAGTCTTTGAGTTTGCTTTGCTCACTCATTGTATATTTGAATATTTTACTTAGGTATCATATGTATGCTATGTGCTAATACTTATATTAAATTCAAGTTCTAAAAGTATGAAACCTATGCATCACATTGAGCCTTTGATTTTTAGATACACTTTAGTTCCGGTTTATATTACGGTATTCCACTTTGTATATTCCACTTTGGTATTACGTTTTTGTGGGTCATAAAATCTATTACCATTACCACAGTAACTATATTAGTATATTAGATGTCTACTACCTATATTCCTGTAGAAACTAATATCGCGCTTTAAAATGTTTGCTTCGCTCACTCATTGGATACCTGTATTTATATGCATCCTGTGAAGCCTTTGATTTTTATATACACTTCAGTTTCGTTTTTTATACACTTCGATACAACATTTTTGTGAGCCATAAAATCTGACACCACAGTATCTATATTTGTATATTAGATATCTACTACCTATATTTTTTAGAAACTATTACCAAGCTTTAAAATGTCTTTGAGTTAGCACCATTCATTCATTAGATATTTGTGTATGTATCGTGCGAAACCTTTGATTTTCATGTACACTTCAGTTTCGTTCTTTATACACTTCGATGTAACATTTTCTCAGGCCATGAAATCTGTCACTACCGTAGATATATTAGTATATTAGATATCTACTACCAATATTCCTATAAGAACTATTGCTATGTTTCAATAGTTGGCTTCAATTCGATTCGCTTTTTTATATAATATTATTTTTTTAACGGCATTTTGAAACGGAAATAGTATCTGCATTTCTCTCGTATCGTGTATTGTAGGAGCTCTCAACCATAATTGCTGGCCACTAGTCACCCATCAATAATAGTATTTCGGTAGCACACCAAGTTATCTCATTTAGTTTCCAACAAAAGTTCGAAAATAAACATTAAAAATACTAATAATAACTGCGGAAGGACAATAATTTCAGACGATGACTGGAAGTCTAAAATTCGTGGCTGATGTTTGTAAAAAGGATTGACCAATTAGTCCACTTAGCGTTCGATTAAAACCGAAAGGGGTAGTAAAGTGACTAAATAAGCCGTTAAGTTTAGACTCGATTTACGCAGCTTTACTTTTAAACGGCATTTACAAAGATTATATTTTATGCATGATGCTTAAATGAAATTAATTTTAGTAAAACAAGGATACATAACTCGTATGATTAAAATGAAAGTGTTTCTATTAATTTTAGTATAAGTTACTGATGTCAGAAGTATTTTGACTTTTAATAAACGCGTAAATACGAGTCTTGAGTTTTGATAGCAAGTAAGGAAATCTGCAAAAAAAGTACGACTATTTATTTAAAAAAATAAAGCAAAGAAATAGGGTATTTTGCCTCATTTGCCATGAGAGTATAGCGACATGAAAAATTTCATCTAAATTCATATGATAAAAATTAAAAAAAAGTTTGAAGTAAAAGTGGTGTTGGGTGGATATATTTTCCTATCGACTAAGTTAAGAATTTCGTACTAAATTGCGAACAATAGTTATTTTCTCCTATTAAATAAATAATCTAAAGTATTTGTGTTAGTATGTAGCCAAAAATTATCAAAACTTGAAAAACCTTAGCTTTGATAGAGCGTTTGTAAAGGAAAATCTTAAATGTGAATTTAATTTAATTTGACAATGAAAACAGGCATTGTGTGCCATTTTAATTGAAATTGTAATTGTATAACAAAAATTCAAAAATGATAACTTGCAATTCAAAATACAACATGAAATGTTACCGTAAACCGGGGCGAGTCTACCCATCCAGGGGTGAGTCTACCCATTTTAATTTTAATTAATTTTCACTATTTTAAATTGCGAATAAAATTTTTTTTACCGACGGAGGACTTAGTTCAGACTCTAAGGAAGATGGCGCTGTAGTAGTTTGATCCGTTTTTATTTATTTGGTGTCTTTTTAACCGACCTGTTCAAACGTCTTTTGAGAGACTTGTATTGAAAATCAGCAAACTTTTAGTTGGTACTCCGTAAGTATATTATTATTATTACTATTTTCACTTTGGTTAAGTGCTAAACTTATCTAAGACTAAGATTACATTAATTTTATATGAAAAAAAGCAGAAAGAATGTAAGTTTTGCTGTTGTAAACAAAAAGCCAGAATTCGCGGGGCGAGTCTACCCATTCGTATTTAGTTTTAATAAAGCATAATAATGTAATTTAGAACTTTGTTTATATTAAAATTAAGTCATTTTAAATGAATTTGAGTATATTATTTTAATTCTGCATTGATAAATTTATCATTAATAAGAAAATTTATAGGTTAAATATAAATGTAAGTATAAAATATGTTTATTTTACCTATTTCTTCAATTTTTATATTACAAAATTAGCTTTTTTTATTTAATGCAAGTTAAATAAATTATTATTTCTTATTACAGATGGTTCGAAATTATATTCGCAAAGCAAATGGATTTAATTGTTACAAAAAAATGCCACCTGAGATGGAAAAAGCTATCCAAAGGATAAAAGCCAAACAATAACAATATTAATTTTAATTTATTTTTATCAACAATAATCTGAAAAAAATGTTATTTTATAATGTTAATGATTATAAAAACAAAACTGTGATCAAAATGTGATAATCGAACAAATACTCAATTTGTGTTATTTTATGAATAAAAAAATGGAATATATAATAAAGTTATGAATTTTACTTCATAAATATCCTATATAGTAACTAAAATAACAATTTAATAGTAAAATTTGATTATTTACAATGTTAACATTCATTTTAGTAGAATGGGTAGACTCGCCCCATACGAGAGATTTGTCAGCAGTTCTATAAGAATATACAGTAACAGCGTAACTGTTAACATTTTCTAAAATCGATTTCACAGCTTTAAAGAGGGATAAATAGCGATTCCGAAACACCTATTAAAAGCCTTTTTTCTTTAATATTTACAAAAGTTTGACCACTTGAAAGTTGACAAACTGAAAAAATGGGTAGACTCGCCCCGGTTTACGGTAATATTTTACATCTTTAATAAACAAATTTTATTATTTTTTGTGGAAATTTTTTATTTCCACCAAAAAAATTTTCGTCATATTACGAATTACGCAAAAAATAAAGTTTAAATTAAGGAGCCCTAGTTAATATGTTGGGGAAAAATGTATTTTAATATGTTCATGTAATTTTCTGGTTTATACTGCTGAGAGTATAAAATGCTCGTAATCTCCCTTTATATGTTGTTGATGTTAGGGTTTCTTAAATTTCTCTTAGAATTTTGTCAATTTAGCAAATGTATCCGACTGAGTAAAAATCGTCAATTTCGACGAAATTTCGTTTTCTTTTTTATTATTGTTATTGTTATTATTATTATTATTATCCATATTTTAACTTTTGTTCATTAGTTTTCCAGAAACCTTTAAAATGTTGGTCTCCGATTTTTAGAAATGAAATTATAGTTGTTTTTTCATAAGATGAAGGACAAAACAGGAAGTTAACTCCTGAAAACGAAACTAAAATTATTTTTAATATTGCTTTGAGTATTTTAAACTTCGTTTACTCGAATAAATTATGTTTTTAAGACAAATAAAATTCATTTTTAGAAATTAATTTTCGAATTATAAATTTTGTTAACCGATTTTTCTTGCATCTTAAATGCATTTTTTTAAGAACGTTGATTTTCCAAAAAACTTTTACCCTTTATATTACCAATTTTATTATCGAATTCTTTGAAATTTTGTTATAGATTTTGTATAATGTCAGCGATCTTTTAAACAAAAAGCCAAGGCCTAAGTGTGAATTTGTATCAAGCTTTAAGTAATAATATTTTAAATTTTTCTTTAACAAATTAATATTAATCAATATATTAAGCTATATTTCATCGTCTTTAAGATTTCTTTATTATTTTCGTTCAAAACACAAGTAATTACATTACTGATGAAGAAAAAAAAATCTTTTTGTAAATTATACATTACGTTTTGTCGAGGAGTTGCTAACATGACATGAAAAATTTGTTGTTTTTAAGCTTAAATTTAGCCTCATTTTGTAAAATATTTTATGATTTTTTTAGTCTTTACTTTAAATTTAAAATTAGAGCACCCCTGCTTATCCAATTTTAAATTAAAATTTTTATGAAGCCTTTTTTTTTTTTTTTTTTTTTTTTTTTTTGTCGGGACCATTCGGATGCCTCAACAACGAGAATTACTGTGGAAAAGAATGTTTTTTTCTTAAATTAAAATAAATATTTCCTAAGCAATTTTTTTTAAAAAAAAGTAATATATTCATGTGGAAATACTATCTGAAAAAAGAGAAATGTTTAAATCTATTTATTAACTTATTTTAAAAAATTTTTCAAGCACTGATCATCCTTGTACTCATACATTTTTTTTTATATGTATATATTTCTTATACTCATCAACATAAAATGTAGTATTATTATATTTACTAAGTTTTAAATTAGTTTTGGAGATTTTAGGTACGGCTTTCAAGTTATCCGATTATACATAAAAATCTAATGTGGTGTCGTAGTTTTCCATTGTTGTCAGTGCATTTTTATTGGAGGATCCAGTTTTTCCACATTAATTTTCATATTCTTTTGTTGTCTTCAGCATAAAATTAATAAATGTCATTAAGTTATTGTTTCTCAGTAAAATATTTATTTATAACATATTTAAAGGTATTTTTAAAAGTAAAAAAATAAATATTAATCTTTAATTGTTATACTTTGTTCTACTTTGCTGTTATTAAGTTTTTGATTTTGATTATTTACTAAT
Organism: Parasteatoda tepidariorum; assembly: GCF_982258835.1. Taxonomy (NCBI): domain Eukaryota; kingdom Metazoa; phylum Arthropoda; class Arachnida; order Araneae; family Theridiidae; genus Parasteatoda; species Parasteatoda tepidariorum. The sequence goes on along the minus strand of NC_141755.1, from coordinate 73,915,471 downwards.
TGAAGAATTTGAAGTTAAAAGAGTTGTTTCTCTATAATAACTTTATTCTATGATATTACCTTATTACGCTACATTTGAACCTAAACTTATTTTAACTAGAACCTAAACTTATTAACCATTTTCAATTATTATTTTTTGGTGTAAGTTACATTAATATGCTACTATAGATTTCCGTTAAAGAGATTCATTAAATGATTTGGAATTTAACGATCAGTTTCATGCACAATGTGATGCATGTACAAATTGTATTTAATATATCAACCTTTCTGGTAAGAGAAAATAGTAAATTTAAGGTTATAAACTCATCAAATTTGTAGTACAATTTACCTTTCATTTTAAATGTTATTTAAAACAATGACTACTAAGAACATTATTTTTGTGCACTAATAGATCTTAATAAAATAAGCGAAATGTTTGGACATGGGAGGGGGGAGGCACAAGCTTAAGCAAGTATAATTATTTTTAATACATATATTTTAAGTGAATAATTTCCTCGTCCGTGAAAAAAAGTTGTTTTATACCTAGAAACAGCAATTATTGAAAAGCAATCATTGGGAGGGGGGGGGGGGGTAGTGAGTGATAACTATCAGGGAGCTTAATTTCCAAGCAACTAATAATATAAATTAAGAATTGTTTTGTCCAATGTCGGTGTTATGAAGTGTGAAAACAACTACAGAATTATTATTTTTTAATTACTTGAGAGCAACTTCTCATTGCTCTTAATCGTCATTTCACAGAAGCATAAACTTGGATCAGTCTGCGCAGGGACCGAGGGTGTGCGGTATTGGTTCTCGTTAAACTCTTCCACCGTGAAGTGCTCGACTTCGCGTGAGGTCGTCGGGCTACCAAAGCAGGGGTGCCATCCCCTCTGCAGAGGATCAAAATTGCGATGGCATGTCTTCAGATCATCCTCAGGGATCTTTCCCAGACCGTCGTCAATAGCCCATTGTGCAGCTCTAGTGCGACATAAATGAACTACAGCAACAACAACACAGAAACATAAAATAATTTGTTTTTAAATATTGCGAAATCTTTCTTACTATTTATCAATCAAATTCGACTCAAAATAAATATTTAATTCAAAGGAATGACGGACATGAACTGTTCACTCATGTGCAAATTGCATCGACGTGCCATCACCTATGCGAATTGCAAACAGTAAGAATGCTCAATAAAAGGGCAGCTTTGTCAGTGAAAATGAGGCATAAATTAAAGTTGTAAGCAAAGGTACTTATTTGTTGTTATACTTGTTGCCTTTGCCAATGAAAATGGCTTGTTTTGAAATCAAATGTTTAACCGGATTATTTTATTAAGTTCATAAATTATAAATATATTCGAAGTATTCTTAAGCTTTCAGACTTTCTTTTGATTAGTAAACAAAGTGTTTATAAAGTAAGATCTTTTTTTTTAATGTTCACTTCCGAGTTGTTTGATTTTAAGCTGCCAATTTCTTTTGATTCTCAGATTTATCAATATAATTGATCATGATTATTTGAAATATTGAATACATTATAGCCTTTTGGTATGCTAAATTCCTATTAGCGAAGTATGAAGCTCGTGAGTTTTGCCGGACGTATATGAATTTTATTATATTGTCTAGCTGTCATTTGTTGCCATGTATTACTTTTCATGATTACTAATCACCAAAGTGGTTCTAAGACGTCAAAGTTTTTAGTAGTTTAAAGAAAATCATTTACGATTGTCATGATGTAAAAACTTTTTCCTGTTTTGAACAAGTACAAATCCGGTGGTTGCAAAGTAAAAAAATCAATAAATGACTATATATTTGTATTTTATTTTTGAAGTATTAAGTGATATCAACTAACAGGGAGAATTCCGGATATTTCGCACAATAATCCCAAGTCTTGGAAACTTCCGGGCTGCGCCCATGAGAATCTAAACAACAACAACAAAAAAAACGCAGAACATAACTCTTAACCACATTTCAGTTAACCTCTACACAATTTTTTTTTTTTAAATGGTAATTTGAAATTTATTTGGTGCATTTGTAGAGGGTATATTTCCGTATCTTGATCTGTCATGTTAACTACTATCATCAAGGTGCCAAATAGATTTTAAGCTTGCAAATTTTTTTTTTAGAAAGATGTTTGCTCGGGGGTGGCTACGAGTTATAACTTTCAAGTTGGTCCCTTTCTGTGATGTTTATTTTTCTCGCGGGCCACTGCCGGGAAGTTTCCAAGACTTGGCGATTATTCTGTCACGATACAAAATCTCCCCTTTGTAGTTGCCACGACAGTTCACGAAACTGAAATGGAGAGATTTACATATCATGATCTTCGGCAGAACAATCGCCAAGTCTTGACAACTTCCGGGCAGCGTTCCGCAAGAAATGTAAATAAATATCACAGAAGGTAGCTAACTTGAAAAGTATAACTTGTAGGTGATTGTGAGTGTTTGTATTTGGCATAACAGATCATGATATGGAAATATCCCCCCTCTATCGAATTTTGTTTTGTCTGCGAATGTTTAGTAAAAGTATGTCTAATAGTTATGTATATATTTTTTTTTCTTTACAGAAATCAATATGGCTTTGCCAGCAAATTACAGGCAAGCTCAAGTGGTTGCAGCTCCAACACCAAGTGTTTCACGTAAGCTGATAATATACAACTTATATGTTTAAGTTCTTAATATTTAATTCTTTAACAGGATGTTAAGTGTAACAAACTTGCAAGAAATGTTAGGATGCAAAGACAAATGAGAATTATATAGCATCATAACTGGATTTAAAATGCCTACATTAGTAATAATTCTATAAGCTAATTTCTTATTCAAGACCTCTTTGCACATATGTGTAAATTAAGTTCGTCTTTTCAAATTAGTGAAGTAGTTATTACAATTCAAAAGTAGTTTGTAGTCACTAAATTTAAAAAGAAGTAATTGTAGTAAACTACAAAAATAATGTATTTTTTCCGACCACTGTTAATACCATATGGCAGTCAGAGTGCATAGCGTTTTTAAAAAGTGCTTAAAGGTGCTTATTTTTGTTTTTTAAAAGCCCTTAAAGGTGCTTTTTTCATTGGGTGTTTATAAAAAGTGCTTAATTTTTCCTTTTCCAAAATGAGATTTTACTTTTACTATGTTGATTTCCGCTACGAATTATACAAAAAGACGCAGTTCTCATTGTTCTATTCAACATTTTCACAATTAATTCAACCCCAATCTATTTCGGCGTATTGTCAGTCCGTAGCGTATGAAAACGCCATTCGCATGCTTCAAAATTTCATGATTTTTGAAAATTGTCAAAAACATTGCCAAAAAAGAAATTTTTTTTTTTTTACATGACGTTTTAAGACAAGATACAACCGTCAATTGTCCAACCCTGCCTAATTATGATATTTTTTTAAGTGCTTAAAAATATTTTTTGAGCGCTTGAAAAGTGCTTATTTTTTTTATGAATAATTTGGCTATGCACCTTGGGTAGTGCAGTGCTCCTGCTATCAGGAAGTGAACTGATAGTTTGGTTTATTATTTTGCTAGGTCATAGGACCTATTATGTCTTAACTTCTTCTCCTGAGTTAAATGAAAATTTTGCTGGGCACGACAAAGTAGATTACATTCTGCTGGTTTCTGTGTAGCTGTAAAACATGCTTTCAAGAATCTTCCAAAACCCTATGAGTTCCATACAGACTCCCCTAAACGTGTGTAATTGCCTCTGGTTTGAATTTCAAATACCTTTTATGACTGTTGTTGGACAATGCAATATCGAACATGTCAGTTGGAGGATTGCAGCTATCTTAACTTACATCTGTTTTTGTTCCATTTCTTTGTTTCTTGTAATTACAGCTCTGTTAAGATTTATTTTGTATCCTTCTCTTTTGACGCTATTTGATTAAGATTCTTCTTTGCTCCCTCGACAAATTCTGCAAGTTTGTATCACTCGTGATGAAATACCCTGTATTTATTAATTTATTTACTTTTTTATTTTCCAGAGCGACCTCGTTCACAAGGCTCTAATTCCAATTCTTCATCCTCTTCAAATCAAACGGTATACTGTTATAATCTATGATTGTTATTTATTCTGATATAAATTATCAAAATGTCATCCTTCATTATGTACATTTTCTTCTAAATTGCTTAAAAGATAACAATTAATATAAAGTTTTTTCAGATTTAATATTTTTTGAAATTTTTTTTTTTACATTCAATTAAAAAATTTTAGTTTATACATATTTTTTTAAATTATTATTATTTGATAAAAATACATTAATTAATTCATGAACAAAATTTATTCCTCTCTTAGCTCTTGTAACTACTTCTGTTCTTTCGCTGCTATCTAATTTTGGTGACATTTGTTTAAAAAAATTTATTTATTTATTTATTTTTTTATCAAACTTAAGATACAGGAATTTTTTTCCTATAATGATACCTGATTGTTCATTGTTTCTTAAGAAGTGTAATTTGGTGTAAAAGGATATGAATTAGATATTTTTATTGTAATTCTTTACTCTGTTATTAGTTAAAATTAATTTAAGCAAGGAAAACTTATGTGTTTATTGTTTTAAAAGGATATTTCATCAAATATGTTTATTACAATCTTTGAAACTAAAATCATTTTTATTTCAATGGATATTTTTTTAGCCTACATCTAGTGCTAGCAGTCCTTTTGTACAATCTCCTCATGGCCATCCATCTTTCAGTCCTGTGAAGTTAGGATCAAGGGGATCTAGTGGTGTAAGTTCATTATGCTATTTACATTTTTGTGATTGTTAGAAAATAAGTTAAACTGATTAATTTTTAGTTTGGTGTCATTTCACCGATTTTAGGTTGGTAGAATCACCATTCTACAGTATATGTGCATGACATTTATAATGTTTGTTGTCTTTTAACTTAATTTATTTTTCCATTTTTTTAATATGAAAATGATTGGATACAGAATTATTTTTAGTTCATTTTGTATCCCTCCAGCTAAACTATTTTGAATCTTTATCAGGGTGCGTAACGTTTTTGAAAAGTGCTTAAAGGTGCTTATTTTTGATTTTCGTTTTTTAAAAGTCCTTAAAAGGGCTTTTTCATTGGGTGTTTTTTAAAAGTGCTTAATTTTCCCTTTTTCAAAATGAGATTTTTTCTTTACTAGATTGGTTTTCGCTTCGAATTATGCAAAAAGACACAGTTCACATTTTTCTATTCAACGTTTTCACAATTAATTCAACCCCAATCTATATCGGCGTATTGTCAGTCCGTAGCATATGAAAACACTATTCGTTTTACACGATTCAAAATTTCATGAGGGGTTAAAACAAGATAAAACTGTCAATTGTCGAAAACTTTCCAACCCAGCCTAATTAATGATATTTTTTTAAAGTGCTTGAAAAGTGCTTATTTTTTGTTGAATAATTTGGCTACGCACCCTGTTAATTATAAATAAAAAGTTTTTTTAAACTTTAGTTAATATAGTTTTGTTAAATCTGAAACGTCACAAAAAGTTATTCCATGATTACCTCCAAATTTTTCTGACTTTTTTAAAAACAGTTTTGTAAGTAAATATAATTGGTATAGTATGAGTGGAAACTTATCAGACATATACATTTTTTTACTGCATGTTAAAACCATTTTTCTTTTCATTTGTATCAATATCATTTAGTTATTTGTGTATGTACTAGATATTTGAAATTTCTATCATTTATTTTTCTATTATTACTATGAAGATGCAAGTGAAAACATTATGTACCCCTTCAATAAATGATATTCTAGTTGTTGAAAAAAATGTATGTTGGATTTATCATTCTTTTTTAATCATCACTAGTCACATAAATATATTGTTACATTTTCTCTTTTCTCATACTCCAGGCTGATAGTAGAGTCCCCAAGCCACCTAAACCTCCGGATAAGCCATTGATGCCATACATGAGATATAGTCGAAAGGTAAATAGCATAAAATCTGTTTATATATTCATTCATTCTTCTTGTATGTTATTTAATCCTATATTAAGGAGGCTCAATCCTTTTTTTTTTTTTCCAAGGCGAACCACAGAAATAATTTTGGGTGAATCCTGTCTTTTCATATCAATTAAAAGAAAATTTAATTGCTTCTTAGTATAACATGAACAATATCAATTAGTCTTTAAAAAATTTAAAAAACAAAGTATAGAAAATTATGTTTAATTTTTATTAAATAAATATACAATATTTTTAAAAAATGTTTTTTCGTTTTTAATAAAATTGATTTTATTGTTGGTTTTCTGAATTAATTAAAGAACATGTAATAACTATCTGAAATGAATTTAATAACTCTTAACTATTCAAAAATATGAATTAAAAAAATAATGAACCATTTTATAGCATGATAATTTTTTTCTTTGGATATTAACACTGTTTTTAATTAAGTCACTTTTGTCACTTCTTTTTCTACTATGAGCTGTACTGAGTCCTGTATATACTAGTAGTACTATAAGTAGAGTATTATTACTATCTCAATTTTATCAAATCTGTTGATTTTTTTTTTCCTGTTTGCTATGACAAACAATGCTGTAGATAAAAATTAATTTTAAATTTGTGTTTTTTGCTCAGGTTTGGGATCAAGTGAAAGCTCAAAATCCTGATTTGAAATTATGGGAAATAGGAAAGATTATCGGACAAATGTGGAGAGAGTTGCCTGATGAATCAAAACAGGAATACATTGATGATTATGAAGCTGAAAAAGTATGATATTATTTCTTTGTGGACTTTATTTGTATTTTTAAAATTTGTTGTAAAGTTACTTATAAAAGTATTATTTCCAATAGATAGAGTATAACGAGGCTCTTAAATCTTACCATAACTCTCCTGCTTATCAAGCATGGGTTGCTGCAAAAGTGAGAGGTAATTTAAATTTATATTTTAATTTGATGTTTACAAAAATATTTTGATCAACTTTTAATTTGTTATAAGTATGTAGCAGTTCCGATTTTGTTGACCCTATTTTGTCAACTTATTTGTTTAGCTCTAAAAAAATTTAACATAAAGCTTAATATAATTTTTGTTATTTTTTAAAAGTTCATGGATTAATGTCTACCTATTAATGTTGGCTATATTGTATGTTACAATAACTAATAATGTTCATCTAATAAAAATGTATTATCTCTACACTAGGAGACTAAGCCCTAAATTTGCTGCAACTCACCACTTCTAATGATTGTTCTGCAATAATTGTTGTTTCTTAGCAAAAAAAATTTTTTTTCCTACAAAAGTTTAAATTATTTACTTAAAATATATTTACTATATAGAAGAAATAAATAATTACAAAAAACTGCAAAATGAGTAATTCAATATTTATTTAAAGTAAATATCTACTTTTAAATGAAACAAAAAGTTTTGCTAATGCATATTGAGAGAATATTTTATTACAAAAAATTCTAATGTTAGCTTATTCTTTAGATTAACTTTTAATTAAAGTTTAATTTACTTAAGGCTTCTCAATTAAAGTGTAAGCATATATTTCTTGCTTTACTAGCTCCCTTTGTATTTCTTGATTTGCTAGTTTTAAAAATATTTTAAAGTCATTGATACACAGAAAAACAAATATTGAAGCCTTTTTGTGTTACACTAATATTATTCTTCCTCCAAATATTAAGCTCATGGTTCAACATAGTATAACTTCCCATCGAATAACATTAAGGAAACTGTTTTTCTTTAAAAGTTAGGTGCAAGCTAGGACTAAATCTCAAACGTTTAATAATGCAAATGTTGTTTATATTTGCCTAAGATCTTCTAATTTTGGCTGCTGAGCTATTAAATACTACTTACAATCTATTCCAATTCCCTTCAGATTCTTTTCTGAATTTGTTTATTTCTTGAAACTCTTAGCTTATTTTTATAGTTTATTTTATTTAAATGAAAACTCATAGATCTTAGATGATCCATTGTTTTATTTAATTTATATTTTAAATTTTTAGCTCAACAAGCAGCAGAAGAACGAGAAGCATTGGAACGCAGTCCAGCCGCTGTAAGGAATTATATATATATTTTTTTCCTGTTTATAATTATTTTATGTTCAAAAAATATTCAGCAAATAAAATTAACCTAATTCCTTTAATAAAATTAACCTTTATTATTTAGATTTTTGAAGTGTATTGTTATTTAAAATTGTCTACTATAATGAGAAGATGACTTTGATAATATTTTTCGTTTTGCTATACTTTTTTCATGTGGAGAAATTTGATTGGTTAATGGAAAACTGATTGACTTTAAAATTTAAACTTTTTAATACAAGACCTATTCTTTCTTTCTTTTTCAAAATATGAACAGCAATAGTGTTTGGTTTAATAATCTTAAGATTGGGGTGGAGGAAAGTTTAAAAGTTGTAATAAAACCAGAAAATATAAAGGAAAATAGAATCCAAACATTCGGGGTACTTTACTAGAAAGGTTATTAATTAATTTGTTAACATTCTTGAAGCTATTGAATGATTTACAAAAATAGTTCAATAGCTGAAGAGAACTAAATACTTTTAGGAAAGCACTCAAACCTATGGTTTAAATTCCAGCGTATCTGAATGAAAAACAAGTGCTTATCATCTTGATTTTGAACATTGCTTGTTATGTTCAAAATCAAGATAATCAAAATGAGTGTTTTGAACATAATTTAAAAGTTAATGGCACAGCACAAATTAACCCTTCTTTAATTTAAAATCTTTTATTTTTTATATAATTTTTTTAAAATCTTTATTTTAACATATATGGCTATCCACAACCAGGAATAACCTAGCATAATCTAGATGGCTAGTGACAGTCGTGTGTGGGGAGTAGGGCGAGCCTTGTGGCGTCAAGTAGAGATTATAAAAAATGTTTCCTGTTTCAATTGCATTGCTTTCCTTTTATACCTTTCCTAAAATTTTGAAATTTCCCTGCTAAGAATGAATAAGTTATCTACATAAAATATTATGAAATTAAAATCATTAAAAAATTTTTCTGAATAATTACAAAAAGAAATATAAGCTAAATGTTCTCAACATTTAATCTATTTTGAAAAAGAAGTGTAAATTATAGATAGCATATTTCTCTTTGTAAATATTGATATTTTAAGCTTTTATTTTTATAAATATTCTGCATCGATCATATTTTTTATGGTATAAAGTTTAAGAGTAATTTTCATAAGATTATTATCATTGTCAAGAACAATTAATATTTTTAAGAATGATATATATTAAAGAAAAAAAAAACCTTTTTTTGTCTTTATTTGTTTTTAAACTGAACTTATATGTCATGTTTTATATCGAAAATGCTAATGTTCCTACTCTTAAAATATCAGTAATAGTTTTATGAGTATGCGATTGAGAATTTTGTATTTATCACACATGGACTATAGGGCGAATTACATCCTCCAAAATAATTAGCACAGACGTTGAAAAGGAAGAAAAAAAGTACACTTGGTTTGTGCTAAAATAGCGTCATGTTCGTGGTCTTCCTGTTTGCACAACCCAAATAAGGGATGAATGTTCATTCTTAACATCAAAAATAGTTTTAAACAGACGCCCTTCAGAATTCATTCCATATCATTATTTAAATTAGATACATTAAGTGAGTATAATTATTTTTATTGTAAAATAATTTATTCTTTAATAAAAAAAAGCAATAAAAAACAGCTAAGATGACAAAATATGCTTAAGCGTAACTATCAATTTTGTGAAAAATTAAGGCTATATGTGCTTAATGTTGATCACACTCTTAGAGTTGTATATATTTTTTGTAGGAAAGCTGTTTTACAATAATATGAATTTAACTATTAATATTGCTTTAGAATTTTCAATAGTTATTTACTATTCATTAATTTATTTAAATATGTTGAATGGATATAGTTAGTTTATTGTATAATCATTTACTATTAAAAAAAAAGTAACAAAAAAATAATTTGATAGATAAAATACATATCGTAAAATAAGATACATAGCGGAACTACATATCTGTTTTGAAAGTAAAGGCGGTCTATGCATAATGCTGATTGCACTGCTACAATCATTAACTATTTTTCGTTAAAGATGTTATTTAGCAATAATGCAAATTTAATTACTGATATTTCTTTAGAATTTTGAAACAATAATTTAATATTCATTATTTTAACTGCATATCTTAAATGAACATACTTAATTTTATTGAATCCTCATTTACTATTAAAAAATATATACATAGCAAAAATAACTGATAGGACAAATTAAGTTTAATCTATAGAGCATAATTATTATTTTGTCTGAAAAGTAAAGACAATATGTGCACAATGCTTACCATACTGCTACAATCATGCCATTAGTCACGAAATCATCAAGATTTAAAATCCCTTGCCAACAGCAGGCTGTAGGGAGAATATTCTACCTTTTTTTTACTTTTATACATAGCGTAATAATAGTTAAAAAAAAATATATGAGAATTATAAAATTGGACATTAAATATCACTATAATTAAGATGGAATAGAATAAAAATACTGTTAAATAAGATATAAATTTACATGTAAATTTCCTAATTTTTATTAGTTTTAAAATAATATTGATTTAATTAACTTAGAAAATGTATTTTATTATTTTTTTTATTTTATAACCGTCGTTGAACAGCCGACCCAATTTCATGGGTTTACGACTACTTACGTTCAACTCCGTAGCCTTGTAATTTTGACCCAATCCAGAAGACAAGGAAACTCCTGGATCAGTACCCCCAGAGGTATTGATTTGTTGTGGGAACATGGAGGACTTTGAGACTCGACAGATTTAACGTGCATCAGTCACCATTTACTACACGGGGAGTCTTCGGTCGGCGAGGATCGAACCCACGACTTCTTGGATATGGGCCCGCCGCCCTACCGACCAGGCTATCCCGGCCTGTATTTTATTATTGTCCAAAAAGATGTAAAAACCTTTTCCAAAGTAGAATGATAATCGCTCTATTTTCTGTTCTAATCTGGTAAATTAACTTTAAGTGCTCAATAACGCTCAAACAATTAATAAGCTCGCAACAATTATTAAAAGAAAAAAAAACAGATCGTTTTTGGTGGACTTTTAAATTCATTTCAAAGTAATAAGTAATTAACAAGTTAAAATTGAAAAACTTCCATTACAAAAAATAACTTACGAAATCACAAAATTTTAGAGTATCAACAGCATTTTAATTTTCTATGTCCCTGAAAATCACTCCCTTTGATAACCCAGTCCAGCCTTGTGCCATTTTACATACAGAAAGGTAGACCCCTTGGTGACTTGTGGTCAAAGTCATATGGCGCTTCTACGTGTGGCACTAATTAATGCTGGTGGTTGCACATAGCCTAATTAATTTTTTTAATATTTTATTTTGCAGTCTCTGATTGCACCTCAGAAGATGGATGGAAAAATGGTTATTCAACCTACTGAAGACGATGATGGTATGACTTTTTTTTACTCTTTTTATTTAGAAAATGACATTTATGCTAACTTTTAATTATACAATTATTTCGAATGTGTCATTAGTGATTTTTCTAAAATATTATACAGTAGAGCGCCGATTATCCGAACTGCTCGGGACCGAACATGGTTCGGATAATGAAAAGTTCGGATAATTGGAAAGTTGTTTAAAATCTAGTTTAAATGATTATTATTTATGCACTAACTTCCCCTCACACTTTTTCCAGGTTTAGGACTAGCAGTACTATCTAAAATAGCTCTGTTTGAAGTTTTTTTTTTTCTCAATTTTTAAATATTTTTTTTTCTACTCTTTTTTTCATTTTGAATTTTTTTTAATAATATTTCATCTTTTTATAATTTTTTTTGTCAATTACTGATTTTACCACTGCAAAAGAACTACTATTTTCCATTGCAGAAGAAATCCAGCCATTTGTTTCAAAGAAGATACTCTTTTTTGAGCAGCCATATCTCTTAATCTTTTTAAATAAATCAACTACAACATCATTTTAACATTCTAGCCAATTCATTGCAATATCTAATGAATTGCATGCTTCTATATGAGAATGTCCACTATCTTGAACTTGATCACCCGCTTCTTCCTCTTCGTCTGTGGAGTTCCGGTTTTCATTCAAAATTTCAGCAACAATTTTATCATCATTTAAAATTTGACATCCTGGGTCAAAATTTGAAATTTTCAGTGCCTCGACACCTGTTTTCTTTTTCTTCTGCTACATAACTTGGCATCTTTTCATCCGAAAGATCTACTGGTTCAGAAATTTGGAAAAATTGTTGATAAGTTAAAAAGTATTCTAAAAAAAGTTAATAAATAAAACTAAACACATTCAGACACAGTTCGGATAATTGGACGTTCGGATAATAAGGGTTCGGATAATCGGCGCTCTACTGTACATGGTTTTTACAAGTTCATGAAGTCCTGAAAAAGTATTAAATTTTTAATAATGTTTTTAAATTATTTAAAAGTGCTTTTTTTGGGCGTAATACTTACATATGCTATATAATACTTAAAAGTGTTTGTTGTCTGTTTTAAGGTTATGCAAAAGAACGTTAGCATATTATTTAAATAAATTATTAAAAAGAACCTATAGCTATTATATATCAAAGGAACATATTAACATTTTACATGTCATGAAATATCATTTATATGTAACTTTTATGTATTAAAAATTTTTCATGATTGTAAAAATTTTTAATAATGTCTAGTTTGTAAGTTCTCTTCATTTAATTTTAAACCCTTAAAAACTATTTTTTATATTAAAAATTCATATTGCTATAATTGTATAGAAATTTTTTTTAAATAACCGAAGTAAAAAGCCTTGAAAAAATATTTTGAATGTGAACAATATAGCTGTGTCCATTTCTTTTTTTTTTTTTTTCTGATTAATTAATTCTTTTTTCTGTTTCCTTGTACAGATCTTGATGAGTTTTCAGTGAAGCATGTTGCATCAGCCCGCTATTTAAGAAATCATCGGCTAATAAATGAAATTTTTAGTGACAGCGTAGTTCCTGATGTACGCTCAGTTGTAACCACCCAGAGAATGGCTGTTCTTAAAAGACAAGTCCAGTCTTTAACAATGCATCAAGTATGTTATTCCATAATCAAAGTAAACATTAGTTTTAGAAATTTTTTTTATTTATTGCTAGGTTTATTTTTCTAATAAACTTCTATTCCTCTCTTTGTAATTTTGTAAAACTTAGTTATTTTATTTCTGTTCTCATTTAATGAGGATTTCTAGTGTTTCTAGATAGAACAAATAACTTCAGTATGGACCCTATTATCTGCAGAATTGGTTTCTCTTGTAATGAGGATTTCTAGTCTGGGGTTTGTTTAGAAGAAATGTTTGAACAAAAAGAAATGTTTTGTTTAGAACAAAATATTTTAACTTAAAAACGAACTCTTCACAAAATAATTTATCTTTTAATCGGACCCTTCACAAATTTGTTTATCCTCATTATTGTTTTCTTAAATGAATAAACCCTTCCCAGGAAGGGGGGGGGAAGAAAGACAGATGTAAAGGAACTAAATTTTGTCTTTGGCAGACGCTACTTCCTTTATTCGTCCGAAATGAATATTCAGCGTTCAGCAGTTTAGGCTAAATAACCAAATATTTGTATGTTGCATCGCTAATTTAGTAGCTGCAATTTTGTTTATTTGTTTCAAATTTAATTTTTTTAATTATAATTTTACAGTGTTGAGCATAATCTTGTATGTCTTTAAAATTTAAAGGCTCCTTGAAAAAGTTTTTTTTTGCAATAACGGGCCCTATTTGCACAAATTCACCCCCCCCCCCTCCCCGGTTGGAAGAATGTGACTTAACGTTTATTTTATATTCACAAATTACGAGTAATTTTTTCACAATTTTACAAAAATGGACCTTTTGCAAAATGTTTGGACAGACCCTTGCTGGTGTTTCTAGATAGAGAGAACAAATAACTTCAGCAGGGACCCTATTATCTGCAGAATTAATTTCTCTTGTAATCAGGATTTCTAGTGTTTCTAGATAAAGTAGAGAGAACAAATAACTTCAGTAAGGACCCTATTATCTGCAGAATTGGTTTCTCTTGTATTCAGGATTTCTAGATAGAGAAAACAAATAACTTCAGTAGGGACCCTTTTATCTGCAGGGATAGATTGGCGGGGCATCTTTTACAAATCTTGTGGATCAAAAAATCATAAAGTGAGGTGAAATCACAAAAAAATAATTTTAAAATTAATTCATACCTGTGTATATATTTTAAACATACAAAAGAAATCTTTGTTCTACGTCTAAATGAGTAAATCAACTAATGGTAAAGAAACAATTAGTGCATCTTTCATAAAAGTGGTTTAAGTTACATTAAAAAAAAAAAATTCAGTGATTGATGACGTGCAATATCATTTTTGATCTCTTTGCAAAACTCATGTACTCACCGGCAATCGTAGCTCATCTGTATAAATTTTCTGTAATATTTAAGAATAGACTAAGGGAAAATTAGTGAAGATTACTGAAAAATTCAATTCATATGATATGATTTTAACTTAATGAATTCTTTATGATTAACTTAAGATCAAACTTAATGAATTAATGTGGATGTTTTATTTCAGTCTTTTGTATAACTAATGAGAGAGTGATTTGATGGAAATTATCAGAAGCAGTCTAGAAAATTAACTGTACGACAATGGCTATGTGTTAGGAGCCCAGCAAATAAAAAAGTGTTGGGTTTAATTACTGTAAAATTCTTTTCATTGTAGATATTTGCATGATGGTTATAATTTTATTTTCTTCTTGCAGAAAAAACTGGAGGCTGAACTGCAGCAAATTGAAGAAAAATTTGAAGCAAAAAAAAGAAAATTTTTAGAAGCAAGTGAACAATTTCAAGAAGAGTTGAAAAAGGTAAATTATTTTCCCTCCATCAAATTTTTTAAAAATAATCGCTGTGTGATTGAAAATTACATAATAGCAGTTTCAATGTAAAGTGTCAATGTTTTCAATTAAATTATATGAATTGTAATATTAATCACAAATTTTTTTTTAAAGAACATCAGTAAAAGAGCACCTGCTAAGAAAATTTGTCTAGCTTTTAAAGAAATTTGGAGTCTTGAGGACCAGAATTGTAGCCTTGCTAAAGTAATAAAATAAATCAAAAAATTTTTAATCAACCCTACATATTATAAAATTTTTATGAATTCTTACTATAGAGGAATGGGCTATGGCACAGTGAGTAAGGCATTGCATTAAACCTGGTTCTATCTGTGATGATTGATTGAAGCTCGCCCAAGATGGAAGGTTACCATCTTGTCTGTGGCAGTGAGATTAAGGCGGCTGGTGCACAATACTGGCCTCATTGTCACCACCATGCTGTCAGTCTCAAAATTGTGTCTTAACCTCCATGACCCCTCTGGCCGACAAGGTTGACAGTTGGGGCTTATTTTTAATAGTAATAAATATACAAGAATACCAAGGAGAGGTGCTTAAAGTTAACAAATTATGCTTATTTCATGTCTTTTATCTATCTTTTCTTCGTTATCAGTATGCATTTGTATAAAACATGATTATTTTTCTTACCAGTTTATATAAAAATGTCATATTTTAGATTTTAAAAATTACTAATATTATAAATTTAATTTATTTTATTAAATTTATTTATTTATTTAATTTATTTATAAATTAATTTATTAATAAATTTAATATCTTTGGTATATCACTAATTAACTTTTTTTGTGTGATCTATATAATTGCTTAATTGAATTGATGAAGAAAGAAAATGTAAAACAGTAAATCAATTTTGTCCATTCTACTACAAGTAAGACAGTGCCTAATTTTGCATTAATTATGTTTCCTCGAAAAATCTAAAGCATTTTGATCACTTTAAAAAATTTTAATGCAGGATATTTTTACTAAAATATTCAGTTCTGAAAAGAAATTTTAAAAATTTGATGTAATTGCTAAAAGATCTGATTTTTAAAAAAAAATATTTTTTAACTATGTCTTATATTTTTTTTTAATTGTTATTATTTTTACATCTTGTTCTAATAGTAAGTCTTTAAAATTCTATATAACTTGATATGCTATGTACAAGGAAAAGGTAGCACAGATGAATATTAAATTAACAGATTTGATGAAAATATTGTTTTTAAACTATATAAATCACAAAACTGATAACTTTGTAAAAGTTGTCATGTTTTGAGTACTAAGAGGTATGTATGGAACTGTAACAAGCTTGAAGTTTTTAATTATAACCTTGGTAAAGTTCAATGACAAGTACTGTAAAATAAGTTATGCGCAACAGCCCATTGTAAAACAAGGGAGGTTAAGATTCAACAATGTGGTTGGCATTGTGCACCAACCTCCTTTACTTCCTTTTCCCAGGTACCAATTGATCTGAAGCTGGATAGGCTTTAAGCCTCTACCGAGAATCGAACCTCATAAAATACTGTGGCCTTATAAATATTGTGTTGGTTCTCCAGTTTATGAAAACGCAGTTATGGTTTAGCATTATTTAATAGTAATTAGTTTTCAGAATAATGCATAAATTATCCATTTTATTTTATTCTTCTTAAATGATAAAAATAATTTATTTACCTCACAAAATTATAATGATCTTATATAAATGCAAGAATTTACAAAAGTTCAGCATATCTAGAAGTTATGTTGATCTTTTACCCCAAGTTTTAGGCATGGTATAATGTACCTCGTATTATAATGTCAAGCGCAGCATTTCGTACTTGCTTAATATTCGACTATACATTTTCCTTTATCCAAGTTTTGGTAGGAAAGACTGATTTTTAAGAATATTCGGCCTAAATGATATTTTTAGAAAAATCTTTTTTTCCTTGAAATTTATTCGATATTTCAGACTTGAAAATTTAAAAAAAAAAAAAAAAAAAAAAAAAAAGGTATCACAGTTAGTTTTTAAAAAAAATTAAAAAAATTATAACCGTCATTGTACAGCCGATCCAATTTTTGGGTTTGCGACTGCTAATGTTCAACTATGTAGCCTTGTAATTTTAAACCCACTCCAGAAGACAAGGGAACTCATGGATTAAGTATTGGAATTAACCCCGCATTTGCGTTACATGGAGAGGAAGACCTCGAGAACCTCCCACGATTAGCTTGATGGCAAGGGGACTCTAACCCATGATCCGCCTTCCACTGAGGATATTTCACGCCAGCACTGTGGTCGGTACAAGCCGGATGCAGAATTTGTATGGAGGAGCCATCGCTGAGATTCGAATACGGTTCACCTAATTGGAAGGCGAACGCTCTATCCCCAGATCCCTCAATTAAAATATTAAGAAAATTATGTGTAATATTTGTTTAAATGTATGATTTTTTTTTTTTTGTTGCTCAGATTATCTCCTATTGTAGTCACTTACCCAACACCATTTGCAACATTGTTTCAGAATCTCAAAATTTCAAGGGTATTTTGTGAAGTAACTTCTATTTTTCAGAAATGCACTAAAGTTGTAGATGATGATGCCTATCAGAAAATGGTGGATCGTGCAGTCGACCAATTGAAACGTGACATTATAAACCGCGATAACCGTTCTAGAGGGGAAACTAGCACACCATCATCTCAACTTGAGCAGGCTGAGAATGGGGAGGTGAAGGTTGAAAAAATGGATGTCCAGTTTACCTTGGATGCAGTGAAAGCTGAAGTTGATGGAAATGAAGCACCTCCAAAGGAAAATCAAAGTGAAGGTGAAACTAGTGCACTTTTGCAACCTAAGGAAGAACCACAGGTACATTATTCTATCTCAATTTATGATGGTGTATGTTTTGTCTCATTTTTTACAGCTACCTACGTTTTAACTTATTTAATAGGCTTGTTTCTTTTATTGTTGAATCTTTAAATAAAAAAAATATGGGGTTATAAAAGAAAGAGTTACACAGACCACCATTTTCAAATTAATAAAACTCTGCTCTTTTTCCACTAACGGGAAACAGAAATTCACGATAAAATCGACACAAAAGCACATTAAAAGTGATTACTATTTGCTCAATTTGAAAATTTGAAGTTGCAAGTTGTTATAACACCATATTTAAAGGATCAGGATTTTAAGAAATACATAGAAATTCGATATTAGCCTCCGAGCGAGAAGTCACTCGATGGTAAAGCAACTTCGATTAACCATGAAATGAACTGAAATAGAGAGCTTTTAAAGTGATCACTATAATTTGAAAGCATTGCGTCATAATTTTGTAGTATTAAAAAAAATTATAATAGTTTTTTATTATGTTGAGGGACTTCTGCGGGCAAGCTGCAGATCCCTATCATATAGTGTATTATTTCTGGATCAAGCACCCTCCTGCACTGCTGCGGAGGAGGTGTTACTTATACCACTGCTGAGAGGAACAAAATGGGTGTTATTTTAGGATTTCTTATGACAAAATTATACAAACCTTTTCTTTTTGTATTTTCTTCTGTTTGCTAAATAACTGTCTTAAGTAAAAAAATTTAAAAATGTTTTTCAGCATCATCACAATTTATTTTTGTCAATTTAAACTAAAATAAGGGAAATTTTAAAAATTCTAGAGATAAATGTAATTTATAACTAGTAATTAAGTTTAAAATTACTGACTGAATTTCATTGCATTCTATTTTTAAGAAAATCTTAAGAAGCTCTTAATGTTATCTAGTTCTATTTTTTTCTCTAACTAATATCTAGAATAGATTATTCCATTAATTTTTGAAAGATATTGTGCTGATATGAATGAAGACCTAGGAAATAAAAATTACAATTAAACATGATGAGGAAAGAGGACTTTTAACAGAAGTTATTGAGATTCTTGTTTTATTTTTTTAATTTTTTCTCTCAAAGCAAAACAATTCTTTAAATTAGGCATGAAAGGCTAGACTCATTCTCTAATTAAGAGTTAGTCATAATAGCAGTTGTCATAAAATTAGTTCTGTAAAATATAGTAGTTTTTAAAGTTAAATAAAAAGCAGTATTAAATTGGTTTGTTGGAATTTATGTTTGATATATCTTTCAGGGTGGAATGTTTGCTACACAAGTTGTTCAGGAAAATCCCCCTGTTCAACCGAACACTTATCCTCCTGCAGCTCCACAACCGCATATACTTCAAGAATCTCATCAACAACAGCAGCAGCAACATCCTTTGCAAACGAATTATTCAGAAGGTACGTTTATTAATATTGTCTTAAAAGGAAGCATTAATAAAGTATCCACTATTAAACTAGGGCATTTGTATATTACAAGAAATTATGTCCATATTGACAAACATAGAAAAATATTTGTGTATATTGGGCAGTTAGTGGTATTTGGTAAAGGGGAAAGAAAGAAAGTTGCGGCACATTCCCAAGAGCCTTAATTCTCAATTACAAATTATTGAGCACCAATTAGCAAAATTACACTAACCCCCCTTTTTTTTCGACATTAAATATGATAATAATTTTGAGTTGAATTGATTATGAAATTTTTCTCTCTTCGTTGAATTTATTACTTAATTAGATAGTAATGCAGTGATTCTACTAGACTTTGGTAAGTATGGATCCTTGCCCAAAACTTTCGAGTTTCTGGGTTCTTTTTACTAAAATGGGGTCCATATTTAAAATAATAAAAAATCTCTACTTTAATGAAATACATAAAAAATAAATATTTCATGATTAAAAAAAATTCCTTAAGACATTTTTTTATTTCAGCACATTCAACAATTGATGGATTATTGGAATTGTTTGGGATTTTCTAAAGCGTTTATTTATCTTTTTGTCACTTGTTTACTAAAAGCGATTAATATATTTAAAAAATGAAGTTTTAATAAATAAAAAAATTTCTTTTGTATTCTAAATACTGTGTTATGTTGAAAATACATATCACTAAGTATATATGAGTTGAAAGCCAATTAAAATCATATATAAAATGGATTTTTTTTTGTTTCACCACCTATGTGGTTATCATTTCGAGAATCAGTAGTTTTGTCTCGAACTTCTAATTTGTTTTTAAATAAACTGTGAGAGCGTAAAAGAAGGACCTGGTCAGTAGGGCGTTGGGCCCATGTTCAAGAGGTCCGGAGTTCAATCTCAGCCGACTGAAGACTCCCCATGTAGTAAATGGTGACTGGTGCACATCAAATCTGTCAGGTCATAAAGTCCTCTATGTGCCCATAACAAATCAATACTTCTGGGTGTACTGACTTGGAGATTGATTTTTCCCTGGTTCATTTTAAAACTACGATCCGTGGATAAATAAACAGAAGTATGAATGGGTCTGCCCCATGAATGGACTGTGGCGTGTATGGTTGATGTCGTTTTCTTGGCCATATATGGCGCCATTGAAAAAAGAAATGCACTCTTTGCTTTAAATTTGCTTGGCTTCGCCAAGCCGACTTGCTGATATTGGTGAGAGGAATTAAAAGTAACAACAGCATATAAGACAAACACATAATTACAATATCCGTATAAATTTAATAGTATACTTGCAATTCTTGTGTCCAAACCATAGCCTCAATATGCTGAATGTGCCCATTTAGCTTCATGTACATGTACTTCCTACTTTTAAAAACACTTAAAATTTATAAATAAAATGATCGACAATGTGATTAATTCTGGAGTTATCAGTTAAGTTTTTTAAAAAATGCTGGTGTTAAAAATCAATAAGTTTTTCTTTGCTAATTATTTTTAATAAAACACTAAATTTTTTTAAAAAAAACTAAAATTCCTAATTTGAGCAAAGTATTATAATAAAAATATCCTCATTTTTGTTACCTAGTTTCTATTAGAACAAGATTGTTGTTGATCAATTTTAGGTTCTCACCTAATATCCTTTTTTGTTCCTTTTTTTTTTTTTTGTTAGAATTTTTTTCCTTCATGTTCATTACAAAGGGATAGTTTTAAAATTACCAAAAATGTATTAAAAATTTTCAACTTTTCCTTTTTTATATTATTTCTTTAGATAACAAAAAAAAATGTGATTGGTATAGTTAACTTTTTTACTTAAAGAAACGAATTTAAAATTAGGAAAAGAAAATCTATGTCAAATATCTCTGAATTCAAAAGATTGTAATTGCTTCTCAAAATGAAAATATTTTAAAATACTTTTTGACCTTTGTCCTTACCCTATTGCCATGACAAGTCTTTTTTTAAAAAAATGTAGCAATGGTTAAATAAGAATTAAAACAAATTTTTATCTTCTCCCAAATGTTTTAGTTAAAAAAAATAATAATCATTGTTTCGATAATATATTTTTTTGCTATCGTTATCATTTTCCTGAGGATTTGGCGAGATTTAAAATAGAATTCCTATTAATCTCAAACTGTAAAATATCCCTGACCTTGGCAGTAAAATAGTGTTATATTCTGACCTAATATGCAATTTCTATTTTGTCAGCATGCATACATTTTTTCATAAATACTGTAGAAACTTATAAATCACATCTGCTTCATTTATTAGGATATGTTTTTAAATTGACTTTTCTTTGCAGGCATGTAAGCTGCATAATCTTATCGAATCCATCATATTTCATTTGCAAGAACAAATTTGAAATGAGTGAAGAATTGAATGAATTTTGTACATTTATTTTTCATTTTAATATATACTAAGATTTCAAATGTATTCTTTTTGGTCTTCATGATTTGTTATTTTAAACAAAGACAGTCCTTAAGATAGTCTTATTAAAAGCTCTTCAATTAAATTTGTGTGCTTGATTTATTTTTTCCCATAGGTAGAGTGACAAGAATGTGATAAATGTGTGTGAAAATAGGTATATTTTAGTACATTAGCAAAAACATTCAAAACTTTTAAGAGTATTGATTTGGCTTAAAGTCTCTAATAAGGTGGGTTTTATCAGGTTGCGTATCTTTCACCATAAGTATTTTTTAAGCACTTAATACATTAAAAAAATGCAAAATAATTTTCAGACAAAGAACTCTTTTCTTAATCATATTAGCCATTTAAAATGCTCAAGAGATTTTTTGGTTCGATATCAGAAGGTGAAAAATGAAATCTGAAGTTGAGAATATCTTGAAAAATACAGTAGAGTTGCACATGAGAGTGCAAGAATCTCACAGATCTCAGCAGACTCCCAAGTATTTCATCAAACATGTGAAATGATTGGCGCTTTCATACGCTGTGGACCGACGGTACACCGAAACCGATTGTAGTTCAATGGATTGTGAAAACGTTGCATAGAACAATGTGAAAAGCACGTTTTTGCATTACAAGAGGTGAAAATCAACATGGTAAAGAAAAATATATCATTTTCGAAAAGGGAAAATTAAGCACTTTTTAAAAACACTCAATGAAAAGAGCACATTTAAGGGCTTTTAAAAACCAAAATCGAAAATAAGCACTTTTTTAAAATGCTACGCACCCTGTTTTTTCTGAACATTTGTTTCTACAGTTGTATCCCATTATAGTGTACTGTCTGCCGACCTGAAAATAGGTTCACTATATTCAATTTCTTTTTTAAAAAATTACTTTTAAGCATATATAAATAATAGTTAGTAAAAGTGATTAAGTACTTTATAAATTACTTGTTTAAGGTAATTTTTATATTCTATTGGAAGAAATTGGCGATTTTCAATTTTAAGTACAGTTCACAACTAAGAATCTATTAGTTTCTGCAGAAAAAATTAAGAGTATTTAATGCAAATTTTATAAAATTTCAAGAATTAAAAAAAAAGAATGTCCTAGTTTAAAAACAAAAGCATACTAGAGTAACATTTTGACACAATGTAAAGAAAATGAAGTTATAATCGCAGCTCTCACATATGTATTATAATGTAAAAGAAAAAAATTAATAAGAGTAGTTGAGTCCACAATAAACAAACTATCAATTTTTCAGCTGTCCGTTATGAGCGTATAAAATAACATTAGTTAAATTTGAGTTCAGAAGTTACCACTGAAAATTCCACTATAACTAAGTGTTCAGTATATTCCAGGTTTGACTGTATTAATGTTCTTTAGATATTGTTTTGTTAATAAACTAAATCAAACTTAACCTTTTTCTCACCAACTGATGTCAGGGCAACTCCTAGGGAACTTAGTATATGTTCATTAGAGAGACCTATCAAAATATCAAACAAGTCTCACTATGACAAGCATTTTGTGAGATCTCTGTTTTAAACAATCTTCATTTTGCAATTACAGAGTAACCTGTGAACCAAAATGCAACAACCTGTATAGAACAATTTTTTCATAAAATCTAAATCTGTAGTTAAATATAGGAATTTTCATTTAAGATTTAGAAGTTGCCCCATTTCCAGGAGGTAAGATTGAGGCATCGAATTCGGTATAATTGAATGTAGGTTTTGAAAACATTTCTATGTGTATTTCATCTCGAGATATTTCACTGTTTCCATACATTTTAGATACCTGAAGTATTAAAAAATATCGGAGTATATGATTAATATTTATTTATAGGAAAAACTAGAACATAAATGTGTGACACAGTATATACAAAATTCGAACAAAGATACTTTGGCATTATCAGTGCACCATTTGCTCTTCCATGGCTTGAGCCATCCATTCTGGTGCATGCAGCGTTACCTTCTCAATGATATTATTCACTTGAAAACATAAGCTCTCTATCTGCTTATCCCAGGAGGGAAGAACTTCTTTATCTAAAAAAAAAAAAAAATATGCAATTAAGTACTAATTTGAGAGCTTAATAATGTACTCCAGAGGAGTGAAATACGTGACATATTAATACATATCTGTCCAGAATTTTTTGCACTGCCATTGACCAAATTATGGCCTTTTTTGTTATGTGTACGACAATTTACAAATCATTTGACTACAGACAATTGACTATGATATGAAAAATTTAATGTCACATTGACAGGTATGTGTTAAATGATAATGAATTAAATTTCTTGTGATAGGTTTCATATGCTTTTAAAAAAAAGTTTAGTAAAGTAAGTAAGTACACTCAGTTACAACTGCTAGGTTATATGGACATTCTTTTAAGCAATTAATTAAAAAAAACTACAGAGCTTATTTTTGTTAGGAATTAGAAAAAATAATTTTCCTGAAATATAAGAAAATTATAAATAATACACATCAAAATATAGTTTGAAAATATTTTTCTTTTGCTCCCTCTTATTTTAAATATTAATAAAAGATTTTTAATTTCTAGCACTCAAGGATCTTTTAATGGTTAAAACTATGGATCCAGCCATTTATAAGATAAAACTGAATGTTTTCACAGTTTTGAGAGTCCAGAGTCCACTAAATGAAGTGGTTAATAAACATGCAAAAAAATTTTATTGTAGTCATTCTATAGCTAATATTTTTTTTAGTCAATAGGCATTTTATAGTAGTCAGTGATGTCTGAGAGACATCTCAAGTTCAAAGGGTTAAAAAAATTAAAGATGCAAGCTTGTTTTTCTTATTGCAACAAAAAGTATGATTCTGCTAAATAAAAAAATGTTCCCCCATAGTGTTTTTAGAAAAGTGGCCTACCCTGCTTTCCATTTCACTGAGATAAATGCATCTTCATTGCCCCCCTTTTTTTTCTACAAATGTTGTCTTTTCTGATTTGGAAAAAATAATGGTCTTATTACTTGTTTTTTTTTTTTTTTTTTTGTTAATTATTTCAAGAAATGAGATAACATCCTTTCTCAGAGCTTCAGAATGTTATAACTACTTAAAATTATTCTTATGCTAAGGTTATGGATTGCTAACTGTCCCTTTGCATATTTTTTTAATATTGGCTGAAATAGTTTTTATGTGATAAATACCTAGATAGCTTAATCAAAGCCCGTAAAACAAGTTTCCCTCAGTATAATTTTTTTATTTCTAGGTAGATCTCAGAGTAAATTAATATTATGTGAATAAATTACTATGAATCTATATAAAGAACAAGAAATAGTTCATTCAAATATTATTATTACAGAACAAAATGTTCCAAAAATTTAAAAGCTAAATAAAAATATTTAACAAAATTGTCTACACTGGGAAATATCAAGCATCAAAAAACTTAAAAGAACATTCAGCTGAACTCATGGAGCATTTCTATAAACATACATACAAAAAACATTCAGATTTATTAAATTAAAAATACTTTCAACTCGATTACTGATGCATAGCAAAAAGCTAGATAGTGAATTATAACTTTAAAAACAATCGTCAACAAATGCAAATAATTCAGTTTGATCAATATTAATCTTCTATACATTTATAAATATTTTTTATTTAAATCTAAAAATACTCCCGATAACATTTTTAAATTAAAGTTAATTAATTGTAATTTTAAATTAAAATCAGTTTTTTACATAATTCAATTAATTATTATTAATTTAAAAAAAAGAATAAGCAACTCTATAAGATAAAAAATTTTTGAAGAAATTTTTTTTATTAGTATTTCCATCCTAATTTTTTTCAATTAAAAGGTGCTTAAAACTATCTTTATTTCTTAAAAAGTCCCCATTTCTTGAAAAATTTCGCTATGCACTCTGTAAACATTTTATTTTTTAGGGAGAAAAAATTATTTACTTTACCCCTTACAGACAAAGATCTATGCTAGATTTTAAATATTAGTAAAAGAAAATGAAATTTTTTGTGAATGGTACAGAGTATTAACATCTTTTAAAAACTCCTGTATATTACCATACAGGAATCAAATAAAATAATGCATTCCATAGATATTTAAAAACAATAAATAAAAAATTAAACATTTTATAAACTCCAACACTATTTAAAGCAATCTTAAAAAAAAACAAAAAGCAAGCCTCTGAAGTTAAGTTATTAAGTATTAGAAATAAAAACGTACTTTCGAAGTTGACAATAGAATCAATCTGATCAATAAATCCATTCATTCTTCCTTCAGTGATCATTTGAGAAGCTATTTTTTCAGCCTGAAAATTATAATAATAAATACTCTAGAAATACACCGATACCAAGTTTCAAACTTACAGCCATAAAATTTCTTTAAAATAAATTTCTTAATTGTCATATACCACGATCCCTTTAGTCAAGTTGGTGGCAAATATGATAATTTTTATATAAACGTTAATGTTCTAGCATTGAATTTTTATACAAAAAATTTGTATACTTTCAGATAAAAAAATACTTTTTCATTAAAAAAAAAACATACTTTGTCTGAAAAATTTTCCTATATATCAATAACTGATTTAGCAAATATATATATTGTGATAAGTGATTACTCAAATTAGACATTCACACATCATAATATTGTATTAGAAATAGGATTGTTTAAAATCATGCAAAATTTCATAGCGATACCGGCTAAAAGGCGATCGAGAAACAAAATAGACTTACGATGAAATCTGTGCAAATCGAGAACATCAAAAAGTGGTGACCTTATTGCAATTGAAAATTTCCAACAATTTTTATTATATAAAATAAAGAATTCATTGTGTTCAGAAGCTCCTGCGGACCGCAAGTCGTCATCCCATATATATGCTAAAAACTGAATATGCTCAGAAAAAGTCTCCTTTTGCCGAAAATAGTTGCTTTTTAATACTTTTCAGGCAAAAAAAGTTGCCATAGTGGCCTGTGGTAACAATTGATAACTCTACTAGCTATATTTCTTTTATCTTTAA
Source organism: Parasteatoda tepidariorum (assembly GCF_982258835.1). NCBI lineage: Eukaryota > Metazoa > Arthropoda > Arachnida > Araneae > Theridiidae > Parasteatoda > Parasteatoda tepidariorum. Next base: position 73,889,088 of record NC_141755.1, on the reverse strand, counting down.
CAAGGGTGTAAAAAAACTAAAACATAGACACACAAAATCTGATAATTTTCCACTAAAAACATGATTTTAAAAAAAAATAATTTAAACGGCTGTCAAGCATTTTAATAGGTTATTTTAGAAAATATAATTAATACATATTAAAATTTATAGTTATAACACTAAAGTTAATAAGTAATTAATCAAATCAATAAGTTATTAATAAATACCACACAAAAAAGAATTAAAATATTAATTAAAACACAAAAAAATATCTTATTAAATTCATATCACTGACAAATATGTTATAAAATAAGAAACTATTTTTACATATCACATTTCACAAGAGATAAAGAAGAAAATATAAGATAAGAAAAAACACATAAAATAAGTTGCCTAAATACTGTCACTTACTTTTGCATTGCTTTACAAAAAGAAAGTAAACAGTTCATATGAATATTAAATATAAGCTTATATTACAAACTATATTAAAACTATTCTTGCTTAATATTTTTATGGCCATAATCATTAATTTAAAAAAAAAAAGAGAAATGATTAAAATTGTGATTTTAATAATTAAAACCCTGATAATAACAGTTTTGAATATATTAAACAGCTTTTATTTAGATTAAATAAAATCTGTTGTCAATGTTTTATCAAACCGAAGTTACAATTAAAAAGAGTAACACATTTTAAAATTAGAAAAAAAAGCTCTCCTTAATAAAAATAACATTTAAAAGAATAACAACATTCACAAGTTTAGAAAAGAAAAGAAAAAATACAAAATTCACAAATTTATTTTTTAAAATTTGGTAAACTTTTGGCTGACGAATTTTATCTAGTGCATTTTAACTAATCCTAGCACAAGTATATGATGGATGATCTATTAATTTCGGAGATATAGAATAAGTATTTCAACGTTATGCGAGCCCCTCATCATTACCATGGCTTTTGTCAAAAATCTTGCTTTTTCTCCATGGCAGTACATTTTTCCCATAGTATAGTCAGCAAGAAGTTGAAATATAGTGTTGGTAAAAATTAAGATTTGTCGAAATCATGATAACTATGAAGGGTAGCATGGAGAAATTGCATGACCTTGAGAAGATTATTCTATTTACAAAAAATATAATACTATATAAATAATACAATTCCACCAAAGCAGAAAATGTAAATACAAGTAAAATAACAAGTGAGAAGTTATTGAAAGTTAATATTTGTAACAAATTAATATAGTTACCTTAGTAGGTGGTATCTCAAGGAGTGCTCCAAGCTCTTCAAAAGTTATATTGTTGTATAATTTACTTGCAGATAATAGATTGTGCTCTATTACAGCTCTGTCTAGAATTGTTGATCCTAAAATAAATAAAATGTGTGTAATAATTACACATGAAAAAGTGAAACTCTCCATTACAATTTCACTGCCAAGTTCTCCCTATGCAGTGCAATCATTTTACCAAAATAATTAAAAACAGTAGCATTTCTAGAACCTTCAAATAATTACTTGCAGAAATACAGCCATTGAAGAGCAAACAGTAACAAACTACATAGGACTTTTTTTGAATTTCAAAAACAGCATAAATTTGAACAAGAAAATTTTTTGAAGAAGTTTTTTTCTTTTTTCTACATGTAAGAAGCATTAAAAAAATTTTTTAAAAAAAAGATAGCACAAAAATCTATGTTATAACAAGAAAATGAGATTATGAATAAATAAACTTTAAAATATCAATTTTAAATAAAACAGGATTGAAGTTTGAAGAATTGTATGTGGTGTTAATCTCAGTGACACTTTCAAATATAGAAATTTTTGAAAGAAATACTTAATTTTTGGAAAAGTTAGGGCAACTCTCCTCTTGAATCAATAAAGAAAAGTCTTTATTATTTCTTAGTAAGCAAACTTAGAGACAAAATTATAATTTTAATTCAGTTAACTATAACTAAATTATACAAATCTTTAATGGTTATAACAAATTTTTAGTATTATAAAAGGATCTGCAATCTGAAAGATCACTTCTGATAGCAATTAATAGAAAGATACAAAGTCATAATTTGCATGTACTTGCATAATATACATTATTAAAAGAACATTTTCATTCACTATAATTTTACAGGGAAATATTATTCAAAATTTTTAAGATATTATTTATTTTAATGCAAAATTTGTACCAATGATAATGTGTGGTGCTAAACTAAAGGTTTTGAATGAAAACAGTTTTAAAAATATTTGTTTTTAAAGAGAAAAATATCAATATTTAAATATGTTAGCTTGTAGATGTGGAGCTGTCAACATGGAGCTTCACACTTGTAAGCTAATTTGTTGTAAGTGAAAAAAAAGTACATATTGGAGGATAATAAATTTTTATAACAAACCATTGTGCACTATATGAAATATTTCTTATGTAGGGTGTTTAAGGATTTTTATAAACAGTGAAAGGTAATTTCTTTTTTCCCTTCAAAAGTGCATTAGACTAAAAACTACAATATTTTTCAATTGCAATTGACAGTATAAAAATTAGCAAAAAGTTATCATTACATTCCTAAACGTGAAAATTTTGAATAATAAAAAAACTAAATTAAATGTGGATAGTTATAACATAATTTTTTTTTTTTTTTTAAATCGTGATAAATAAAAAAATTTATTTCAAATTAGAAAGTTTTTAATAAAAACAATGAAATTTCTAATATTAAGTAAACAATAAATTAGGGATGGGCAAACTTTTTTGGTTGAGGGCAAAAAAATCATAAAAAAGTTTGGTAGGCCGAGTAGAAATTTCTAATATTTCGCACTCTACTGTAGACTGTTTCACATGGAAAAACGACACAATGTCGTCTTTCAGCTGCCAAACTCGCTCGAAAACACATCAGGCACTAAGCCACCTTACTTTCGTATAATACAGTACACAGAGTATTCAGATTGCAAGGACTGAAGAAAATCTCTAAATGGCATGTGAGTAAACCCACGAAATCGATTAGCATTAACAAGCTTTACTACTGCATCAAGCACAGGTTTCATATTCAATGCAGATTTATACAGAGCATCTTTGTGTATAACACAGTGTAGAAAACTAACGTTATTACTGGGATAGTTCTGATTAAAGAGTTCAAGGAATACAGATTTTTTCCTGTCATATTTTGTGCCCCATCAGTCGAAATACTTAATATTTTTGTTACGGCAACTTTCAAAGTTAAAAACCCTTCCTGAAACTCACAAAAAATATTACATCCCGCGGTAGTTCCCTTTAAAGAAAGCATGCGTGCCAGTTCCTTGGTAATTTCAAAGTTTTCATCAATGCATCTTATAAATAACACTAATTAAGCAGTATCAATTATATCAGTGCTTTCATTCATAGCTATTCAGCAACATTTAAATTGTGCAATTTTTGACTCTAATTGTGATGTCAAATTCTTATCGATGGATTCGATTCTACCATTTTTCGCGATAAGCTTACAGCCTCAAAATTATTTTTCATGTCTGGTCATAAAACATCACAAACTTGGAGCATTGTGTAACAAACTCCCCATCACTGAGTGATTTATTATTTTCAGCAATATTGTATGATATAATGTTACTTGAATGTGTAGCTGCTTCTTGGACACTGCTTATCTTCTTGAAAAAATTTTGTCGGCCTGACAATTCTTTAAGAAAACTTTCTGCATTTTGTCTTCTTTCACATTCAGACATTGCTGCGTAGTTGCCATTCTAGTGCTTGTCTGTAAAATGTTGGTTAATGTTGTATTCTTTAAAAACTGCTACAGCTTTATTGCAGATAACACATACTGGTTTATCTTTTACAACTGTGAAAAAACATTTCCAAGTTCATTCATCATTGAATGCATGGCACTCTGAATCAACTTAGCATTTTTTAGTAGCTATTTTGAGGTTAAATATTTTTACAAATAACTCAAAAAAGCATAAGCCATTTTATACATTTAATAATTTCACCATCATTTACAATGACATTATATGTGTGCAATCTTTCCATAAGCAATAAGTAACGTTAGAACTCGTGCCGGCAGAAAAATCCACTCGTTGGAGCTTAAAATGAGCAGTCTGCCACATGTGAAGTACAATTCACCTATATTAGACTCCATATGTCCTTAAAGACAAATGTTCGTTGGAGCCAATCTATGGCTATTCTATAAAGAACTTCTGTTTTCAACATTTTACCAGTTGAAGCTGTCGCTGTCCGTGCTAACTATTTCCATCAATTTATGTTTCGTAGACCAAAATTAGAGAAAGTAAAAATGATGGGCAAATTAAAATTCGGTCCGCAGGCCGGATAAAACCTTCCGGCAGGCGACAGTTGGCCCGCGGGCCGTAGTTTGCCCATCCCTGCAATAAATTAACACAGGGAAAAAAATAATAAAACTCCTAACATCAGGGAATTCTTTAAAATAACCGACAATTGGTCGAATTGAACCAGGAGAGTGTCAGAAGATAGCAAAGTCTACAGGATTTTCAGTACAGTTGATAGATATCAATACAAAACTAAAGGTAATGTCAAATATATGCTTATTAACTAGCAAAGATGCTTATTAGTAAAAAAAAAAAAAAAATTTTTACTTTTTAGTGATTCATAAAGAGATTTTTAGAAATCACTGTTTGAACTTATTGTGTAGATTTATTTAAGAACTTACCATCAGGGGTAGTGGCTTTCTGATGAAGTTGAAGCATAACAGAGAATTCTTGTAGCTCACTTCGTCGAATTATACGATCTAAGTACCTTAAAGGAAAGAAACAAAAGTTACAGGGTGAATTGATTAAATAAAAGTAATTAAATTAAACTAATTTGTTAAGTCCCTAAAAAATGATTAACAGCATTAACAAGTTAGAACAGATAAAAAAATAACTATAAACAATAAGTTTAGAGTAGCCACATATATAGAGAAAAAAAATTATGACTGTTCCAGACTGATTTAACATTATAACTAAGTTTACAATATTATGACTGCGAATATGCCAATTAAGCAGTGCAGGCGATATTCCAAGTTACGGAATTAGAAAACAAAAACAAACTTTCTCTGAATAAACATTATGATCCCTGACACCCACAGATTATGATAGGGCGTAGCTACAATCTTGGATATTTATTATTTTTAATTTTTTATTAATTTGTATAAAACCTTAATTATTGTTAATTATTATTATTAATTTTTTAGTATAAAATCTTTCATTCTGCCTTAAGTCTGCATCATTAAATGCAATGATTTCAAAAAAATAAATATAGTTATTTGATTTATACTCTTTGGGGGAAAAGGTCCCTAATGTAAAGTGAATGTACATAAATGCAAAAATGTATTATAAGCAACACAGTTACATTTTCTCTAGGATTCCATAAGTTGGCAACTGCTGACACCTCTCATCTTTAAACAGTGTTGCCAGCATTCTCGATCTTTGCTGACCTAAAAACGATTAAAAAAAAAAACAGAAATAAAATTAATTTAAGAAAATAAAATCAATGAAACATTGACATTCAATAATAAATATTCAGAAAACAGTTCATAATTTACAACAATTAATAGAATTAAACCATAATCTATCCATTAAGAACAATCAAAACATTTAATAAGCTGTAACCACTTAAAAGGAGGACAAAAAAGGGATTTAAGAAGCTTCTAACATGTTGAGCACCAAGTGTATTTTTAAGAAAATCCCCATCAGGTCACATGCATACTATAAACAAATTGAAATAAATAAAAATTTGCTTCATAATAAATAAAAATGAAGTAAACTTTCAATAAAATTTTCAGAAATCACTTTAAACAATGTAAATTTTTTAGTTTTATATCAAATTTTACACTGTCAGTCACTGATGATTGAGGCAGCATAAATGGAAAGTTCAGTATCAGTCATCAATGACTGACATGACACCCAAGTGTGTTAAACCAGATTTGCTCATTTCTCAAAACTGACAGTAATATCCCCTCAGATCTACCTCCTCCCTGATGGTATATTTGGATTATATACCCCAAGTGATGGTAAATAAGCCACACACAAAAATTCAAATAACACATTTCAGAAAACAACAAAAAGACATATGCTATGTAGTGTGTTTTCTTTTTAAAATTAAAGTTATTGCTTCATTATTTCCGAACTAAACAATACAAATCCCTCAATCATGCCTTAATAATTAATATTTTGTAAAAAAATTTCATAAGACTTAAATTGTCAAGAGTGGAAAATACTTTTTCATAAAATTTAAAGTCATTCCATCTTGTTTATTACAAATTCTAAATCCTTTTTATCATGTAACACCCTGAAATATACAGAACTCAGAAGACAAAGGTAACCAATTTATTTTCTTTGCAACCTATTATTTGTTGAATTGTATTCTCTAAAAGTAATTGCCCCATTAAAAAATTTTTTGTACAAGTTTTTATCCATAAATGTTAAGAAACATATCCAAATATAATTTGTATTAATCAGCATGTGACTAATTATCGCAAGTTTAGCCTTAATTCTTTATAACTTGATACTTTTTATAAACTACTAAACATTAAAATATGTTTTTTATTTGTCATTAAAAGGTATAATTAATAAATTCTCACCTTTCTTACGATTAAAACAAAAAATTTGAGACTTTTTAAAATATCATTACCAGCAGAAGCAAGGATAGTGCAAATCAGAGCATTTTTCAATGCTCTCATGCGTTCCTCTTCATGAATTATATTCCTATATGATAATTCATTATATCGTTGAGCTGCCTCAATAAATTTCCGTCTATAGTCCAGAACTCTTGCATAGCACACCTGTAATTAATTGAATTTAAGTTTAAGGTTAGTATATGCAGTGAAACCCTGTTATAGTGAACTGTTAGTGAACAATATGTTCAATATAAACAGTGGTTCCTTATATCAAAATTTTTTTTAAAATTATTTGTAAGCATATTACAATATTACTGGAAATAGTGATTATGAAAGTACATAATTTATTTACACATTATTAACTGGCTAAATAGACAATAAATCAAATATTAAAAAGAAAAATATCTAATTTTTACATTCTATGGTAGAAATCAGTGATTTTCGAATTCAATTTTAAGTACAATTGACCAAGGTTTGTATCAACACTTGATAAAAAATCCAGTATTTTCTAAACCTCATTTTCTGCAGAAAAAAATCTTAAATTAAACATTTAAAGTTGACTTCAATTTCGAGGTAAAGTTGCCTAAATTTCTTGATTCTCAAGATAGGGGAGGGAGAAGAGGTCTGCTTAATAACGTCTTTGCCAGGTTTAAAAGCGAAAAACAGAGTAAGATTTGAGGTAATGTAAAGAAAGGTTTTCTTTTCCAATCACAACTTCTAAAAATCTAAAAAAAAAAAATTTTTAAAAAAAATTTATAAAAAAGAGCTTTTTTTCAAGAAAAAACACAAGTTTGTAAAGACTTATTATAGTCACTATTTTAGGGTCAGTAAAATAAGCATTTTTTTTTTATTTTCTAAGTTTCCACAAAATCATTTCAGGCTTAAAAAAATATTATCGAATAAATTTTTTAAATGGAAATTTCATATCAGAACAAAAGTATTTTCAGTTCTCTAAATGCTTTACAAGAAATATGCAAGAATGCAATATAATAAAAATTAAATGTTCATACTTTGTAGTATATCTGTAATTGCTCATCTTTAGATTCTGCTTGCAATAAAGACGCCCTATTGATAAATGCCTCTGCTTGAACTGGATCATCGTCTTCCAAATATAAACGTGCAATTTTCAAGTAAGTATCAAGTTTATAATCAACAGAATATTGCCTAATAGATAAAAGCTGGATTTAAATATTCTGACATTATTAGAAATAAATAACTGACTATTTGTGATCAAACAATTTAAAAATTCTGATTATTTTTTAATTATTCTGAATTAAATAATGCTTATCAATCAGAAAAAGCATCGTTAGCTAACTTGAGCGAAACAGTGTTAAAATTTTACCTTTCTTTCACTATTCATTAATCTTATATAGGTGATTCATCACAATATCTTAATGATTTTTAGGATGATATATGTACCTGATTGATCAACAAAATTAGGTGCTATGAGTCCAAAGTCAAAAGGATATTATTTTCACTCACCACTTTTATAGCGACAAAAACACACACACAGAAAAATTACTATTTTTAATTAATTTATATTATAAATTTTTTTTTTAAAAAGCGCAAAGGTGTTAACAAAAGTTAAAGTTTAGAATCAAATAAGCAGTATTTTTTCAAAGTTTCAATTAAATTAACTTAATAAATTAAATCGCAATTACTGAGAAAAACTAAACTTTGGAGACTCAACAAAAGTGCACAAAATGATATTTAAATGGCAATGAAGCTGAGAAATTTTACTGTTTAATTTATTTATTTTATTTAATAGAAAATATCAATTTAAATCATCAATATTACTTTATGTGAATACAGCAACCTTATAAGATGATTGTTTGTTTGTTTACATATGAAGAATAAACTAATTAAGGACAAAAAGAAAATATTTATTATCAATAAATAATTATAATAAAAAAATTACTTTTGTCCAGTTTCCAGAGGAATTCCAACTAAAACATTTGCCGCTTCTCTCCAGCTTTGCTCTTTTTCATAAATTTCAGCCAGGTGTTGACGAATGCTAGCAACCTTTATAGTAAAAAAAAAATGCATTTATTATTATTATTTTATAACTTTATTTGTTAGAGTGCAGTTAATTGACAAAAAAGTTTACAAATTGATATTAGAATAACTACAAAAAGACATAATATAATTATATAACTTTAATATTTTATTATGCTAAAGTTGTAAAAAATATCATTCCTGTTTAACACAATATAGATCTTTTAATAAAAGCTAAAAATAAATGTTTCCATAGTCGAAACTCAACATAAAAACTCCAGTCATCCAAACAAAGACAGAGATTATAATGAGATCATACAAAAATACTAGACTAGTTTTAATAAAACAATGTTATACTTTAATAAGAAATTCGAAACAAAAAAATAATATACAATTTTTTTTCTTTAATATAATTATAAGTGAAGGTTGCATTTATAATAAGAAATTATAGTCCACCTTACGTTAGTTTTAATTTAATTACTTTTAAAAACAATAAACTGGTACAAAGCACCAATTTTTAATAACATCTATTCAAATAACAACAAAGACCACACTTCAACAACAAAACAAAATTTGAAAAAAAAAAAAAAGACAGACATGACTGTTAATATTTAAAAAAATTTATTAAATAAGTGAATAAATTATCAAAAAGGGGAGTAAGACTAATAATTATTTTCATTATCATTCAAAACAGAATTTTACAAGGATCAATAATCCATCCTTTCAATGCATACAGAATTTATAGACTATATACCTCTCCAAAGTACATTTTTAATTGTCAATATGGAGTAATTCAATTTTCACAAATTTTTTTGCTATAGATTCTAACTATCTCTGATAAGAACTAAGGGGGTTCTGTAACTCTTCTTTTTTAAAAGGAGTTCAAGGTATTTCATATAAGTAACATCCAAAGAAATGGTGGTTTAAAGAATTTCTTTTAAACTTTTTATAAATCAAATAACTCTTCATTTCTTTTTTCTTTTGAAAAAGTATGAAATCTTAGCACTTATTTTCAAGGAGATAATTTTTGTCACTGTATATTCAAATGGATAGTTCGACAAGGACATTAGCTCTAATGACTATTAAAATAACAAAAGCATTTGGAATTGAAAACAAAACCTTCTGACCAGAAGTATCTGATGTTAAAATGAAGAGTTGCAGTAGCAGCAATGAGTATCTTTATAAAGCATATATGAATGTCTTTTGGAAAATTGGAGAGTAGCTGATCTCATATGAAAAAAAAGCAAATACAGATAATTAGTGATAACCCAATTATCACAATCACTTGAACTTTTAATTAGGTTCACCGATTTTATATCTCAGATTTCAAGGTACTGACTCTTAAAGACTTGAAATTGACCTATATAACTCGATTTTTATTTTCTAGTTTTATAAAAAGGCAATATGACAGGATTTTTTCTTTTTCTGTTTTTTGTAAATAAAACAAAAATGATACTCCCAGAAAAATTTAAAAAAAATATTTATTCCAAAATGCAAGTTTTTCAGAACTTTAACTGTTATACCCATGATTAGAAATCAAATGTTTATCATTAAAGACTGATTATTCAATTCTGAGAAATTGAAATTAACAGACCAAAATTTAGATAAGAAGCAGAACTAGCTGTGCATGATAAACAACATATAAAACTATACAACATTTAAAAATTGTTCATTAAAACACAAACGTGAAACACACACTTTTCTTTCCAAGTTGGTTGTTCCTTTGGGTTATCACAGACAAAACATGCTAAGTAATTCTCAACTTTCATTGCCACACCATGAGAAATAGTGTAGCGATGTCAGAATTCTCAATAAACTTAGACTTGATAGGCTAAAGTAACAATATTTTATAAGAAAACTACAAAGAAAAACATTTATTTTCCACATAAATCATTTAACACTTCATAATACAGAATTATATCCATACTCCAAAATTATATCCATACTACATCAAAATATCTATCTAAAAACACAATGTAAAATAAATTATAAAATTAACAATTACATCATCATAGAAACAAATACTAACTTGTTCTTCAAAAGATACAACTCGAGGCTGAACTTTATCTAAGGTATAGTGAGAAACCAGTTTTGAAACGCCATCAGATAATTTTGTAAGATTATTTCCAACTTCAGTCAACAGCTGGCGTGATATAACTAAGCTGACATTTTCATTGACAACTAGAACAAAACAAGAGTCAGTAATAATTTCGTTAAAAATTAATTCATATCTTAAACAATAACATAGACATAATAAAATTATATACATATATTATAACATAATAAAATTACATAGATTTTTTTCTCCTTCAACTAGTTAGGCTAATCAGCATCATTTCAGGTTCTTTTTTTAAAAATCAGTTTTATGTAATTGTTAAGATAAAAAAATTATATTTGACAAATTATTGTGAGAAGATTTCTGTATCAGTACTAGCATCAAAATAACTGCCAAGCTTTTGCAAAAACTAGACAGAGACCTGCCAGAAATTAAAACTAAAAACATCACATAAAGGTATAATTCGTAAAAACCAACATTTTGAACTTTTAATACAAATTACTCCTTGAGAAGAAATTGTTCAGGTCTAATCATGTTCCTAAACTCCTCAGTTCTCAATTTTTTTGGGTTATGGAACCCTTAATGATCAAACTTCATTTGGCGAAGCCACGACACAATATAAAAAGATAATTTCGAACATATAAATCAATAAAATATTAGTTCATTTCGAAAAATATTTATCTAAGGGAATTATTTCGTTTTCATAGTTTTTATCTTTAAATATCTTAAATTAAATTTAAAATGTTATTAGATTTAAATCCCTCTGCTAAAACAGCAGTAGTTATATCTTATCATCTAAAATATTGTCTTGCATCTATCACCTCTGAATGTGTTAGGTTTTATACTTTACTTTATGTTTATAGTGCAGCTACTCCTTTTATACCCATTGTTTAAAATAATATTACCACTTCTTATAAATTAGCAAATCTTGTTTCAATCCAATTCCCACATTCAAGTTGGAATCATTTGACTCTCAAAACATTCAAGATAAATAAAAACAAATTCGATTTTGATGTAAAATCTTTGGTACTTTTCTATTTCGCCAACACAAGAAAATTCAATAATTTTTTTAAAAAAAAATTTGGAATGGAAAAGTGCCAAATCTTTATTTCTTGATAATTGCCTTAAAATAAGAATACAAGAATTTCACTTCTGTCAAATTGAAGCTAACAAACTAATATTACGGTACTTACGTATTAACGCAACCAGGCCAAAATTCGCATAAATCGCCAAATTTGGCAACCCTACGTGTTATAAGTGGTTTTTCGTAAACAAATTATTTTGCTTACTGGTTAGATCGAATGCCGTGAAATACTTTAACTATGGGTATTTGGGATCTGCCTGCGAGTGAAAAAGATGCTGTTGAATTGTTACAGGGATATGGAGTTATACCGAACGAACGTACTTTGCCAAAAGATTTCCGCCGAAAAAATAATTCTGCAACTTATTCAAATTCGAAACCGGAAGGGTTTAATTGCTATTTTATATTTTAAAACAAAATAATATAAGAAACTGTATTTGTTATGAGAAATAATGCACTATGTGATGTCAAAATAATATGTAATCTAAAAGGTTATTAAAATAGTATATGCTTATAATTTTGTTTATAAAATACTTTGTTTTATAAAAAAAAATTGATTTCAATTTTTTCTACTTACGCCAAATGTGGCGATTTATCCGAATTTCGGCCTGGTTGCCTTAATACGTAAGTACCAATATTACTTACCTACATTAATTAAGAGCAACCAACTTTTAATTGTAAATTTTATCAAATGATCGATGGCTAAGTTCTGGATAGCCCCTTTCTCTTAGCCCCTTTTTAAGCGAACTGTGTGAACTACACTGAAGTGAAACTTTTGGATTAATTAATATTTTCTTTTTATAAATTATATATTGAGAATTCTCATTATTGGATAATGCTGACATTGATATTTTTAATATTATGAACTTCATAGAACCTTGCATTCAACTGCCATTTGAACAAGGAAATATTAAATGTTTACCTTTTAATACATCCTTATTGTTGGTGGGGGACGGGAAAGCTGGACAGATATTTCATATAAGTGTCAGCGTGTTATTCTTAAAAAGAAATAAAATATTTATAAAAAAAATATTAAAGAACGGAAAAAAGTTACTTACTAGCTTCTACAAAAGCTTTTAAACCTTCAATAAGATCATCACCACTACTCTTGGTAATATTATCTAGAACGGCTCTATACCTGAAATTAATCCAACTAATTAGCAAAGAAATATAATTTATATAAAAAAAACATTTCGTACATTACTCACCGATCAGCTTGATCTTTAGGTGTTCCTCCTAAACTAGTTAGAGAAGCCAGCTGAAGTCTTACAGCCGCCATATCTACCTCTCTCTATTTATTTATTTTCATTTCACTGTTGCCATTACTCAATCGTCAGTTGAGTTTATAAACTAATTTAAAAAAAAAAAAAAGAGGAGTAATTTTTAAAATCATAATTTTTCAAAGCTATAATTATAAGATTTCTTAAATAAGAAATAAGCATTTTGAATCAGTTTTAACAATTCTTCTTTCTAAAGTAAACTTCTTCGCAAGCATTAAAACATTAGTTTTAATTTAGTACATATATTTTACATATTTATAAATTAAGCACAATTTTATAAATAGACTACACATGAAATTACCTTTTCTTAATAATCTATAGTCACAAAGAAAACAAAAGTCTTTTTTTTTACCCAAAAATTTGTAACAAGAGAACTTTGCTGACAACTTTGTACTTCTGAAGATTAGCATTTCATATCTTATCAAAAAATTTTAAAAACTTGCAAGTTTTCCATGAATATTTAAGAACAAAACAACTGAATTTGGATTACAAAATTTTTACTTCTAGTTTTACATCCCGGAGTGTCTATTGCACCGATTATCGGCGCAGTAAAATTCATTTTGCTATCTTACCGATCAAATTTTTAACCAATCATAGAGCGTATCTGTCCACGTGACTCTCCGATTTTTTTTTCAAAAATAATTTAGCTCTGTTTATCGTAGTCAAGGCAGCTACAATTTTTGTAGCATCTTGATTTTCTTCATATGAAGAATAACAAATAGCCATTCATGAATTTGAAAAAGAAAAAAGGACGATCTTCTGGAAGAGAGAAGCGAAAACTTTACAAAATGCTTCAAAGAAATTTAAAAAATTTGATAAGGCTCCGCTGGAATTGAAATACACATGGTAGAAGAATTCATTAAAAAAAATGTACAGATAACAGTCGCCAATCCAAGTAGGTAAATTTTGTATTGTTTAATTAATTTTTAAAATGTGTTATTTAAAATGAATTATTTAAAATGTGTTAATCGATTAGCAACATCGTTCCTGATGTCACCATGTCAATAGTCACTATACACCTTGTAAAGAACAATTTAACACTCTTGTTTTATATGTTCTCTGACCTGCTATCTATTATTTTATATTGTGTCTGCAAGCCCTTATAGAGTTTAGTTTATACATTTTTTATACGTAGTTTGTTTAAAAAAAATTTTATTTTCCAGAACCTTTACTCAAAATTGTCCAGCTGCTGTCTCCAGATAAACAATTTTTGCAGATAAAATCAATGAATGAGGATCATGACCATGTCCTCTCCTAATCTTTGTTCCGTTCTTCGCCTAAAGAAAGCCTGATACCTGTTGAGCACCAAGAGAAAGTTCAAAAATATGTGAATCTCCAAGTATCTATATTTCTGTTCCATTTCATATAGGTGCAAATTTTTCCTACATTTACTCTAATTATCTCCATTTTCTATCATAATATTGTTTGTATAGTTAAGAAATTATTTTGTTACTCAGAGTGATTTACACTGACTTACGTGTGAATATTATAATATCTATTTGAACTTATTGTTGTTGCTCAAACTGTTGTTAATGGAGATTTCTGTATCGTTATCTGCGGCAGAGTAATCTCAAAGTCCAGGAAACTTCCGGGCAGTGACCCGCGAGAGACTAAAAGAAATGTCATAGAAAGGGACTGACTCGTAAGGTATAACTTGTAGTTACCCCTAGGCAATTATCTACATATATTTTTAAAAAATTTGCAAGTTTAAAATCTGTTTGGCACCTTGGCAATTGTAGTTGCTTCGCCAGATCACAATACGAAATATCCCCTGTTTTTTTACCTTGCCATAATGTCAAATGTATTTTAGTTATATATAAGAGCATAGTAAATTTTCATATGCAGTCCTTGCTTTAAATTTTATGTATCCATAAAATATGGTTAGAAGCAAAGACACATAGAAAATTCAAATTCTGAATTTGTTTTTGACCAAGTAAAATAAGTTTTGAGGCAAATTTAATGTTTGTGTTCTAAAAATAAATTCAATGAAATACTTGTAAGTAAAGCAAGTACATTGACTTTAGTTATGCAAACTGTTATAACAATGTAATTTTTTTAATAATTTAATGCATGACCCTTATAATAGTATTATATTAGTAAACAATTTGTTTCCGATTGAGGAAGAATATATTCGGAGTGTTATTATCATAAATAGTGATTTTGTGCTGACATTTAATATAATTCATATTTGTTTAAATATCTTTATTCACTTTAAATTATGACATAGTATTTTTTATGATAATGATCTTTTTTTTATAAGTTTTACTGTGTAAATATTTTTATTTAAATAGTATTGTAAAAGCTTAAAAATAGAAATAAATCCAAAAAGTTAATATAAAATGCATATAACAAAATTAAAAGGAGTTTAAATAACGCATCATCACCAACTCACTAATACATATACAGTGATACCTCGAGATACGAGTTTAATTCATTCCCTAACCTTGCTCGTATCTCAAAGCAATTTTGCCCATTGAAATGCCATTAATCCGTTCCGTCCCCAAAAATGCTACCCTCAATTGTTTTTGTTGTGTGTTTTTGAATAAGGAAAATGTATTTATAAATGACAAATACTATATAAAAACATAATAAAAGAGAATGTAAAGCAGAAAAAACTGCTTTTATAAAGTGTACATGCATATTTGTATTTTGGTTACTTAAATGCAACTTACACACAACTTAAATGCTACTATATGCTTAATTTTAGTCACTGCTTTTCTCTTCACTGGTCTTTGCTTTTTTAGCCAGATTTAAAAACTGTCCAAGGAGGTTTGTTTCTTCCTTTTCAGAATGCTGGAGAAATGAGTTAGGCAAGTCTCATTAAATAGCTCCGATATACTACCAGTTTCAACTTTTTCAGGGTGTTTCTTTTCCACGAACTGTGAAATTCTCTTCCACATTCCCAAGAATTCTTTTATCTCATTTGTAGAGATAACCTCCTCCACCTCTGGTTCTTCCTCGAATCCAATTTCTTGCAGTACGCCCGAATGCTCACCCATCGCCAGGTCCATGGATTTTCTCAGAGGCACAATCTCCTCCTCCGCTGGCACTTCGAGTTCGAATCCTTCAAAGCTACGGACTTAGCCGACAGCACAATTTTCGGCTATAGACTTCGGGGCTCGGTGGGTGAACGGGAGCATTGTCGAGGACGAGAAGGGCTTGCAAGGCCATTCCTCGTATCTCAAATAACTCGTATGTAAGGGCATTCGTATCTCAAGGTACCACTGTATTTGAATCTTTTTTATTGTTAAAGACACAATTTTTAACTCTAACATTATAAAATATAAATGCAACAATAATGTGAAAGGAACAAGTATATTAATCTTGCATTAAAACAATTTCAATTTGGTCATTATTTTCCCTTCCTTAGCTTTTCTAACTGCACAATTTAGCAAATGAGATTACAATACACAATTTAGCAATTCTTTCTAAAATTTAAAAAAAAAATTTCCCTTTTTTTTTTTTTTTTTTTTTGCATATTTAAAAAAAAATCCCTCATTAAATGGCCCAAAAATTAATTCTATTATTTATGCCGGGTTCCCATCGTCCTTAAAAACTACTTTATTTTTATTTTAGCAATTTTTATCTTCTGCAATGATTTCTTTTATCTAGCTTTTTTTTTTTTTTTTTCTTAAAATATTTTATATTTTTAGGTTTAACGACAAAAGTTATTGGTTTGAAGAGGAAGAAAGGTAATAGGCCCACTCCTTTTACAAGAAAAGCAGTTTTGGAGGGAAAAAAATATGCTTATGAACTGCTTTGTAGATGAAGAGACATTATCGAAGACCATAAATAAAGGCATTTTGAAGAAGAAGCTGCTATAGAATGTGGTATAGAAAAGGTTTCTTCTTGTATGGAATCATGTGTTGAAATTAATGAAGTGAAGCTGTTCTTTACTTCTGATGGGTGGCTATTGGTTAAAAATGTGATTTTACAAAATCGAGAATGATGACATGGGAATGTTATTCATGCAAACAAGATTGCGGTATGGTGATACTATTTTGTGCGACTCTTATTCGCAGTGGTATCACTATTCCTGTGTCGGCCCTCTGCAGCCTCCAGAGCAAAAGTATTGTTCAAACTCTAAACTTTTTAGACTTTTTTTTTTAAGCTTATTTTGATTTTCTTCCTGTGAGATATATTTTGAATAGATATTTGTCATGTGTAAGCCAATTTTGAATAAATATTTGTCATGTGTAAGCCAACTTTATATTTTTTTTAATTTTGAAACAAACTTTATTTCTTAATTAGTAATTTTTATTGCCTTTTTTTTAAAAAAAAAATATTTGTTTAACCATTGTCAAATTTCAAGTAAATGTCCACATAAAAACTCATCATTTACCTTTCATTATTAATTTCTGATGGACTTCAATGACATAAATTTTCCCACCAAGTTGTTAAATAATTAAGTTTCTAGGTATAGGTGTTACCTATTTTGATAGAATAGTACTTTACTTTCAATAAATTTGCATTCAGTATGTTCCTTTTAACTGTAATTTATGTAGTATATGTTTCTTTCAACTTTGTGATTGCTTGCTTCTAATCCTAATTGTATAAATTTATATTTAGTTTTTTAAATCTGCTACATTTTTGTCCAATAAAAGTTATAGTTTCTTCCTGCATTTGTGTTTGATGAAATTTTGATAATATACAAGGTTTTGTATTTATAGAAATGTTTCGAGAATAAATTTTTAAAAAATCTACTCCTTTCTTTCCTACACTTAATCTTTAAATATTGATTATAAAATTCCTATTTATCAACTTCCTCTGTTTTATGAAGATTTTACTTTGAAAATTATCTTTTATATTTGATTCTTAATTTAAATAAGTGGAACTTAAAAATTGTTAACCTCCACAACATATGTATAATATCAAACATATATAGTACCAAACATGGTATTACTTTGATACAGGCACTGAAAAAATTAAATCGTATTTAATTAATTTTAAATCTTAAATGACAATACAAATAAATCTGAGTTACTTAAGATTCCAGCAGTTTATCTTCACACAATTTTATTTTTTAACTTATTTTTGTGTCTACTCCAGGTTAGTGAAAGGACATTTTATACTATGTCCCAGGTTCAAAAAACAAGTGCTTTAAATTTCTCAAGAAATACTTAAAGGATTATTTTGTAACTTTGAAGATGTTTAGTTTTTTGCACATCAGACACAGATCTATAGCAATTCAGTTGAAATTTGAGACTTCTACCCGTAAGGCAGAAAAAATTCTAAGTTTATTTACAATAATTCTCTTAAGTGGTAAAGTGACAAATTTAGCTTTCAGTGGTACAAAAGTTATCGTAACTTGTTTTGTCAATAGGCAGGGCTGATTACGCTCTGGAAAAATCCCGAATTTTTCGCTAACAGTGATCCTAAGATCGAAGGTTCAGACGTTTCAAAAAATCATTGATCACAGAAGTTTCTGGAAATCAAATTTTCAAAGGCGAAACTTAAAAACACAGTTTATTTTATTTGTTTGTAAGGGAGAGCCAGATACTTTATAAGCTTATATTCCTGATAAATATTTATTTTTTATTAGTAAATGGTTATTATAATCATAAACTCAAGAAAAACATACAGTAAAACCTTTTTTTGTGCGTTGGATAGGGACCGCATAAAAGAAATCATACTAAAAAAATTATAAGTTATTACGTATAACAAACAACTTTGTACGATATAGTACCTAAAAAAAAAAATTTATGCGGTGCTTAGGGACCGCATAAAAAAAGTTGGACTTAAAAAAAATACATCAATGATTTATGAGAGAATGCTTTCAATTAAATTAGACCTAAAGAAATTTTAAAAATAATTAATTCTTCATTGTCCATGTACATGGAGAAGTTTTCAAATTATGCGTTAAATAGTTTGCTGCTACTCGTCGTAAGCAAAACGCGCATCTTCTGAAATGGTTAACAATAGCTTGAAGATAGGATTTCAATTGATTTGTTTCTTAGTACCATAAAATCGGTGATCAGTTTTATGACGACGGTTGACTGGTCAATTGCTTGTAAACCTCATGAAGTGTAACTTTAAACACCAAATTGTATCTCAAAAATTTCAGAGTGACCCTCGTATGTACGTAACTGACTCTGCCTTATCAAGAGATTGTTTAAAATAAATGAACAGAGCATCGCGAAGTCCAGATACATCGTTGTCAAGGAGAGACCACGTAATCAGAGTTCGTCCACAACATGTATATGTACATTGATAGGAAAAATTAAACTGGCGCTAACGCCGCTAAGATTCATATACCGCATAAAAATAAATCGCACAAAACCAAAATCGCATAAATAAGGACCGCACAGAAACAGGATTTACTGTATTTGTAAATTTTAATTACTTCTCCTGGTCATCATAGGTATGTATAAAATTTTAAATATATTCTAAGTAAACTAAGAAATATTGAAAAAAAAGGAAAAATCTGAAATAGACTAAAATTATGGAAGAAAAAAAACTTAACGCTTTTTTTTTTTTTTTTTTTTTTTTTTTTTTTGCATCCTGACTGAATTAGGAAGTAATATGACCCTTCATCCATTAGTTACATATGTAGTTTTAGTTTAACACAAAAGAGAAATTCTTGGAAATTGATCATGATCCGATCTAACTGTACAAACAAGTACGCTTTTAAAACATTGCCCCTGTCCCTGAAGCTGATATGCCTTCAACCACCAAGATTAGAAGCAAAGCTATTTTAAACTGAAAATATTTTGCCATAGTAAAAACGAATTGACTATCCTTTAATGGCAGAAAGGGATGTTTGTCCTGAAATGTATCGTAACATACATTCCATTCGTTTTTCAGCCTGGAATGTACAATGCGCAACAAAAGGAAAAAAACAACGTACTGGACCACCCTGAATAACTTTTGATTTGATGATAAGATGTCTAGGACTTGCAAGTCTGTACTAAAATTAGCACATTTGAGGTCACCATGGTGACCTCAAATGTGCTAATTTTAGTACAGACGATATTTTAAGTGCCAAAATTAAATAGAAATCGCACTTTCTTCCAATAAGCATACCATTTTTGACGGATTTGGATTTCTAGACCCCAAAATATACGGGTAGCAGCAGTCCATGAAATATGGCGGTCAAGAAAGTGCTCCAAAGTTTGGACCTCTTAATGTTAATTTTACTTTACGCATTGTGTTACATCAAAATTTTTTAAGCGAATCGAAGAAAATTTTCACACACTTATAAAATTCATTTATCCAAAAATAATTTTTAGTAAACTTTCATTATTTTTTATTATTTTATTCAATTTTGGTGAAAAAAACTTTTGAAAAGTTATCAAGTTTTTTTTGCATCAGTTTTTAAATAATATAATTTTGCATGGCAAAATACAAAATTTGAGCGAAATCAGTCGAATAGTCTCTTGGAAATTGAATTTCAAAAGGGCTAGATATTTAAACTTCGATCTCTCAGGAACTATTCGATCGATTTCGCTCAAATTTTGTCTTGTAAAATTATAATTTTTAAAATGGGTGCAAAGAATTGTATACCTACTTTTAAAAAGTTTTTCAACCATTATTGAATAAAATAATGAAAGTTCACTAAAAATTAATTTTTTGCATAGAATTATCTAATTTGCTATAAAAAGTTCTCGAGATGTAGCGAAATACACAAAATAGTAAGATTTATTACATTAACTTCTCCTGGCTATAAATTGTTGCCGCTTCCACCTATATTTAGGGGGTTCGTAAATCTGTCTGTAGCCTTCCAAAAATGGTATATGTTTATTCAGAGAAAGTACTTTTTTTTTTGTCTGACTTCTTCGTAACTTAAAATATCGTCGACTCTTATTAATTAGCATATTTGTGGTCACCCATCTCTTGAACCATTAAGATTGAGCCCTAAGCGTGAAGGTCTCTGATCATTAGATCAAAAGTTATTTAGAGTGCCCTTAAGGATAAATTGAGGTATTTTTCAAAGGTAAAAATGAAATTAATATTTAAATATGTCATTAGGTTGAAAAGGGTTCAAATGAATATCTCAAAATTTACCTCAAATATACCTCCAGAGGTATATGTAACAACCTGAGGTGTTTCATCTTACATTTGAGGAGAGGTAGATATTTACTACTTTAAGGTGTTTCTTTTTCAACCTTAAGTTATTACTTATCAACCTGAAATATAATTCTTTACACCTAGCTATGGAACTATTTGTTCAACAACCTTAGGTGCTTCATTTTAACACTTCAAGTTATTCTGGAGCTGCCTAAAGTGTATTTTTTGACAATTGTAAAGGTAATATTTCCTTAACGTGAAGTGTTCGCTGCTCTAACTCATTACAGATATATCGAGCCTAAAATAGCTATTTTTAACGCAAGTAAGTAAGAATGTTGGGCCCAAGCATTATAAATGTGAATGCACACTTTAAATATTGCCAATGATTTCCCCATCATTTTAAATTTAAAAACATTAATCTGAAGACAAAATGTTGAGTGTAGATATAGATTCCTAAAACACGGTTTCAAAGTATCTGTCTTTGGATGGAGCTCCCACTCTGCATTTTTGCATTATAAAACCAAGTGAAAGGTTTTCTTGGACGATGGGTTGGATTTTGTCATTGGAATCCGTCATTCACTAAGAATTTTGGAATTAAATGACTAAGCAAAATTAATTACTTTTGATAGTTAAATAAGACAAAAATTAAATTTTTTTGCCATTAAATCCTCGTTATTGGATACATAATTTATTGAAAAAAGTTATTTAATCTTCATTTAATTTATAAGTCAACCACCGAAAATAAATTACATAAAATATATTTGATCAATATGAAGTTAATAACATTAATAATTTATAAGACAAAATGTTTTCTCTCGCAGTCCCAACAATTCTCTACAAAAATAAATAACTATTAATATTAATATATTATGTTCAAATGCTAGATGTATTATAAAAAGCTGTATCGCAAAACATATTTTCATATATTTTAATGGTATACCATTAATTCCTCTGTCACTTTATGTAGTGTATTATTATTATTATAAAAACAGTTGAATTTAAATTATAATTATGAAATATTATTATTAAAAAATATTTTTCAACCAGACAATTAAGTTTAATATAATTTATTTAAATAACCGTAATAGCTATCGCCCCTAAAACTGTCTCAAAAAATTTATAAATTAAAAGAAAAATAATAATTTCGAAAATTTTGGTACCCTTTGAAATAAATGATAAATAAAAAATAGATATACTTCACCAGAAAAAAAAGTAGGAAAAGACACCTTTATTTGTACTTTAGTAAAAACTTTATTTAAATTATTAATTAAAATATAAATGAGTCGAAAGAAACAATTAATATATTTAAATAAATCCAATATAATGTTAATAAATAATTTAGTTTTTAAAAATTCTATGAAAAATTTTATACGCTTTAAGGAAAAAAGAAATAATGTTCTTTTATTTTTAAATTTTTTGTTGTTGGTGAAACAATGATAACCCATCAAACAAATGACAACCCATTACCAATTTCACATACACAGGTAGAAAAGCATAACTTATAGCTATTGTACCGATGAATTAGTTTCTGTAAAGTGGCGCTGTTGTCAACGTCGGCGCGATAGCTCTGAGGCTATCTTACCGATAGTCGGTGTAATAGACACTGCCTTTACATCCTGTTTCAAAAGGTTAGTCTCAAAAAAGCAGTGATTTCATCAAGGGAGGGGGCTTTTATTCAGGATGGCAATGGTCGGCGCGTGATTTTGAAGTTAAACGGGATGCCTGATGAGAAAATGGGTAATGTTGACATTAATATTTAATCGTAAATTCTTGAAAATATTGCGTCTGCATCATTAATCGAGAATTGAATGGGTAGAAAAAAAACAGGGAAATAAATTATTTTCAACTTACAAATGTACTAAACTTGGAGGGTGATTTATTTACCAACACTGTACAGGCGCAGTATGTGCTAATCCCTGCAATCATAGCTGCGGGGGAAAATTAACCATACATTGTACATGAACAAAAAAGTGCATCATTAGATTGGATCATATATTAAGTCTTTATCTGGGGATCATCTAGTATGTTTTTAAATTTATCAGAAGGTGTAATTCATAATTCAAATTTCCCAGTCTTTGACTCTGCAAATGGCGCGTCTTTTAAGAACTTATACCTATTACGTATTCGTGGCATTGATATAAACAATCGGAATGTTTTCGTATTTTAAACAATTTAATAAGGCCCGGTGTGTTCTCAATGTACTTAATGTTTAAAGCATTCGTTTTTCTTTTGTATTTTATACATTGGCTTGAATTTTATATGATAATTGTTGTGTAATGAACAAAGTTTTGGTTTCTTCAAAACTAAATTTTTGGTATGCATCAAAATTAAACGATCTCTTACGAGTACTGTATCTTGTAGGCAATATTTGTAAATAATGTATGGGTGAACTGATTATTATTTATTTAAACTTACTTTTCTTATTATACTTAAATTTTTTTATTATATTATGTTTATTAACACAGTTAATGTAAACGTGAGTTATTTTCATTTTTAAAAGTTTAGTAGAAAATTTTGCATTGATTCTATTTATTTTTAGCTTAAAAAATAATAATATTAAAAAAAAATCACTCCAATTTTGTTATTATAGGTTTATTGTTCATATAAATTTGTAAACAATAATGTATTTGTTTATTATTTTTAGTTTATCAGATGTTTTTTTACTTTGAGATGTCATAATAACATTAATTTTTCAACTCTTGTAGAAAAATGAATGTTTCTTGCAGATCTTAATTAATTATAAGAAAATAAAGGCTTTTAAGATGGAAAGGGTGATTCTAAATGTTAGTTAAAGTCATTATATATTTTTAATGAAATGTATGCTTCTTTAGTGTATCTTATTTATCTATAAAAGTATTATCTTTTGTCAGCAAATTTTAGAATTAAAAATTGAGGCTTATATGGAGAATGCTTGATTAATGCTTGTTTAAACTTTCATACTTGCTTTCTAAAATTATTCATGAAAAGTTTTTTTGATAAGTTTCAAAATATTTAGTCCAGTATGTAGTTAGTTTTATAAAACATAAGTTGTGCAAGCTTTTATTTTTTATCTTATGTTTGTGTGTCGTATTTGTAAAAAAAAATTGGAGGGGGGGAGTTATTGAGGGACTGTATCCTGGTAATTTGCTGTATACTGGTATTTCAAAAAACAAATAATAATAATATTGTATTTTAAATTTGAAAAAAGAGTTTTCTAGGTGAATCTTAGTTTCAAAAATTAGAAGGCTACAAGAAAGCAATAAAAAATCTTTTTATAATATTTCTCACAATAATGGTTGTAATACTAAATAAATGTGTCAGTTTTCATAACTTCAATGGGTGGTGTTTTCGACACTAGGGAGCGCTGCAGGCTGTATGCCGCTTATACTTCCGGGTTACTGTTTCCGGTGTATTTTAAAG
Organism: Parasteatoda tepidariorum; assembly: GCF_982258835.1. Taxonomy (NCBI): domain Eukaryota; kingdom Metazoa; phylum Arthropoda; class Arachnida; order Araneae; family Theridiidae; genus Parasteatoda; species Parasteatoda tepidariorum. The sequence continues at coordinate 73,864,712 of NC_141755.1, read as the reverse complement.
CCATTTGGCTCACAATGTGATCATTGTGTTTTGAGATTCTTGCAAACGTGGTATTTGAATACTTATTACTAAACTTAATCTTGCTCCTCGAACAATATGCTAACACTAACGTAAGATGGTGCACAGCTTGCAACACAAACAAACAGTAATAAACAAATGGAAAGAGACCAAAAAAGCGAGTTATTCAAAATCTAGCAACCATGTCACCTTTTATAACAATATATCTCTAAATAGCTAAAAGAAATTTTCACTTCAAACTCACCAGAATTATATAATAACATTAATATCTTATGAATACAGCAGATTGGAGCTCAGAAATTATCTAATTTATTTCTTTTATTGAAAACAAAATTATCCATTTGAAAATATCGCCTCGCAAAATAGCATGTAGTAAGCAGCTGCAAACTTTCTAACCAGAACTAGAGCAGGCATACAGCTCGAGATTGTTATTGTTTACATTTCTATTGAAAACACCATCCATAAAGCCCATAATTATGGGTTTCATAGAATTTTTTGTAAATTCTTATACGCTTAATACTAATTTTGGGGTTATTTATTTTTTTGAAATTCCATTCTAAATTTGAACCTGAATACTGAATATTCACTGCATCCAGATTAATTAATCTAGAGATTATATGCCTAAGCTCTTCTCATCTCATTGTTGTCTAAAATAATTTCACTCATGTCTTGTTTTGATAGTTTAACCAGGTCTAAGTGCAACTTTTTTTCCTAAAATCGAACAAAAATATTAAGTTTAATTATACCTTATTCTTTGTAATCTCCATGTTAAAGCAATAACATTAGTCAAAAGTATCCAAACAATTGTATACCACTTTTTACTAATTATCTGTTAATGTTGCTTTAATGAGTGTATATTTATATTTGCAGAGCTGTCCCCCAAAGCCGACTTGGAGCTCAACGAGGCTAGCTTGTCTTTTATTTCGAGCTTGTCGTGTAAAGATGATGAAGTTATTTTGCCAGACTCCATGAATTCTGAAAGCTGCAATCAGATGTGTACAGATGACCTTATAAAAACTGATGTTATTGAAGCTAATTCCGATCTTTTCAATATTAATTTTGATAAACACAGTCTAAATATTGAGAGTTCAGATAGTTTGTTAAATGCTCTTACTGCAGTTGAAGGAGGTTCTGGCTTGGCGGATTTTGATTCTATAAATGAATCAAGTGTACCACAAGAAACAAATCTAGGACAGGACGTTGTTATGACAAATGAGGGGAAGTTGGTATCTGAGACAAATATTGTGCAATCTCCATCGAATTTTATTACTACCGCATCATTATCAAGAACTGTTGAATTACCCAGTATAAAAAGTAATGTTTCTACTGTTAATAAAACTGGCACAACACAGTTGTTGATTTTTCCGAAACAAAGTAACTTGCAAAATATGCTCGTTGGTGCTAAGACTTTGCCAGTTGCCTCAGCATCAAATGTAGCAGCTATTGTACAATCATCCCCCGGCGTGTCATCTGGTACTAAAATACTAACATTACCTTCATTGAATACTTCTGGAAATGTAATTAATACCATGTCTTCAGCTCAGCCTGGTAAATTGAATGATGTTAAAATTCTACTTAGTCAAGGATCTAATTCAGGGTCTTTCATAACTGCAAAGCCTATTGTAACTGCCGGTGGAAATGCTGCAAATCAAGTTTTTCAAGGCCCTCTTAAAAGAGCTGTGACGCCCTCGTCCAATAATCAGATGGTGACCAAAGTGATTATTACGAATAGTGCAAATTCTGGTGCATCAATAGTATCACCCGTTCCAGTTTCTGCAGCTTCATCGAGTGCATCTGCTACTGGTCAACCTCAGTCAATTCTTCTTGCAAGTCCTAATAAAACACTAACTTTGTCTCGAAATTTGGTGAGTCTTGGAGGTTCCCAGCAAATTTTGAGGACTGTTCCAGGAACACCCACAAAACAAGTAATTTAAGCTCACCTGTTTCATAAAACTATTTTTAGTTTGTTACATAATGCAATTAGTGTATGACCTTAAAGGCTTGTTTACACGGTCCAATTTCTTGAATCCGAGAAATTGGACGGATTTCTCTGTCCAAGAAATTGGATGATTCGTTGACACTATCCAAGTTCTTGAATGTCGCTGATTCGTTAGGGAAAAAACTTGCGCATGCGCATTGTTCATATTCAACATTATAAAATAATACTTACATAAGTTTAAAATTACTAAATAAATTCAAATAAAATCATAATAACACAAATAAACTTAACAGATCAATTCATTTGGACTAAAATCTATGAAAACCCACAACAAAATGACATAATTTCCTGCCAGCTTGTTGACGTCACAAAACCTAAGAGGCTGATTGGTTAAGGAAGAAAAAACTTGGATGGAAAGTAGAACATGCTCTACTATCGTCCAAGAAGTTGGACCAAGTTCTTGGATGTTTGTTTACACCATCCAAGCTCAAAGCTAAACAAGTTTCCATCAATATCAATCAATCTCTGTCCAAGAAATTGGATCGTCTAAACAGGCCTTAAAATAAAAAGTACTTAAAACAAACAAAAAGAACTCAAAACTGTGACATACATTGTTAAAGAATCAAACCATCAATATCAATCAATCTCTGTCCAAGAAATTGGATCGTCTAAACAGGCCTTAAAATAAAAAGTACTTAAAACAAACAAAAAGAACTCAAAACTGTGACATACATTGTTAAAGAATCAAAATCATTGCACTAGTTATGTTTCGAGCAAAACTTTTTATATCTAGCTAGCGGCAACAAAAAAAAAAAAATTCCCATTGAATTTTTTATTAGCTTGTAATTGTGTTTTATTACTGAAGCCAGTGTTCTCCAGAAGCATTTTTAGAAGGGCAGCCTGCCCTTCCTTTTAAATCCTTTTTTAAAATGATTGATTCTACTAATCAACAAAACAGTAATCAAATTATAATATAGAATTAATAAATGATTTTAAGGATCATTGATTAAGGATAACTTTTGTACAAAGATGTTTAGTGGTAAATTTACTGTGTCTTCATTTCAAGATTTTAAAAGCAGGGTTCCCGCGGCCTTGAAAAGTACTTGAATTTCATTTTGATTTTCAAGGGCCCCTAGAAGTACTTGAAAATGATATTAAATCCTTGAAAATTTTGAAATGACCTTGAAAATTATCGAAAACTCAGGAAAACAGCCCTATTTCCAGTATTTCTATGTTTAACTTTTTGACGCGCGTAAGTGTGAGAGAATGACTTCCCCATCTTTCAGATGATGACACGTACTGTTTGATTTTAGGATTTTATGTACGTTTGGCTAATTTTAGGAATTTTAAATATTGGGAACTGCGCCAGATTCTGACAAAATCTCGATTCTTATTCAGGCGATTTTAATATCAATCATTGATCTTCGTATTAGACTTATTTAAAAATTATGTGTTGCAGGGATGAAAAACTTCCACGAAAAAGCGGAAATCCGCTTTTTTTCCTCAATTTTGAAAATTTCCGACGATGTTCCAAAAACTAAAATTTTTGGGAAGTCCTATTGGAGAAACCCAAGCCGCCTGAACTATAGTCGGATAACCGCGACTTCTGCTATAGAGTGGAAAGGAGTCTAAGTGTTCCGTTACGAGCGCCGATATTTGATTTTTTTTTTGTTTGGCTGTTTTTTGGAATTTTAAATATTAGGAAGTGCACTGGAATTTGCTACTGATTTAAAACTTACGTGTTGCACATTTTTTACGCGATTTAAAAATCGTACTAGCAATTCCTATTCACTCAATTTCAAAATCCAATATCGCGATTTGTATTTAAGCTTTTTTCAAACCCAATATCGCGATTTGTATTCTCGTGAGTTTAAAATTCAACGTCGCGATTCGTATTCACGCATTTTTAAATCCAACTTTGCGATTCATTATAACGCAGTTGTAATATCAGATATCGTTTTTCGTATTCACGTGATCTAAAAATTATGCATCGTGATTCTTATTTACGCGATTTAAAAATTCAATATCGCAATTTGTATTTTCGTGTCTTTAAAATACAACAGCGTGATTCGTAATAACGGGATTTTATAAATCCAAAAACGCTATTCATATTCACGCGATTTTAAAATCCAATATCGTGATTCATATTCACGCGATTTTAAAATCCAATATCTTGATTCATATTCACGTGATTTTAAAATCCAATATCTCGATTCATATTCACACAATTTTAAAATCCAATATCGTGATTCATATTCACGCGATTTTATAATCCAATATCAAGATTCATATTCACACGATTTTAAAACCCAATATCGCGATTCTTGAAAGAAGTAGAAGTAAGCTTTCTCTTGAATTAGTTACTGTAAAGATGTGATCTATTTTTCATTAGTAAGTAATTTAATAGTCGTGCCTTCCTATAATTGCTTAATTTTTTTTAATATATTAGTGGTCAAAATTTTAAAATTATATTTAAGAAAAATTTAAAGTTAACTGTCTAAATGCTTCTGCCACTTTAAATATTGAATAAAAATCTCCCAGCATAGTTAAAAGTTGCTTTTATAAATCTCAGTATCATATAGAGCACTCCCCCCCCTCCTCCTAGTGACCTGCGCTGTAAAAGTTCAGCTTTTTTTATTTTTGTCCTCTTTAATGCCTAGTGTTGCAATTCGTTTTCGCGTGATTCAAAAATCGTACTCGCAATTCCCATTAAAGCAATTTAAAAATCTAATATCGCAATTTGTACTTAAGCGTTTTTTTAGCGCAATTAGTTTTTCCGCGGGTTTAAAATCCAATGTCGCTATTCGTATTCACGCATTTTGCGATATCAAACATCGATTTTCGTATTTATACTTGATTTGAAAACTACTCGTTGCAATTCATATTCACGTGACCATGTCAAGTGCGTATCATCGATGCTACTGAAAAAAGGTTAATTCAAGTATGAGTGGTTAATCAAAAAAGTCAGTGACCAAAATTGTTACTAAGAATCTATCAGAAGGTATTGAGGTGAAAGTTGGCAACTGTTTCAATTTAAAATGGTTGACTGGTAATAAATTTAAAATGATAATCAAGCCGCAACATCCAATAATTGATTAATTTTCTTAAATAGAAAAGTGGTCGAAATTTCAAAATTATATTTAAGAACAGTTTAAATTTCACTGTCTAAATGCTTCTGCCACTTTAAATATTAAATAAAAGTCTCTCGTCAGAGTTGTTTTTAAATATCTAATTGATATCACAGTATTATATAGAACATTCCCCCCTACCCCGTCTTCTGCCCGAATCTTTGCTTATTCAGACTTTTTATATCTAGCTTAAAATAAGCCTTAATGCAAAATTCAAACCTGACGTTTTTATGCATCAGGAATTTTATTCTCGACTTGATGCCAATCACCCTTGTTTTTTTTTATATATGTACTTAGATCACTTTCCGAAATCAAGAGAGAGCAATGGAAGTCTTATTTTTCAGTACTGCTATTTATCGACTAACATTTATCATCAAAACATTTTAGTTTAAAATGTTAAATTTTAGTCTATCTTTAACTAAAATTTAAGTCCTTGAGAATTTTACAATAAGTCTTAAAAAGTCCTTGAAAAGTACTTGAATTTTATTTTTATAGTAGAGCATGAACCCTGTAAAAGTCTAGTTAAAAAATTTTTAATTAAGATAATCTTGAACTCAATTGCAAATATTAATCACATCTTGTAATGAGGGAATATTAACTAATTTATGCTAGTTAACTAGTTATATTTTAAAGGAACTGTACTATAAAAATTTTCATTCCATTGATTTGAAGCTATTATGAGTTGTTCATATTGATAAAATATTGAAAACTGTTAAAACTTTGTTTTCTAAACAAAGTAGTTCTGAAATTGAAAATAACATATCTAATTATTTTTCGATAAAATTTGAAAAGCAAAATATACTTTTGTTTGTTTGCAAAAGTAGTCTACAATATAAAGTTCCAAAAACATGTCCTGATTTTTTTTTTTTTTTTAAATGCTCTTGTGAAATTTTTTTTTTTTTTAACCCACTGCAAAGCCTTCCAATGATAAGTATTGAATACCAAATAGCTATGCTGAAAAGTTTATCTGGTGGCCACTTTTTTCATTAAAAGTACCTTAACAATGATTTTGCTACTAAATTGTTATAAAAATTTATTTTTATTAATATTTTAAGGCAATATAAAAAATATTATAGAGTCAAACCCTGCTATAGTGAACACGGTTTATAAGGAACTCCCGGATATAGTGAACGAAATGTTCGATCCCGTGCCTTGCTATATACATATAATGTTATTTTTTGTGGATATAGTGAACCAAAAAAGTGAGGAAGTTGGATATAATGAACTTTTTTTTTGTCTTCGGCTAATTTTTCTTCTTCATTTTTTTGTATTAATTTTAAAATCTCTATTTTAAAATAAGTACATATGCCGATTTTTAAAACCATCTATAGAGGGGAATGTAGAGTTAAGCATTTTTTCTTGTTTGCTTCTTTTTTCTCACTTTCCCATCCCTAAACAAACCAAGCAGATGTTTCCAACCCAGGCAGATGATGCACCTGTAAGGTGTCAGTGGGATCAATATGCATTTTCTGTCAGAGGGAATGAGTAATTATTCATTATTGGTCAAAGGGTTGTACACTAATATGTGTTGATAAGGCCCTCATTTCAACTCCTTTTTGCTCTCAGTTCATTTAAAAATTCCTGCAAACAAGTGTCTCAAATTTAACTATGGCAAACAGTAAACGTAAAACATTCTCCATTGATGATAAAATGGACATAATCAGAAAAATTTAAAATGGATGCAATCAAGCTGATATTCGCAGGGAATATAAACCATCCATATCTGCAGTTTGTAACATATGGAAAAATAAGCAATTAGTAATTTCTGCTCATGAAAAAATTTAGATAGCAGAAAAAAGCAGATCACTAGGATGTTGAGGAAGCATTACTGAAGCAGTTCACCAATCGAAGAAACCGCAATCTTCCAGCATCTGGACAAATGTTGATGAATTTGCTAAACGATTTAATGTTACTATTTTTATGTGCTCGAGTGGAAGGTTAGACAGGTTTAAAAAGCGGAATAACAGAAATTCACAAAAAATTATCTAATAGTCTGGAAGTGTTTCCATATCTGAAGTTGAGAATTGCTCATCAGCTAAAGATTACTAATTTTTTTTTGTACGCAAGACGAAGAGCAATGAGAAATAACACATTTTTTGATACTATATAATATTTTTCAGTCATTTATTTGAATAATGTGTAATAAAAGGGAGCAGTTTGGAAACCATTAGTTAAATTGCTTGCGTAACGGATATAGTGAACTCGCGGTTATAGTGAACCAAAATTTCGGTCCCTTCAAGGCTCACTATAGCGTGGTTTGACTGTATAATGTGTAATATTATTATAACATCTCATGTATTAATCAAAAAGAATATACACTATCCTACAATAATGGAAGAGACACTATCAGTTTTTGATTTTTTCTTAAACTTCTCAAGAAATACTTAGCGGGTTGTTTTGTAACTTTAGGGGTGTATAGTTTATACAGTAGGGAACTAATTATTCGGGACCATCGCTATTCCGGATAACTGATTTTTCCGGTTTTCTGAATCGCTACAAAAGCCGTTTTTTTTTTTTTTGTTAAGCCCGACTGGAAAAAAAAAACTTTTTTTTTTTGGAAATAATCTTAAAAAGAAGAAAAACCGATGAAGTAATACACTAATGATTATTTCCGAAATGATGGTAAGGTGAACATCTTTCAAAAAAGAAAGAAAAATCCATAAACCTCATGAGGAAAAAAAATTTTTTTTTTAAAAAAATGGTGGGAAAATTTATTGAATTTCGTTCCGGTTTTCTGATTTCCGGATAACGGATTCTGTACTGTACTATTTTTCATACTTAGCGATAAGGCTTTTAGAGGTTTAAGGGAGCAATAAAAAATTACGAGAGAAAATAAGTATTTTTGAACACACTCTATCAGAAAAATCAAGCAATTAGCTTGAAGTTGTATTGATTACTTTAGTTGATCTATACGATATTTACATAAAATTTCTTAAATTTAGCTTAAAAATTATGGAAATATAGATGTTTTTATTTAAAAAAGAGAATTTCTTCTAATTTTTTTTGCTATTACTTTAAAAATATCCAATAAAATGAAACGAAAGTTTTGGGGAAATTTAAAATTAACTTCAAAGTTATTGTTTTAAAATTTAGCGAGAAAAAAATCGTTAGAAACTTTCATATGAGTCGCTCTTTCATACTGTGCATGCACAGCAAAAAATGTGAAAAAATCTTTAATAATTTTTGATGAATCTTATTTGGCAACTAATGAAAAAAATTGATTTTAATATCTTTAAAATTTTCGAAGTTTCAATAAATTTTGAAAGTAGTTTTTGTATATTTTAAAAGAAATTTAAAAGCTTGAGAATTTCATTTTGTACTTTTAAACAAGATTTATTAAAAAAATGACACCTTTTTGTGAGATCATCTCCCATGAAAGTATGTTTTCTTTCACATGTTTTTTTCCTTATGCCATTACATTTTTTTTTTTTTTTTGTCCTGATGATTATTGTAATATTATCATTTGTTGTTAAATTTTGTCGTATGATACAAAATGAAATTTGTGGAAACCCCCTTATTCTTTTAAGCTTTTTTTTTTTTAAGTACAAAAATACTCAGAAAATTGCTAGAAATTGTTTAATTTTTTTTTCATTAGCTGCCTCATTCATTTCATTAGCGCTACAAAATTATGAAGAAAAAAATAATAAAATAAAAATTTCGTCGCATGTGTAGTTTTTGACAAATTTTTTTTCAAAATTTAAAGCAGTAATTTTAAATTTCTCCAAAAATTTAATTCAATTTTAATCAGATATTTTCAAAGTAATAGCAATAAAACACAAGACAAAAAAATATATATATATATTATTATTATTTTTATAAAAATGTCAATATTTCCATAAATATTTAAGCTAGATTTACAAAGTTTTATGCAGTGTTTGCAAATAATAACTGAAGTAATTGCTACAAGTTTACTTCTTGATTTTCTGGCAGAGGTTGTTCAAAAATACTTGTTTTTTTCATAATTTACTGTCTGTCCTTCGAACCTCTGAAAGCTTTCAATCTTATTGCTAGGTATGAAAAATCGTATGCACTCACTTAAACACCTCTAAAGTTACAAAATAATCCTCTTAAGATTTAAAAAAAATGTCAAAAACAAGAAATGTCTCTTTTATTGTAGAGTAGTGCATAATAGGTTTGATTTTAGACATGCTTTCCTCCTAATCAATTTTAAACTTCTGTATCAGAATAAAGTATAATAACTAACTCTAGAAAATTAAGCTTGTTAATTAAACATAAATATTATGGTTAGAATTTCTTTAACTGTTGCCCTTGCTTTATTTATTTTTTAGTATTTGATTTGCCTTTTTTAATTTCTATTTTTTCCCCTTCAGATAAATGTTATCCGCCTACCATTGCCACTTTCTGTTCTTTTCTTAATTTTATTAAGCTTTTTTTTAATATTACTGTTAGGGATTTATTTACTATTTTGACATTCTTCTACCCACTTCTTTGTCATTTGGTATAAAATCAAATGTCAGCCTGTTTTTCAAGGAGTTTTTTTTTTTTTTCGTCAATAATTAATTCTACTTTAGAGCCTTAGCAAAAAACAAAGTTAGTGCCATCTGAAAAGATGATAGAACAAACTGTCGATAAAAAGGGTCAGAAAAGGTCATTAAAAAATATGGTTTCTTGTCAAACATTTAATTAAAAAATGAACAAGTTATAAAAAATAAATGTTTTTATGTGCATTTATGGAGGGCACTTCTAAGAACTAAGGAGTCGTGAGGATGGTGTATCAAATGGCAAAACAGAGGATGGTAATTTTTTTGTGGTCACTTTATTTTAATTGCCATGTACCGAATGGTGACTACTAATCTTGTGTTTATTGAATATGATAATTTTGTAAGTGTAGACAAATTTTATTTTTGTAGCAAAAGTATTGAACAATAAAAAAGACTAATATTAATTAGTTAAATAAGAAATTTATGATGAATTGCTAAATCAATCTTTTTGTCTTATCGCAATATTACAATATTATAATTAGTAGATACTTCTCGGTTATAGGAGCCAATATTCGTGTTGGCAAAAATTTCGAAAAGCAATCACCAACACATAGTACCCTTGATTATAGTACAAAAAATTTATTTCAACCCAATAGAGAACTCATGAGATGACTTAGCACAAAGAGTTAATGCAAGAGTAATTTTTTATCATCAATAGAGTTAAAATCTACTTTCAAAAACGAATGGTATTAAACAGACCCCCAAACTTTGTTCAAAACTAATTTTATTTGCAAAAACTAGTGACTTTCAAGTGATGCAGATAAATGGGTTTTACACAAGCTTCTAAGTTTTTTGTATAGGTAGTGGTAATGATACTTCTTGTATTGATCATTTGTTTAATTCTTTTTCAGTTTGTTATATCTCCTGTGAAGCCAGCACAAAAAGTGGCTTATGCTCCTGTTACCTACTCAAAATCACCTCGAAGAATTGCCCCTGCCACCAGTGTAACCATTTCAAATATCAATGCTGTTCCCAAAATTGCAACTGTTCTCTGTCCTACAACAATGGCTCCTGTGACTGCTACCACTAAAATTATACCTCAGTCTCCTACTAAAGTAATATTGAAATCTATACCTCAGGTAAATTGTTAATTTTATATTTTATAATCAGGGGTCTGTCCAGGCCGAATTTACTACCGTTTAGCGGTACCTTCACAAATTCAACTTTAGGAAAAACGGTAGTTTCACAAATTCAATTTTGGAAAAACGGTAGTTTCACAAAATACTTTTTCTTAAAATTTCATTTTTGTATCCCTTAAGAAACGATAAATCCATATTTTTGTGTTGATTTCTTAATATAATTTTTAATTTTTCACAAATTACGTCTAAATTTTCACAAAATAGGTACCTGTCAGAAAAACCTAGACAGACCCCTGATAATGTAAATATTGATAATTTTACAGTGCAAAATTTTGTCATTGGAAGTAAAAAATGGGTTGACTAATCAAAATATGTTATTTTTGACTGAAAATAAGCAAAATAACAGAAATAATTGTTGTTCTCGACTTGTTAGAAATACTACCGAATTCGCATTGAAGTCTTTCTTTTTTCTGTTGCCTTTTTCCTCCATGAGTTTAGATTTATCCTAAGTACTTAAACTTGTGCTTTATCCATGTTTCTTAAAGCTTTAGTAAAATTTGAAATTAATGTAATTTAAAGTTAGTTTGAAATTAATGTAATTTAAAGTTAAAGTAATTTTGAAATTAATATTAAATCTACTCTTTAAGACAAGGGATGTAATGAATAGTGATTTGGCTGAAGACCATGTATTTTCCTTAAGAAAAAAAAATTCATTCACAATTTTTTTTTGTATATAAATAAGTTAATTCATTATTGAAAATAATAAAAACTTAGCTGTGTTATTGTTACAAGATAAAGGGGGGAAAAACTAATACAAATGTTTATGATAATAAAGACAAATAGATATTGATGTAATTAGATTTATTTAAGATAAATAAAAAGCTATCTAACAAGTATTTAAAAAATAATAATTAAGTTGTAAAATTGGAAAAAAAGAGAAATAGAAAACAAATCTTAATTCTTAAAACAAAACTTTAATGCTAAAAATAACATTTTCTTTTAAAAGAAATATCTATTAAACACTTTTAAAAATGCAGCGTTATCAGAAATAATAATCATAGAAAAAGATAATATACAAAAGTAAAACAAAAAATAAAAATCAACCTTAATTTTTGAAGGAAAATTTTAAAACTAAACATCTCGATTTTCCAGTTGCTGTATTTTCAAGAAAAAGTGAAGATTGAAGTCTAATAGAATCCTTCTTAATTGCCTCGTCATAATAAAAATTTCTGTGAAAACATAAGTTTTTCGAAAAGGAAAAAGCTAGATAGGAACCAAAGTGAAAATTGTTCTTAAATATTAGAAAAGAGTGACTGTAAAAGAATAATGTTTCATTAAAGTGTTTTATTAGAAACGCTCTTTAAAAAGTGCTATAATAAAAATTGATAAAAGAAAAGTTAATAAAAAATGCAAAAGAAAAACAGAATTTTTTTTTTCTTAGTTCTGAAATATAACTTTATTGTTATGAATCATATTGTTTAAAACAAAGTGCTGAAAAAACGACAAAATTGACTTGCCTGATTGTAATAATTTTAAAAAATCAGCGTTACAAAACTCATTTTTCAGTATAAAGAAATCTAGTTTTGATTCTTCAAATTTCTCTTTTCCATTTGTTTTTTCAAAACATAAATTAACAAGTTTTCGAACTTAATAAATATGATTAAAATAAATTTTTTATAGTGTATAGTAAAAAATTTGATTTTGGATTATTGTTTCTTAAATCTATTCAAATCCCCCCCCCCCCCAAAAAAAAAACTCGAAAAATACTTTTCCAAATAATAGTTTGTTGAATATTCTTTTCCAAATAAAACTTTGTTGAATATTAGTTACATCCCTAATTAAAAGACTAGCAAACAGCTTTGAGCAAAGTAAAACAGGTATTCAAAGGATACAGCTGAACCTAATTAAATATTTTCTTATAGCTATCTTTTAGCTTTCAGAACTTCGTTTAACTTCCAATCTTAAAAAGCCAAAGAGACATCAATCCTTTAAACTTACCACCCTGTTAAAATTTTTTGGTTATATTTATAACTCCGTGGTAATGCCATGATAACAAAACTAGAAATAAATAAAGATTATAATTTTGCATTTTTGTCCCTTTAAAAAATTTTCAATTACAAAAGTATGACTTGCCAAATTCTTACTCTACTAGTGAGTTCACAAAGCAAAAAATAAAAAGGAAATTTTGTTAGATTTATCTCTGAAAATTGATTGTATCTAGCCCAAAATTTTTAAAATTGTAAATTTAAAAAAAGAAAAAAATGTATTTATGGATGAGTGTTGATGTTAAGAAAACGAAAATTTCTGTGAAGAATTGAAAAATCGTCTTATCAAATTTAAGTAGTGGGAAAAAATATTCAATGTTAAAGTTTGTATATTTGTCAGAAATTTGATATTACTTTGAAACATTGAAAAATCAAGTTATCGTCATTCAAATCATCAATGTTTGACTCTACTTTGATCGGTACTTTTTTGTGTTTGGAAAGACAAATGTTTTTTCTCCATTGTTAATTTATTTTAATTGTTATAAGCCTTGCCAATCTATGAATCTTTAAAAAAATCTCAATTGTAACTAAATTATATATTAGAAAAACAATCGAGCCTTAGTTATGCAACATCCACTAGGCATAATTTATCAAATCATTTGTGTTACATATGTTGAAAAATTAAAATTGTAATATTATTGGAACTACTTTATTGATTAAGTTTTTCTGTTGTATAGACATGAAACTATGATTAAAACCATTAAAAGACAGCGGCTAATATCATAAAGTAAAATAGTGTAATAATCTATCTTTATATCACATCAATTGACCTACAACTAAAACTCGTGACAAAAGAAAGATCGCTTATTAGTTTCCAAGTGAGTCTTTTATAGCTCAACTCTCTTTTAAAAAAAAAAAAATTTTTTTGTCCGTTGTTGAATACCCCACCGAATTTTCAGTTTACGACTACCAATGTTCAAGTCCTTAGCCTTGTAATTTTGAACGCAATCCGGAAGACAATAGAACTCCTGGATCAAGTATTGCTAGAAATTTGCCTTCATGGTTTTTGGGGGAACTAATCCGCATTTGCGTCACATGGAGAGGAAAACCTCTCATGGTTAGCCTGACGGCAAGGGGACTCTAACCCATGATCCATCTACCACTGCTGATATTTCATGTCAGCACTGTGGTTGGTGTGACCCGGGTGCGGAATTCATATCAACCAGGCATCATTGGGATTTGAACCCTGTTTCACCTAATTGGTAGGTGAACACTCTACCCCCTGAACCATCGCTGCTTAACTGAGCTCATTTGGAGAGACCACGATAGCGAGTAGTTCCTTAGAGTGACTATATTTTAACCAGTATTACACAACCATTCCATCTCATATTTTTGGATGGTGATGTTTAATTCTATATCTTTGTAATTTTCAATTCAAGATAAAAACAAAGGTCATGGATTTTGGTTGCCGTAAAATCTAATTTTTAAGTTGGAATTCCCTACCTCCCCCCTCCCAAATTCATGGTGTTCCGAATATCTGAGTTTGTAACAAAATCTCCACTCGAAGTCCTATTTTATTAAAATATAAAATTTTTCATCATGTTCTTTAAAAAATTTGGTGTTCTTTCAAAAAATAAAAGAAAAAACATCATTTCTAGAGCCAATTATCTTTTAAACTTCTGTGATTTCAGAATTTTTGTTATTATTTTTTATTTTATCAGTTTCAAATTCTAGCTGAGGCAAGCCAGTCATTGGCGAATTTTTTTTATTCCGAAATTAGAACAGAAAAATATCTTTAGAATATAATTCTGCAGGGAAAAAAAATTATTTGCTTTTGTATTTTTTTTTCCAGCTATTTTATTGCTTCAACTCTTTCTTTACTCAGTTTTTTAAATGTAAGATCTATAAATATGAAGATGCAGAGTATAACAGTTTTGATATCTATAATTTCAATTAATGTTATTATAATGCTTTTTTAAATTTATTGTTGTGTTTTTGTGTGAGAAAATAGTAACTTCGTTAAGTTATGAAATATTCTTGGAATTAGTCATGAATTTGAAAATCTAAAATGTATCAGATACCATGTTTATTTAAAATAATTTTAATCCAATTAACAGTTGAATATTCATAGAATCTTTAAAAATGGTCATGTCATCAGAGGGCTTATTTTTTTTTTAATGTTTAGTATTGTTCAAACTTAGTGAAAAAATATTAAACTAAATAGAACAGATATTAAATGTCCTGCTTGGCTTTTTGTAAGTTTTGCATTTTAGAGTTCAATAAGTATCGATGAAGCACCAATCAAACAAATCATATACAAGGTATCCGTGCACCTGGAAAGTCATGAAAAATCATGGAAATTCATGAATTTTGGTATTGAACAAAATTTGTCATGAAATGTCATGATTGTAACTATATTTTTTTTAAAAAGTCATGAATTTAGGTCGCCAAAAAATCTAATTATTAAACTGGAATTTACCCCTCCCCCAATTTCTTGGTGTTCCGAATATCTGAATTTATAACAAACTCCCCACTCATAGTCATATTTTATTAAAATATAAAATGTTTTTATCATGTTCTTTAAAAATTGATTTCTTTCAACAAAAAAAAATCAATTCATTTCTAGAGCAAATTATTTTGTAAACTTATTCTTAATGTTATAGAAGAAATACTTAAGTATTTCTTTCCTTTCCCTTGAACAAGAAAAGTATCTTTAGAATATAATTCTGCAGAAGAAAGGGGAAAAAAATTACTTTTGAGTTATTTTATTGCTTCAAATCTTTATTTTCTCTGTTTTTTTTAAATTAAAAATCTATAAATATGAAGATGCAGAGTATAACAGTTTTGGTTACACCTATAATTTCAATTAATGTTATTATGATGCTTTTTTAAATTTACTGTTGTGTTTTTGTCGGAGAAAATAGTAACTTCGTAAAGTCATGAAAAATTCTTGGAATTAGTCATGAAAAGTCATGAATTTGAAAATCTAAAATGTAATAGATACCCGATATAACTTATTATAAAAATACTGAATATGATTATAAAATATATTTTTAACTTAAATTTGATTTAATAATTTCCTTAAATGGTAATTTTTATTATAGTTTAATTTTTAATTCCGGAAAACATATATCCAAAGAAAGTTGTATTGACACACTAAGTTAAACTTTCATTTCTAAAACTGCTATGGCATGTCTGAGTGTATGAATTGGCATGCTGTAGCTTGGAGACAAATTTGGATGTTATTATATTGTTAAATCATTTCCAATGTTTATATTATTTGCAGACTCTTCTAAAGCCTTTAGTGAGTGTAAATAATAGCAGCAATGCCTCAACTACTGTTGTCAGCAGTACCTCAGTTTTACAAACTGTGCAAGCTACTCAGCCTGTAACATCAGGAACAACTCACTCTTTGCAAGTTCCTGGCAACAAATTCCATTACGTTAGGCTTGTAAGCGCTAACAACACCAATCAAACTTTGAAAAGTAAACATTTTTTCTTTTTTTACTATTTTAAATTTATTAATTTTTTATAACATGTTTGTATGTAATAAAGACACAGTTGCCAACTCTTCTGAAATTTCCATTTGTAAGACTAATTATAATTAAAAAAGTGTTCAATTACCAGGGGTCTGTCATGGGTAAATTTACTACCACTTAGCGGTACCTTCACAAGTTCAACTTTATAAAAAATGGTAGTTTCACAAATAAAAAAGCAAGTTCTCATGCAAGCGCTGTTCTCCTTGCAATATATGGAAGAGAGGAGCGTTATTGCCAGCCGTTTTTTACGAAAAGATAGCACATGTTTGGTTGGATAATGCAATGTGGTACGCCTAACCAGTCGCTTACGCCATATCAAAGCTAGTTTTTTTCGCTGAGTTTTTTAAAATTAAACAGTGAGGCATCCCTCTCTAAACTTTACAGGAAATAAAAATTTGAACATCATCTTAACATTATTGTAAATTTATTTTAACTGACCTTTATTTTTTTATGATCCATTATTTTTTCTCTCTCAAACTTTTTTCTGTATGACCCAGTTGAAAATGTTCTCATCCTTAAAATAACTTTTAGTACTATTTAGTACCTTAAAATAACTTTTAGTATTTAGTTTATTAAATTGAAATTTAACTATGGGCAATGATTTTTATGGATTTTGTAATTTAGATGCAATTTTTTGCCCAAAATTTACAATAGCAAAATTGTTTTTTGAATGTATGGGGGGGGATATATAGAAATTTACCAGTCATAAATAATTTTTATTTGTAGTGACAATTTTTGAAAATATTTTCGTACTTTACCATATTTTTGTGTTGATTTTTTAATATAATTTTTAATTTTCACAAATTATGTCTAAATTTTCACAAAATAGGTACCTCTTTAAAAAAAACCTAAACAGACCCCTGATTACACCTTTATTTTGTAAATTAATAGAGATATATTTTATGCATCTTAACCATCAAAAGGCTTCTTGTAAGCAGCATAGATGATTGTACTTCAGTTACTGATAAAACCAGTTTAAATTCATGATAAAAAGTTGGAAACATTTTGAGAAATGGAGAATTCATCTCACTATTTGTAAGTTATTTTGCATAGAAATTCTCAAAATGTTCTTGGAAAATAGAAAAATAAGTTCATTAAATAAGACTATTCTAATATTTTTAAAATGTAGAAAGGAGTTTTAAAATAATACATTGAAAGAGCTGTGTTTTATGAAGTAAAATAATTTATTTCATTTGTAATGTAATGGGCTAGGAAATTAAATTGTCCAAGGATAATTTTTTCTCTTGTCTGTTATAACAGGGGAGATCTTTTTTTAATAACTAAATTTGTCTGCAAAAAAAAATGGTTTAGTTTTGTTTACAAGGCTACGTTTCAAACTTAGTTGACTTTTAAAAAAATTGCATAGTTTTATGCAAATTATAGCTAATGTGACTTATAAAAAATTACAAATTGGAAAAGGGTACTACTTAAGAAAAAATCGTAGAATAATCTCTCTTTTTTATCGTTTTTTGTTTATATCCTTCTGTAACTTGTGCAATTAACTAATCTTAGCATTTTTGTCATATTTTTTCTCCATCTATTACCACTAATTTAACAGTAAATGCTTGTTGTTACAGTAATGTTTATTGTCATCTTTTTTACTGAAATAATGAAATATATATGTCACCCTTCATACTATAACTTACCTGAAGAATTTTTTTTTTTTTTAAATCAAAATCATTGTGCTTTATTTGAAATTCTGAAAATGAAAGCTTTTACTAAATTTCATACTTTCTTAAGTTATTCAAGTACTTTCATGTTCTAAAATTTTTTCTCTAACTATATTTTCAGTCATAAAAGATCCTCCAACGCCACAAATCTCATCTATAGTGTCATTAAATACAGCTACGGCCTCAACATCCTTAGCTCAAGTTCGTCCAACTGTGCCTATTGCTCCAGCAAAATTGGTCAGTGACTATTGAACTAAATTTATTGATTGCTTAAAATTGTTCATTCATAAAACTTCATAGAATTCATCATTTACAAAAATTTCAGTCTTATGAAGTCAGGTGTTACTGTTCTTTAAACCTGAGAAATTGACTTACGATAACTTAAATGAAATTAAGCGTTTTAGATTAGACATCTCGCTAATTCTGGTTTCTTGAAAATTCAATTTTTTACAAATTATTATTATATGTAATTTGGTATGCATTTTAAAAACTTATAGATATAGATGTGGACTAGATAATTATAAATGGATATTTATACTTGCCCTGCATTTATACCCAAAATCAGGGTGTTTGTAGCTTTCAGTCATTTTTAAAAGATATATTAGTTCTAAGAATAATTTACACAAATGAATATACAACTTCAAATATAACATGCAGAATAAATATTTCAAATATTATAGCAATGGGAGAGATTATTTTTTTGTTGAGATTTATCAAAATTAACGAAATTCTTTCATATATATTTATTATGTCCTATTCCTACTTAATCTCATTAGGTAGAAAAAATGTACCAATACTAAATATTAAAAGTAATATTTGAGAGTTTTATGTATGCTCAACCAGTTATAAATACTACAGGGTGCGTAGCGTTTTTAAAAAGTGCTTGAAGGTGCTTATTTTCATTTTTAAAAGCCCTTAAAGGTGCTTTTTTCAGTGGGTGTTTTTAAAAAGTGCTTAATTTTTCCTTTTCTGAAATAAGATTTTTCCTTTACCATGTTGATTTTCGCTACGAATTATGCAGAAAGGCACTGTTCACATTGTTCAATTCAATGTTTTCGCAATTAATTCAACCTCAATCTATTTCGACGCATCGCCAGTCTGTAGCGTATGAAAACACCATTCGATTTACATGATTCAAAAATTTTGACAATTGTCAAAAACAATGCCAAAAGATTTTTTTTTTTTTTTTGACATGGCGATTAAAACTATCCAACCCTACCTAATTATGATATTTTTTAAAGTGCTTAAAAATGTTATTTGAGTGCTTGAAAAGAGCTTATTTTTTGTTGAATAATTTGGCTATGCACCCTGTACTAGGTCTGTCTTGCAAATAAAATTTGGTTCAAATTTTTAAAAAATTAACTGAATTTTTTCTTTTATATATTATGTCATATTCTTAACATTATGTCTTATATTTATTGTACCATATTGTTTAAATTATTTTATTTTTAAAAAAATTCATTAATATATTATTCCAATAATACATTATAGAAGAACAATTAAATTTCAGTTTTCTCAAAAATTTATTATTACGTAAAAATTGCATTTTTAGCATTAATTGTTAAACAATAAAACTTTGTTTAAAGCTATCCAGGGAATTATGCCAAATCTGCAGATATGAAAAAGTTTCTTTCGATTTCTTCTGCTTGATAGGAACCTATTTCCTCCAGGGCAGTTTCTTTAAGTAGTAGAAAAAACTGTTTAAGCTGACATATAAAGATATTCAAATTTTCAAGCTTTTTGAAAGAAAAATAAAAACATTTAATTTTTTTATTTTTATTTTGATAGCTATAAAAATCTTAACTTTCATTTCTTATGAATTATTTATTATATTATAAGAACTCAAAAAGAAACAAATTTCTCCTACCAATTTAAATTATTTATACCCTGGGTGTTAACAACTTGAATTAATTTATACCCTATCAGAATTCCCAAGAAAGCAAAATAGGTCAGTAACAAAATTAAGAATGTGTTACCTTCTAATAAAGAACATCCCTGGGACCTTGTGTTTTGCCCTTGAAATAGCAAAATCCTTTATCTAGAGAGTACATGGAAACTAAAAAATTTAATTTAATTAGAAATTTAGATTTACATATTTCTTTTAACCATTTTATGTAGTCTGCTTCATTATGTAATTCTAGTTCATCACAAATAATCAAAAAAATTTCTGCTTGTGTTTGAATTCGTCTAACCAACCATTTGAAATTTTTTGCATTCAAGTCTTTGATTGCTTATTTGAAATAGTTATCCATCATTTCTCTATACTTTTTAGCACATTACTTTCTTGAGTTTTACATATTCCAACTTTCTGTCTTAAATGTCTAAAACTTCTGTTAGATTAATTACATATATTTTTTCTTTTAATATTTATCTTTTTTTCCGAAAAGTATAATAGATAATCTACAAATAAAATAGCACACTAGCATAAAACTATTTCTCCTCATAACATCACAGCACACACAGGAACTAAAATGAAAAATGTTCACTCTTTACATCTTAAAATGTTCTATTAAATTAGTAGCTATCATCATCATCACTGGATGGTCTAGCCATTTTATTTCTTATTTTTCCCTTATTTGTGCCTTTTCTCCACAATACCAATAAAGAGTTCGTGATGCATCTTCTCCCTCTCTCTCTTAACAAATTTTTTTTTAACAATGCCTCGTAGAAAAAGTTTACTTAATTAAGAAGTACATAAAGGCTCCTATTCACGGGAAATGGGACTAACAAATTTGTCTCTTTATGTGTCTCTTATTTGTAGTACTTTGCAGAAAGTACTACTATATTTTACATATGCAGGAAAAATAACACGGTTTTGTTTTGTGTGATCAACTTATAGAAATTTTCATTAACTCTGGAAATTCTTAGGACATTCGATTCTTTGTATTGTATGTTATAAAGTCATCAATTGTGTGATCATTTTAATGATCTCATGCTATTTCATGTGAATGTGTCCTTATATTGTACAATTTATGAAACTAGGTATATTTTATGAGAACTTACTCTGTGATATTATTGTTTTTTTCTTATGTTATTTTAATTGATAATTCAGTTCTAATTAGGGTTTTTATATTTTGACTTTTCTTTAAGCAACTATTTCCTTTCTTTGAAATAAAGCTAATATTAAACATTTTGGAAAATCAATTCATACCTTTCTAAATTCTATACTGAATGTATTTTAAAAAAATATTTATTTATTATCTTGATTGATAATGTAAAAGATGGAATAAAGCAAAATTTATATTTTAATATATAAAAATGCATAGTGGTCACATTAACCATGAAGGTTTATTGGTTCTAAAGAATTACCTAGGTATTCATTTAGTGGTCCCAAAATATATCATGGTTAAAAATGTTTAAAAATAATAATAAATTAATCGATAACTTGAACTTTACAATATAATCTGTGTCAAATATAAAAGTGTAGGTTTTTGTTCTTATGTTTATATTTTTAAACTTTATTTCCATTATTATTATTTTAAAATTTTTTAAATATTTCTACTTTTGTGCTCAGTTTAGAGTTTGTATTTCGTTGAAACATTTGTGCTTATTTTAAATCAAATTTGAATTAAAATTTATGAATGCTATTTGCCTATTTTAGAAAACTTCATTTTGTTTTTAGATAACACCTAAGCAAGTTGGGCCAAAGTTCTTAATTCCTGCTGTCTCAAGTTCTCAGATTAGAGGTGGAACTAGCTCTGTGTCTTCCAGCCAGTTGGGTCAGCTTCCAGCTGGAACCCTTATACCTGTAGGAGCTGGCTCCTCTAGTTATGTAATGGTGCCAGCTCAATATGTTACTCAGGTAACAATTGATTTCCTTTATCCATAATGTAATATATAGTGTTAATGCCACAGCTACATGTGTTTTGTTATTTCAGCTTCAGCAACCAGTTGCCACTCCCAGTACCGGTAGTACAGTGTTGAATATTCTACCTGCTCCCCCAACATCCAGCTCCTCAGCTTTAGGACCACAATCAACAATTATTTCAATAACATCTAATCCACCCAATAATTTCCACTCATCAAATGTTGCTTCTTCTATGCATGGATCTCCCCCTCATTCTTCCAGGTATAGTATCCAATAGTCGGAAGTAATGTGTTATAAGTAACAAGACTACTGTAGTTTTGTTGTGTAGTAGGCTACTTTTTATTAAAACAGTACTGTAGTGTGATACAAAAAACTACTAGTTTTTAACAATTCCTGACAACTACTTTTAATTTTAGTTTACCATGAAATACCAAACAAACCTCTAGATTCGATTAAGCCCATAGTTTCATACGAATATTAACCAGAGACCATCACACAACTCTATTCAGGTTGAGAATTTCAAAACAGTTTGCTTTTTTCTCAGAATGGGATATCTACAAGTGACGTAGTGTAGGAATCTAGATTGGTTGTTGAAACATAGCATTTGTTTCCGTTAGTAACTGCTCTTTCTATTGTGTTTTGAGTAAGCCAAGCCCGTCAAGTAATTATTCTCTTAAGTGACACATTCTATATTCTTACAAAAATTCTTTCATAAAGATTTCAATTCTTTTACTATATATTTCTCACTTAACACAAAGACAGGCATTAAGTAACATAGAACATAAACAAACTAATTATGCATCGATAAAATGCATAAGTAAATAATAAATCTAAGTTAAGTAAAAGTCATAGACAGGAAAGAATTATATTTCAACAAATTCATTGTGCAATAGAAAACTATTTGACATCTCCATGTGAAGAGGTACACCTAAGAGCTAAAAACTGATGCAGTAAATGGATTTATTCAAACTGTAATATCTTTGTGTAAAGAATGACTACACAAATTTTGATATCACAAACATAGACTAAATGATGGTAAGGTTCAATGAACCATATTCTCAAATTAATGATGTGGTGGGAAATCATGCAATAAGGATATCCTACACAAAATGAAAAAAATGCGATTCACGCCGTTAGCGGTGGTGGCATCTGGTCATAATTTTTTTCGTTTATTCACTGCCTTATCCCACCACGGCCATTATTATAAGGCCAACCAACCTTATCTCATCATGGGTACGTCAGGATTTAAGATTTCCATCAAGCATTTGAATTACTCGCTCTATCAATGGATGGATGACAAGCCCATTAATAGAAGTTTAGATTAGGCGAGATTTGGGGTAGCAATCAAGATGATGTGTTGACAATCAAGATTGCTTGTCTTACAGAGCAGAGCTAAATAGGAGTCCACTTATTTCAAAAAAGACAATTAAAAAATTGACACAGACATGATCCTTATCCCAGCAGATTGTACAAGCCTCTTAAAACCTCATGTGCCCTGGATGTTGCCATTTAAGAACTCATTGAGAAGAAAATGGTGCACATTCATTTGTCAAAAAGAAAAAACCCATGCCAGAAATATAAGAAGGCAGTCATACCAGGATGTGATACGTTTGTTTTTGCCTTTTGGGAAGCCATTTCAGAAAAAACCACCTCTAATTCATACAAGAAATATAGGATCTCAAATGAATTCGAAGCAAAGGTGAATTATTCCATCCCTGCTTGGCAGGGATTAAAACTACATATATGTACTTCATTTTTTACCATTCTTTTACTTATTCCATACTTTTTTTCTTTAAGCATTTAACAAAGGAAGTTATACCTAAGCTGTATCATTTTGCCCAAGTTGTGAGAAATATATGAGTGTTAATTTTCTTGTCAAGAGTGAAAGGTTTATAAAAAAAAAATGTATTTTTTTAGGCGAGCCACTCCTGTTGAAACGGATATTAGGCCCAGAAAACCTTGCAATTGTACAAAATCCCAGTGTTTAAAGCTGTAAGTTGCAATTTTTATAATTTATCTTGCCTTAGAATTATGCTGTTATATATGTTGAATGTATAGCACAATTCTTTAATTATTTTTTAGTTATTGTGATTGTTTTGCAAATGGAGAGTTTTGCAACAGTTGTAATTGCACAAATTGCTACAACAACTTGTCTCACGAAGAAGAGAGACAAAAGGCTATCAAAGCTTGTCTTGATCGTAATCCATATGCTTTTCACCCAAAAATTGGTAAGTTAATTTTTCTTTTTATTATTTTTCTTTTGGGAAGTTTGATATACAAAATGATTTGAAATTGTAAAAATACAGAGGAATTATATATAATCAAAAATATCAAATTTCCGTTATCCACCTAAATCTTGTGTACTTACGCAAATAATTTTAGTTTTTTTACAGTTTGTTTAAACTTTATAATCTACAATTGATGTATATTGTTTGTAAAAGAAGAAAATGCAGAGTAATTGTTTTTTATTATTATTACCAAGCATCAAAAATGATACATAAAAATGTTTTACACTTTATATAATTCCAAAAATTTTTTATCATTTTTAAATGAAAAAAAAACTAAACAAAATTTTGCATTAATGTAAAAATAATTTATATTTGTAGCAGTTATGAGAAAGAAACCGATACCTATCATTAAATAAATATGGATAAATAGTATTATAAGGTTTTTACCATTTTCCTCATGGTTTTTTACCAGCAAAAACCCAAACTTAATATATATATCAACCTGCAATTAATGTAAAGTATAAGTCCCTTTATTTAATTTAACTATTTTCAAATAAATTTCTTATATAATTTAAAATTTTATTTTTTTAAAATAAAATGAAATTTAAATTAAGAAAGCATTTATTTAAATCACTAACTTGAATTAGGAACCCTAGGTTCTATAATAAGTTTTCATCCTGTTGATGCCTCGTATCAACCCTCTGATGCTGTTGGCCGAATTTTGAAATACCCTATATTCTTTTCAATAAAAAAATTCCATTTAATTTAACTCATTGTCTGTTTCTAGGAAAAAGTAGGGGTGGTGGTGGAAACAGTGATCAAGAAAGGAGGCACACGAAAGGATGCAATTGCAAAAGATCATACTGTTTGAAAAATTACTGTGAATGTTATGAGGTAATTTCAGTTTTCTTTAATAATTTTCTAAATCTTGTCTGTTAGATTTATGTCTAAATTTCAAAACCAATTTCTTCCAGGCTAAAATTCTTTGTACAAATTTATGCAAGTGTGTTGGTTGTAAAAATTTTGAAGACAGTTCGGAACGGAAAACACTGATGCATCTAGCTGATGCAGCTGAAGTGAGGGTGCAACAACAAGCTGCTGCCAAGACAAATCTCTCATCTCAAATCCTTGATATTCCCACCAAACCACCTGTCATGTCTCAGACCGGAGAAAGGTATAAATATTCCTTTCACTTGACTATCGACAAATGAATGGATCGTCTTTTCAGAAATGCCAACTCTTGCGATTTATCCGTAATTGTTTTTTCAGAGTCGAGCTTACAGTCTTACGGTTGAGTAACCGGGGGGGGGGTGACTTTTTAAGAATTTTCAGAATAATTTGTTTAAAATATTTTTTTTTCCCTTCCCTTAACTACCAAGATTTCTGAAATTTTGTTGTTCGCAATAAATCTTCAGTAGTTATTTTCTACTCCTTAAATGATTCTATAAACAATGGCTAAAAAGCTAAAGCGATTTGATTAAATCAACAAATGAAAAAAAAGCAACAAAAAAAAATTCTTTTCTCTGTAGAACAGTGAAAGAACAGAAACTGAAATTTGAAAAGCTATGAGCAAAAATTTTTAGTGGTTAAAAGCAATAAAGAGTATTCCGAATTCACTGATTTCAAATAATCTTTTAATGAAATATAAAACTTCAGTGATTTGTAATTTTTAATTTAATACCTATTGTGTTCATATTTTAATGCCAGTGTAAGACATTTTTCGTTCTGTTGCAGTTTTCAGGATATGTTCTTCATATAAAACTACTAGTCATGTGATTTTTTTTTATTTTTGAAGAAAAAAAAATTCTCAGAATTTTGTGAATTAAAACTGAATAGTCTCTGAAATTTTAAGGAAAACACATCTATTTGCATGCAGTTACTTTTTGAGAAATGAGTGAACCATAGTACTGATTATTATTTTGTGCTCTATTACTTCCACATTAACTGTTAGGACATAAATACTTTCAAAGGACCTTTGCATCAAAGGTCAGAGGTTATTCAAAAATCTCTAAAATAAGGTTTTGTCCATCAAAATCTACTTGTGCCAACTGTGTAACACTAAGGTATATATAGTGTGAATATATATTAATAAGTAGTACCTTTAAAAAAAAAACAATATATGTGGGGTGTACATTTGGCATAACTTTAAGGTTTACCTTAAAATAGTGAAATTAGCACAACTTTCAACATCATAACTGCCTTTTCCAAAACTAGACAAGTATAGAACTTGCTGGGAAAAAAGCCTTAAGTATAGCAGAAACAAAATCAGATAACATCTGTGGTTACTGGTACAACTTTTATATAATATTGTCCTAAACTTTTAGGCATGTGCCTAGGTAGTTCAATAATAATAAAAAAAGGTAATTCAATAATAGTAATAAAATCAAAATGAATATCTGAAGTTACTCTCACCCAAGGTGAGCTTTAACCTCTATCTGGAATTTATTGAGGAGAAAAGGGCCAAACATACTCGTTCCTATTTAGGCAAGTTATATAATGATTCTAGTGTAATTTTTTTTACTGAATCTCCTGAAATTTCAATTAAATGTGTCTAATAGTTAAGAAGTTATTTCAGTTTTAGCAACAGAGGAAATTCTGACTCATACTACATATTTATGCATCTGACATTGCTATACAGGCAAGTGAGGTATTGATTCCAATGTTTTTTAAGTAATCAATAGGAAATACTTATGTTCAATAACAGTTAAAAATGAATAGTGTAAAAAAAATACTGTTATTAAGCCAGCTATTTGTGACGAAAAAAATTAATAAGCTTTATATGTCAACAGAACAATAATGATCTATCTTTTAAAAGGTTGCCTTTTGCTTTTGTGACGGATGGTGTTTTGGAGGCTACCTGTCTTTGCCTATTGGCTCAAGCAAGTGAAGCAGAGAAATCCCATACAAGTGAGGAAGAAATAGAGAGGCTGGTTTTACAAGAATTTGGACGGTGTCTTGTACGGATTATAGACTGTGCAAACAAAACAAAAGGTAAAATTTTTTTTTACATTAAGAGATGTACATTCCAATTGTTGCATAGTTTTCTATAAATGCAATATTATTTATGATAAGTTTATGAACTGAAATACTTTTGTTTGAAATTTTGAAACAAATTTTACCCCCCAATGCAAAGCAATGCATCACAGTTTGCAAAAAATAAAAATAAATTTAAAAAATAAAATAGAAGTAAAAAAGAAAACTTTTCTTTTTTTTTATTAAAAAAAAAATAACTAATGTAAAAAAAGAAGAGAAGGAACGAAAGAACATCCTAAATAACTTATCTCATGAACAGTTTTTCACATACTAACATGTAATTTTTAGAAGATGCTGTAAAATGGGAGAAACTTTTCATGGCAAATTATATCTCATCTCCATCTTTAATCTTAAATTTAAACTAGAATGAGATAAAATGAAAAACTCTCTGCAGTCACAAGATCTCAATTAAAAAGCTTTCTGCACTCATTGATTAATTCTTGTAACTGGCTTCAACTTTTTCGTTTCTACCTTATTTTAGCAAAATTCGTTTGAAAATCACTGATTATTTTTAAAAATTATAATTTTTATAGAACTTGTTAAGTTTATTAAAAGAACGTGTCAACTAAGTTAATTATACACAAGTTTATTTTTAAAAAAACAACAAAGCTGAAAATAGGAATCCAAAAATAATAATAATTTGTGTAACTCATTGATCGTTATTTTTCATAGTAGAATAAAAAATTTTGCATTGTAAGTTAAATTGAATTTTAAATTACTATAAAATTTGAAAGTTTACTGAAGATGAATTAGAAAATCTAGCTTTTATTTACATGTATAGAAATCATTTTCATTTGAAAGAAATTATGAAGGTATTAAATTTCATTGTTTGTATGTTGTGTATAAAATTGTTATTTGTAATAACTTATAAATACATTTAACTTCATTGCATAAATTAAAATAATTAAATTCAGAATTTTGAACACTTTAAAAAAATAATGTGGAGTTTGAATATCAAAATAATGTAGAATTGTAATTTTACTACTAACTATATATATTTTTTTCTTTCTTTAAAGAAAAAAAGAAGAAAACAAAACCGTGTTGAAAGTTATATACATATATAATGTAATTTAAACTTTTGGTCACAATCGCAACACTCGAATACACCATTTGGGGATAAGACCGGTTCCGTATCTAGAGCCTTCCAACCCCTCCTTTACTCATATATGGATATGAGTTACGATATTTCCCCATGATACTTAAATTAAGCACTATGTTCAATGCAGCTTTGAGTTCCCAGGGTTGCCACAGGCGACTAAAATGCAACTATTTGCAACTATTTTTGGCATTAGGCGACTATGGCAACTTTTTTTGCCTGAAAAGGCTAAAAAAAAAAAAGCAACTATTTTCAAGAAAAGGAGACTATTGGGAGACTTTTCTTTACTCCTAGAGATGTTTTTTTTTTTTTTTCGAGCATAAATTGGTGAAAAATCTGCGCCTCGTAAGATAGTTCCTGAACACACTGAACTTTTTTTTCTTAAAAAATAAAAAATTTGAATTGCGATCTTCACTTTTTAATTTGTTCAATCTGCGCAGATTCCATTGTAAGTCTATTTCCTTTCTCGATCACCTTTTCAATGATTATTGCTAAAAAAATCTGCATGATTTTTTTTATTTAAAAAAAAAAATTTTTTTAACTGTATTACAATGCATGAATTTCTAATTTTAGTAATCACTTTTCATATATAAATGTGTGTGTCGATATATATATATACAGTCAGACCTCGATATAAGGTCACCCTAAGGGACATCGCAAAAGTGACCTTATAAGCGGGGTGACCTTTTAACCGATTCATTAGCAGTTCGTAACTAAGTACGTAAATAGTACACATTATGACTTTTTAAAAATGGTTATACAAACGAAAACGAGCGGCCATAAATTAAATATTTAAGTTGATAAATTTTAAGAGAATTAGTAAATAATTGAAGAAAGTTAAATTTTTAATTTTTTTTTAAATTTAAAATAAAGCTATTTACAAATTTCCGCAAAGTGTACATACATACATTACATTTTACTTTATTTAAAATGATAATTTATGCAGGTCTGTCACGTTTTTTGTTTCATTTTTCGTACAATGTTTTCTAGATTTTGTAACTTCTCAAAATGTTCCTCAGCTCCCTCATGGTTTGTAAAAAAATTTCGTCTGACATTTATTGCATTGAAGGCTTCCACTTGGGTTGCAGCTACAGTCTCAGGATCATTGTCATTGTCCTCACTGTCCACAACTTGTGAAACAATTTCAGAAATTGTAGTTTGTTCGTTGGCTGCAACATATTCCTAGAACTCGAGAGGAGTAATTGCCTTGTATGGAAGTTAAATAGGATTTTGTTAGAAAAGAGTTCCCTCACCTCAATTAAAAATGACCTTATAAGCGATAACGATTTTTGAAACTTGACCATATATCCGATAATCTGTAACAAAGAATTCCTATTCAGTGAGCCGGGACTTTGGAAAAGTGACCTTATATGCGGGTGACCTTATAGCGAGGTCTGACTGTATATATATATAAACATTTATTTGAAAATTATCATATTTGCCACCAACTTGACTGAATGGATGATGGCATATGACAATTAAGTCATCAACAAAATTTTAGTCATATTTTTGATGAATTTTTGTACTTATTAGGCAACTATTTTCCTAGTGTTTGGCTACTACTTTCATGCTTTAGGCTACTAAAAGCAACTATTTTGTTCATTTTTTTCTGTGGCAACCCTGAGTCCCATATGTTGTCCAAGCTTAAAAAGTTTTAATCTGTTTGAAAATCAAGATCGAAATTAATATACTTCCTATGACTATCCACTCCCTAATGGTAAAAGCATAGTCTAGTGTTGCCATAGATAACGAATTCTGCTGTGCACCACATGTAGCTCATTTCGATCGCCAATAGAAACATGCTGAACAAGATACTCATTTCTAAGAGCTTAATTATTTTGAAGTAGTTATGAATTAACTCCAGACATCTCTCTTTTCAGTTTCTAAGATGGATGTCCAGTGATAAAGCATCTAATTTGTTGGTGGCAATGCATCTAAAAATTTATCTAGTCACAAATTGCTGTTATTTGAAAGTATATTTGTAAATATATCACAGTTTCAACTCATATTGTACATTTGAAACTTATCACATTATCATTATATGCTTAGAAAATACTACTGAGCTTTTTGCTGTTTTTAGATTGCTTTGTTCTTCTTGAAAGTTCAATTTGCAGTTGAAGTTAGCTCAAAAATCTTCTTTTTGATTGTTTTAATTGGAAGTGGTTGTATTTCAATTTTCATTCTGGTTTGAAATGATTGTTTTAAATAGTCACTAAGTGGTTCATTTTTATCATTATCAATATAAAGTTTCATATGCTATATGTGTATCTCATAAAGCTATGTTTTTGTTTTTAAATAAAAATGTTTTTACACAACAAATGCATATTATCATATTTTGATTCTGTCTATTTTTTTATTGCTTCAAGCTAGAAAATTTAGACTTTCAGTTTCATATAAATAAATATTTATTAAATATCAAAACGATAAATGGTGTATACTTTTTGAGGTTTAAGTAAAAAAAGAAGAAAAAAATCTAAATTTGTTGATTTTATATTTTAAGAAAATAAATAAATAAAAATTTTATTTATTCATGAAGTTATGTATGCTGTTTCAATTTAATATTTTGAGGAATTTACATTGAAACGATTTATTCATAACATTTATTTTCTTGTTATGTTTCTTGTTTTTCTTTCAATTTGAAGTAATGTTTAGTTAAAAAAAAATATATATATATAGTTGAGGGAAATTTCTTTGTATTTTGAATTTAAAAGATTGATTTCGATTTAAGAATACTTTTATACATCTGATGGAATTAAGCTAAACTAAAAAAAAATACATAAAAGATCTAAGAGAACAAAAGCAATTTCACATTCTATGTTTTTCTTGAATTTCTTCAATCTACAGGATGACTAAAAAGAAACAAAGGCAGTAAGACATTTAAAAACTGCTGAATACAGGAATCAAATAGTTTTCAAATTTTGAGATATAAGGTCAGATTACTAACAACAATATACTTCCTATGGCTGTACAAAATATTTTCGATATCTGTTCTATCCCTCTGTTTATGTTGAATTTATACAAAATGAAAAAAGGTACAATCCTCATTCTAAAAAATTTAAATATTAGCCCAATATTCTTTCATTTTTAACCCTGTACATTATTATTCATAATTTATTTCCATGGTTTATAAATTTTGTCAGATAGACCACTATCTGAAAAAAGGACATCTGGAAAAGTTGCAATTGTTTGAATGTTATTGCTCACTTTAACTAATTATTTTTTTTTTGTCCAATTTTTATTCTTTATTTATTTTTCCATATAATGAGAAAGCCAGAAAAACAGTACCGTAATTTCGCAGAGATACGCCACACCCTTGTAATAAGTATATAAATATCATTAAAATAATTATTAAATATCCGATAAATTAATAAATCCGTTCTTACATAAAATTTCAAATGAGCGCAAAATTTTACCATGTGCGATTGTGCACAATTCAATGCAACACAATCGCTAACGCATTATGTTAATAAATACCAATATAAAATACTCAAATTATATGTAAACTAAGAAATTAAGAACTTATTAAAAATAAGTTAGGAAAATATAATAAATTAATGAAAATAATGTTACTAGGCGCAAAATTGTCCCATATATAATAATCGAAATCACATCACCTAGTTTTATTGTAATTCGATTTGAAATACCTAAATATTATTAATTTAAATGATTAAGCAGCTAAAAATCCTTACAGTAATTCAATAGAATATTAATAAAAATTCAATTTAAAGCAATCTTATTTTTCCCAAAATTGTTCTACACAAAACAATGATGAACGTGTTCCATTACTAATTTTAAATTTCTAAAATTTTAACCTTTCAAATGATAAACTGCTAAAAACCTTTAAAATAATTTTTAAAAGAAAAAATAAACCAATATTCTCGTTTTGCGCAAAATTAAAGCATAAAATGGCAGTGGGCACATTATTAAATGTATGATTAAATTAAACTAATAATCCTGTATTGCACAAAATTAATGCATAAAATGATCGCTAATGCAAAATTTCTTTTATAATTGATTTATAATATAGTTATAAATGAATCAAATGATTAAGCAGCTAAAAATTGTTAAAATTAACTTTAAATACAGAATAAATAAAGCAGTTCACGCATTCCTCTTTTATCCATGTGCTTGTCATTGAGCATCGTTTTACTGAAACATCTCAAAATCGTATATTTTCAGGACTCTGGTAAGAGTAAAAATAATAAAGGTGAGCTTCAACTGAAAGTGGGGACTTTCAAGATATATTATTTCAGCATTTCAATCCACTCATTCGTTTTAGAGAATGACTTGCATATTTTTCTTATGTTTTTTTCTTCTTCTCAACTGCAGCAGCTTAAATGGGGGATCGTACTTCCATTGTTCCTTATAAGAGATTATTCTTCGGGGGGGGGGGATTGTTGATGGGGAATCTGGTATAAAGGGAGAGTGTATGTTGCTTAATTGTTACATTTTTGTCAACTGTTTTTTGCCTGCATTGTTAATTCTCTAAATTATTATTGATCCTAAATTATAAAAATAGATAGCTTCAAAAGATGAACAGTAATAAGGAAATTTTGTAGAATCAATTCAAAAAAATATAATTTTCAAGCTCAAGTAGTTTTAAAAAAAAAGGATAAGCTGCAGTGTATCTCCGCGAAATTACGGTAGTTTAGAAAGAAGGGGGAAAGTACGTTTAAGCATTGGAACAATTGAATAAATGCTATGATATCAAATTAGAAATAGTAACCCTCTTGTCTTCCTAATTTTAGCTGCTAATGCAGTCCCGCTTCTTAATCTTGTATCATTTACTTTCTAAAGGTGTTGTAACTGTTGAAGTTAATTGCATATTTTTAAATATAACTTTCAGATCTAGCCACTTGAGTTTATAGTTATTGTACAAATTAGTTAAACATGTAATAAGTTGTATACGTTACACGATGCTAGATAATGGTAGAGGCTATTGGTAACAGCTGTAAAATGTGTGATTCACGTTAATTGTATTTATTTATTTTCATAAAATTATATATTCTTTTGTGATAATATTACTAATTATTAGTATTTATTTATATAATATTGAATTTTGTTTTTATCATTATGTATGTAAAAAGATGACATTTCAAAAAATACTGAACAGGCTTTTTTTTTTTTTTTTACTAATCATCATGTTTTGATGAGCCATATGAATTATGTAACTAACATGTAATAACGTATGATAACTTAATTTAAGAAAATTCATACTTGGTTAATTTTTTTAAAATTAATTAGTTATGATGTAAATTATATGTAGCGTTTTCAAATCATTTAAGTTTTATTTCTTTCTGACTCAAGAAATTCCAGCTGAAAATTGTCAAACATTACATTAGCAACTGCAACAGTGAGTAGTAATTATAGCTCCATGTTGTTAAAAGAATAATGGTTGCTAATAAAATGTGGATGCTTAGGAGCTATTAGTTATAGGTTTCTGGTGGTGTGTAATATTTTTGATATAATAATAAGAGGTTCCACTAATGGGGAGGGTTAAAGTAATGTCCAATTAATTGCAAAAAGATTATTAAAGATTACTGTTTTTTCTCTGACCCTGTTTACCTTTAATTTGTGACACTCAACTCTGTCAGTATATATATTTATAGATACAGTAGAGCCCTAATAATCCTACAGCATTTTTGTAATTGAAAGATTCCTGAATATTTCAGCTGATGTTGCCCATTTACTGTAGCTTATTTATGCCTTTGTCATTAAACCTTGCATTCTGTTAATTCCAAATACTGTTGTAGCGATGAATTAGTAATATAGCTGAGATATGATGAGATATCCATGAGATATTTATTTCATAATGTTTTTAATTGAAAAATAGAACGCATGAAAGTCTTTTTTAAAACTTTGTTATTGACGCTAATTAATATGAGTATTTTTAATTATAGTTTTCTGTTTATACAATAAGAATTTAAAAATGTCTCCATATATATATATAATTTTAATTGTTTCTTGATTTCTATTTTTCTCCTTCCTATTTCCACTTATGTACATTATTATAATACAATTTGAATTGCTTGTATATATCGCATAAATAAAAATATTTGTAGTAAAATTATTGTTTTAAATACTTCAACTTAACAACAACAATGTTCAACTTAAATAAATTATTATATAAAAAGTGCTAGTGTATTAAGTCCCTTAACTGTGAGAAATGGGATTATTGTAAATAAATTGCTTAAAAAGTATTGAAAAAAGAAGTGTTTTGCATTGAAATTGCTTTTTTTGCTGTGATATGTTTATATTGACTGAAAATTGAGTACTTTCACAATAAAAATTCCAAATACTTGTTTTTACCTATTGTAAAAGTATTTGTTTAAAATTTTTAATGTGATGCTATTCTTGTTGTGATAGCAAGAATGCCATTATCTGTGAAATTACGGAAAGCTTTTGAAAACTAACGAAAAAGTTTTGACTTCCTAATTTTTAATGGATCTTTATTTTATGTGGTACTTTTGTTTCCAATTCGCTGATAATCTCTCCTTTGTAGTTGCCTTTTTAATTTTTAAATAAACCTTCATTTTTTTCACACAGAGACAAAAATATGTTTGTAAATTAAACAAGTAATTTTCTTATATTTTCAAAAATTCTAATAGTTGATAGACATATAATTAAAGATATTGAGGCTCATTTTATTGTTAGGAAAAATATAACTTCCGAAATATTTATTAAATGTTTCATTTTAAACATTATGAAATATTATATTTTCACCTCGAGAAGAATACTTCTTCATTTACAGAAAGGCATCACTAAAAATAAGTTTCTTTGTTACATAATTTAAAATTATAATAATAACTGAAGCAAATTTAATAATACCTTTTTTATCAATTTAATGAATTAAATGAATAAAAATGAACTTTAAAAAAAAAAAAATTTTTTTGCACTAAAGTTAAACTTCTATTTTATTGATCATAAGAATTTTTTAGAAGTACAGCTCACACGTTGTAGAAAGAAATAAGGATTTTTTTGCTACTGGCCATTAGCTTTTTGTAGCATTTTTTACAGTGATCACTTTTTTAAAAAAAAATAATAATAATTTGTTGATGTTAGACATTTCATTTGAAGCTTTTTTTAAACATGATAAACTTCAGCGAGTTCATTTCTAATAATAAATATTAGGAAACAAACCTGAAATGAAGTAATTTTCAGAATATTTTAAAATATTCATAATAATTCCGTATTTTTAAAAATAATATTTAAATGCGCAGGGAATGCAATTTCTCTGAAAAAAGTAGCGAATATCAAACAATTTTCAGTCGCCATTTGTTATATTTAATCGTCCTGCGGCCAGTGGTGACCATTAATTTTGCCCTATACCATACAACAAAATTGAAAGTTAGAATTTTTTTTGTTTGTGATTTATGATATTAATGTTTATTTCTCTTGTATAGTAATATTTATTAATGCTGTATTTAATGTATATAATTCATTTTCTTCATTTTTGGGTGCTTAAGAAAGTGACAATTTTGTTTTCCTCATGAATGTTTTGCTTATCGAGCAACTTTTAAATGTGTTATGTGCTTTTAAGTAAGTTATTTCGATATCAGTGCAATTTTATTTCTGGCTAATACTTTTTTACTAATAATGCATTTGATTTTTATTCATTTTAATACAATTAAATGAATGATTCATTATTTACAATTGTAAATGTATTTTATATGAAGAAGTCACTATATCAAATTTTAGATCATATATGAAGTTACAAAAGTTAAAAATACATATGTTAAATGTATCTATGAAAATAAAGCATTTTAACAAAAGTTTTTTTCTTCTGTTTATCTGTTTGGAAACAAGATTTTTGTTTACATTGCTTCCATACATGATTTGGTTACGAATGAATAATTCTACTCAAGCAATGTATTTGTTTGCTTATTTATGCAATTTAGTGACTGCAATCTACTAAAAAGAAATAAATTAAATTCGCTATCACACCAATGTTACTTTATAAATAAAGAAGCAAATGGGAACATGCTAATTGGAGACAAATTTTGTTCATGTTTATTTTTTCTATTGTATTTTCAAATTTGAAAACAAAACAATGTATGTTATTAATGCCTATTTTATTGACAAAACGGTAAATAACACTTGCTAAAATTCTAAAAATTGGATTTACTAAAAATATTGCTCTAACTAATTGATAAACTCATTATCTTAATAAATTTCTTTAAAAGTAGTATAAGTATTTTAGTAATGTAAGTATTGTACTAGTATTCAATAGTATAACATTTGATTGAGGAAAGCTATAAATGCAATAAAAAAAACTATGTATAATGCACAAAAAATAAACGGACCACCCTGAATAACTTTTAATCTAATAATCAGATCTTCACATTCTAGGACTCAATCTTAAAGGTTCAAAGGGGAAACTTCAAATGTTTTAATTAATTACTGAAGACATTGTTTTATAAGTTACAAAATCACTAACAAAAATGAACTTGCCCTGAATAAGCATTCCTTTTTTGGACAGATTCGGATTTCTAACGCCCGAAATATAAGCCGCTATCTGAAAATATGGTCCGAATAGTTTGGTCAGGAGAGCCGTCCAAACTTTGAACCCCTTTATATTGATTTTATTTTTGGCGTATTTAGTCATGTCTCGAAAACTTTTTAAGCGAATTAAAGTTTTGCACACATTTATAAAATCGATTTATCTAAAGATAATTCCCTGCGAAAAATAACTTTTAACAAATATTTATTTTATTTAATAACAGTCGAAAATCATTTTAAAGAATCCAATTTTACATCGCGATATCGGTTAAATAGTTCCCGAGAAATGGAAATTTAACTTAATATTTATTGACCTTTTATAAAATTTGTCTTCTCAGGAACTATTCGACCGATTTCGCTTAGATGTATTTTTCGATGTGAAATTACATTCTTTGAAATAATGTAAAAAAATTGTATACCTCACAAATCAAAATTTTTTTCGACTGTTATTAAATAAAATATTTGCTAAGAGTTTTTTTTTATGGAATTACCTTCAAATTGTCGTATTTTATAACAGGGTGCGTAGCGTTTGTAAAAAGAACTTAAAGGTGCTTTTTTGGGGATTTCGTTTTTAAAAGCTTTTAAAGGTGCTTTTTTCAGCTGATGTTTTTAAAAAGTGCTTTTTTTCCACAAAAAAATTTTTTTTTCTTCAGTGATATCTGGCGGATCCCCTGCATTTCACGAAAAATGGGGTGTTTGCTACGTAATCATTCACGCGGACTTCATGTCGTACTCACGTTATGACTTGCGCATGCGCGCTCTAACACTTTTTTGACGTAGGGGGTAAGGGTACTTTTGTTCTGAGTTCAGGGTCAAGTTGAATTCACTCGAAGATGTGGGAAAGTACACTGATTGTTTTGATTTACGTCCGTTTCTTTTTGGGTTTTTTTTTTTTAACGCTAAAACTCTTTATAAGAAGTTTTTGTTTTTCAATAATATCATTGATTGAATATGAATTTTTTGAGTGCTTGAAAATTTTTGTAAAGTGCTTGAAAAGTTTTTAAAAAGTGCTTATTTTTGATTCAAAGATTTGGCTACGCACCCTGTATAATTTCAGCAAAATTTTTTTCAATTCGCTTACTCGAGATATGGAAAATACGCAAAAAGTAAAGGGATCTAAACTTTGGACTGTTCTCCTGACCAAACTATTGAGATCGTATTTCCCAACTATCCCCTATATTTTGGGAGTCAAGTAGGTATATTCAGAGAATGTAGGTTTTTGTGTTTGATTTTGTAACATAAAACGTGCAATAAATGCATTAACTAATTGGTATATTTGAGTTCGCCCCCTTTAACCAGAGAAATTGTGTCATAGAACGTGTAGATCCGATCAAAAGTTAATCAGGTTGGTACGTTTACTTTTTTGCGCACTGTGCATGTTTGTAATCAAATCCTTTGGGAATTAATGAAATTACTGTGGCTGTGAGTATTAAAAACATGAAGAAACGCTGCTTGAAAGTTGCTATCCATCCCATGTTCATTTCAAAGCAAAATACAGCGGCGTGGGGGGCGTACGAACCAGAAATAATACACTATATGAGGGTGCACAATCTACGGCCCGATGTTTTTTTTTTAGCACCTGAACATAAAAAAACTATTATAAACTTATATTTGGAAAATAATAAAAAAAAAAAATTGGAAATTTTCAATTATGCATTTAAGTTTTTGACACGCCAAATTTAAATCAATGTAGTTTTTCGATCGCTTTTTACGGTGGTTATCGCTACTAATTACCAAAGTTTTAAATATCAAATCTCCATATTTTTTATACGAAAAAAAATTATGAGAACATTTCGAATTTTAGTAATCACTTTTGAAGCTCTATTATCCATTTCATAGTTAATCCAAGTGACATTTCGGTAGTTAGTGCGTGATTTCTGCGTGTTTCCTAAAATCCTAAGTGACTTTCGAATTGTGCAAATAATATTTTTTGAAGCCCTTGTGTCGATTTTATCGTGAATAACTACGCGTCGACACTACGCATTTCTACATGATTTTGAAAATGCAGATATTTTTAATCTGTATTATTCAAATGTGCGCTTTATTTGTGCCAATTCCATCGCAAACTTAAAAATTGTTTCACCTATTATTATAATAACTCGTGATTTTCGAATCAGACTTTTTGATTATTACTTTTGACGTGCTTTATTTGTGCCCATTTCATCCTCAATCCCGTCCCGCAGTGGACTGACCGTTAAGACCTCTGCGGTATTCCCAGTAGAACACCGAAGTCAAGCATCACTAGCTGCGGTCAGTAAGCGGGTGGGTGACCACTTAGACTAGCCTGCGTTGGGACCGAGGATGAGCGGTATCGTTCTTCGTTAAACTGTTCTTCCGTAAAGTGCTCAACTTCGAGCTCAGGTAGTCGGCCTACCAAAGCAGGAGAGCCATACCCTCCGCAGAGGATGAAAATTGCGGTGTATCTTCGGATAATCCTCATGGTTTCCCAGACGGTCTCCAATAGCTCATTGTGCAGCTCTAGTGCGACGTAAATAAAGTACTTACCTATCATCTTCAATCCATGTTGTTGTTCGGGCCGTGCTAGCCCAGTGGTTAAAGAATCGAACTCTGGTCCGTAGGGGCTGTGGTTCGATCCGCGAAGGCCCACCGAGTACATATGCTCGTAAAATTTTGTTAAATCGAAAATGCTGGGGTGTCCCTGATCAGCACCATGGATGCAGGGATCTGGAGAAAATTTCCTTCCCCTTCAGATTTATGCTTAAATTAAGGAAGTGGCCTCTAAAATTAAATCCCCCCTGCAGAGGATAAAAAATTGTTTTGGCATATCTTCAGATCATCCCTAGGGATGTTCTCGGGCAGTCGCCAATGCTATATTCAGCTTGAATAGTACGATGCAAATAAAGTACTTACCTACCATATTTTTCAATTTTTTTCTTGATATTTTTAATACAATATTATTACTAAATTCGAATGTAGGTTTTTAAACTGCTTACTGTTTTTAAACTTCGTTTCTAATTTTTTGCAGCTTAAAAATGATTTTATGATTTAACATTCATGAAATCCCTCATAATTCCCAAAATATAAATGTTCTGATGTTAAATATATATTGAACTGAATGTAGGTGTGAAATCTTTTTAGATATGTTGTCGGCCATTATGATAACTTTAATGTAAATATCAGAGATTTTGACAGTTCTTTTTATCAGTCAACTTAGTAATATATTAAAAAAAATTAAATTCTTTTAAATAGTTATAATTCTTCTTCCTTTTAATTCTTATTTTGAGCTGTAATGCGTTTTGTTTTATTTTAAATCGTTTTAAACCCTATACATTTTTCTTTAACTCAAATATTTAATTTGCATTTATTTCGCTCAATAAAATATTTTATTTTCATTCAAGAACATTGCATTACAGTTCATTTATTTTAAAATACACTTAGATAAAAAAAAACAATACTTTTTCCCATCTTAATATCTTTTCTAAAAGTCTAGTTTATTTTTATTTTAAAATCTATCAGTTTGGTTTTCTTCAGTTTTGTATGAATTATAATGTTTAAAAGAAAAGAATTATTTTTATGCAAATATATTATTAAATTTATTTTTTTTAAAAAAAGATGAATTATAATTATTTAAAACAACTTAATTTTATGCTAATATGTTACTAAGTTGACTGATGAATAGAACTGTGTCTAAAACACTGATATTCACTTAAAATTATCATAATGACAGTCAACATATCTAAATACTTGGTACTTGGGCGCGCAGCCCTCCCCAGGTAGCAAAAAGATATGATCTAATATTAGAAAGATGCAATATAATACTGCCCTGCTAGAAAACGCAACGCTCTTGAATCCTATCTTCTAATTTTAGAACTAATATTATATAAAATTAAATAGTATTCGATCTAACATTCGAACTTTCAAAATAATCATCTATTTCATTACTTTTGGTGCAGCGTCACATTTTTGCGAAAGGTTATCCCATATTATTGATAAATAAACATTTATTTATGAAAGAAAACAATAAATTAAATATTACTTAAAATGTCATTTTTAGCCAATGCAAAGAAAGCGAAAAATAATATTAGTAGTAGTTTGCGAACGATTGAACTCAAAAAACTTTTTCAACTGTTGAATCTTGTCCCCCTTCTTCCTCGTTGGCTTCCTCTGTTCGTTTGTTTACGGCGCCATTGTTAGAACTTAGCTGCTTTCTTTTCAATTACATAAGGTATTTATAATTTAGTAATTATTTGAAAACTTTATACATTTCAATGATAGTTACATGAAACGTTAAAGAAGTATTGTAAGTAATGTTTTTGCTTTAGTTAAAAATCATGTATCAAATAAAGTCAGTTTATATTATGAATTGTGATCATTATTGTTCGCACATAGTAGTTGACTTCTGTGTTAAGTTATTGTTTAGCTATAAATAATAAGTAATGTAATTAGTTCAAAATATGCTTGTAAAAGGGGATATTTCCGTATTGTGATCTGTGACGCCAACAAGATTAGCCAAGTTAAAACAATTAGAAAATTAATGATCTGCTACTTTTAGCTCAGTTTAGACCATTACATTACTTACATTCTAGAATGTTTAACGTTCAATACAAGCAATATTGTTACCGTATTAAAATTTCATGTCTAAAATATTGTAAAACAAAGAATTAAACATTTTTATTTAAATTTCTTGGGGATATTTCAGTATCGTGATTTGTCCCGCCAAGTGCAATCACCAAATAGATTTTAAACTTGTAACTTTTTTAAATAAAAATATGTATGTTTGCCTGGGGTTGTACCTTTCGAGTTTGTCCTATTCTGTAATGTTTCTTTTAGTTTAATAAATATTTATTAAATAATTATTATGATAACAATTAGTCTAATAAATAATTATTGTTTAATAAAGTTTTTAAATAAATTTCTATTACATATAATCTGAGACTAAAAATTTAATTAAGCAATAAAAAAATAAGTGTTATGCATACTGACTTTTAAATGTAATGTAAATATATTTGGGGGGAGGGACAATATATATATTACAACTTTGAAATATGTGAATTGTTAAAGAATTCTCCGAAATGGTTTTTTCAACCATAAATTGATGAATTTGAATTCTTATAGTATCTTTTTATATTGATGTACTTAGACGAATTTTAAAATAAGCATTTGTTTATTTAATATTTTTCGGCACTCTTTTTGTTGATTTGCCACATAGCGAGTAGTTATTTTCTGGTATAATAAAAGAAGTTAAAAGGTTTTGCAATTTGATTTTATTTTTAAATATCTGAGAGTTTACTTGGGAGTGCTTATGAGCTAAATTCTTTTAGTTGATCTCCTTCCCTCAGTGTTAATTTTTGTGTGACACTAACGAAATTTTTTTTACGCTGGTATCGATACCGAAATTTATCATTTAATTTCATTGTAAAGGATATTTCAATTTCTTAAAATCATTTTCAAATTAAATAATTAAAGTTTCAGATAAATATTCAATGTTAAATAGTTTTAAATGCGTGTTTTTTTTTCCATTTCAAAATCTAATTTCTTTTCTTTTTAAATTTCAGTATATATAGCTTTTCATCTTCAAGAAAATCTACTATTTTTAAAATAAGCAATGGACGAAAGTAAGCAATTGTTTATTTCACACTTTTTTTGTTGATAGCTTGCCACATAGTGAGTATTTATTTTCAGGTCTAATAAAAGGGGTTAAAGAGTTTTGTAGTTTGAATTTTTTTTTTTTTTTTAAACATATGATAGTTTGCTTGAGAGTGTTTATGAGCTAAACTCTTTTGTTAATCTCCTTCCCACTATGTTACTTTTTGCTTTTCGTGTGGCTCTACCAAGATTTTTTGATGCAAGTATTGATACTGCAATTTACTCATTGAATTTCATTGTAAAAGATATTAAAAATTTTTAAAAACATTTTCAAATTGCATAATTTAAGTTTAAAATAAATATTCATTGTTTAAGAATTTTAAATTTGATTTTTCCATTGTAAATTTAATTTTTCTTTACAATTTCAGATATAGCTCTTCATCTTCAAGAAATTTTAATTAAAATTTCATGTTTGAAATATTGTACAACAATGAATTAAACATTTTTTTTTAAATATAGACTGATTTTTATTTGAATGTTTTTGATGCATCATTATTTATATTAATTTGTAAATGATTAAAAAATAAACAATAATATAGTCTATTCAAAATGGTGATTATGGTGAATGTAGAGCTTTGATTAATTTGTATTTTTTAAATAAATTCCTATTAGAAATAATCTAATGCTGTAAAAATTTGTTAAACTATAAGAAAAAAGATATTTGACAAATGTTGGGTATGCATACTGACTTTTAAAGAATGCTATGTCAAAATATTTGGGGGAAGGGGCGAACTATATTTAATATATATTTACAACTTTGAAATATGTTCTCCTTCTGTATGATTTTTTCATCCATGAATTGATGATTTTAAATTCTCATAGTATCTTTTTACATTGATGTTCTTTTACATTAATCAAATTTTAAAATAAGCAATGGAAAAAATTAGCAATTGTTTATTTAACACTTTTCGCCACTTTTTTTGTTGGCTTGTCACAAAAGAGTTTTGCAGTTTGAATTTTTTTTCATTGCAACGATAAAGATAAAAATAAATTTTTTGTAAACAAGTTTGCCATGTTTAATAATTATTAATTAATCAATTACTTTTTAGTTAAAACCATTGCATTTTGGAATGTTTGAAATTTTATTCACAAGTTGAACACTGTTGTTACATTTTTTGAATTTCCTGTTTAATATATTGTAAAATGGTGAGTTAAATATCTTTATTTTCATTTCATGAATTAGACAGATGTTTTTGATATATGATTAATTATATTAATTTATAAATGATAGCAAATAGTTAAAAAATAAGCAACAATATGGTCTATTCAAAGTATGTTAACGTTAAATGAAGAACAGTGCTTAAAAGGTGTTAAAATTTTTATTTATGAAGTTCTTAAAAAAAATGTGAACATTTCCTATTGGCTCTATGAGCTTATACAATGTACAAAAATATTTTAACAGTTAAGTGTCATTGTACTTAATCTTTAAAAAAAATTAAAAAGTATTGAATTTGATATATTTTTGTATCTGTATATATACTTGAATATTCACTTCAATTGAAAAGAGCTTAAGCGTTTTGACCTATAATTTCTTCTTTTTTAAAAAAATAATAATTAAGAAAAAATAAAATTATTATTTGAAGGCCGTTATAAGTGAAATAATTTTCTATTCTTGCTTGGTGATACTGAGATTTTTTGGTGCAGGTATTGTTACGGAAATCTACCCATTAAATTGTAAACATTTTCAAATAAAATGATTTAAGTTTTAAAGAAATATTCAATGCTTAATAGTTTTAAATTTACTTTAACTAATTTAATGTTTTCAATATAAAGTAATATAGAGGTTTAAGTTTAGTGTTTTCAATGTAAAGTTAACTTTTTTCTCTTATAATTTTAGCTTCGTCTGCTGGATAAACAAGCTTATCTACCAGGAAGGAGCCATTCATTTTTGAGCTTGGGTGATGTTAATTTCTGGTAGAAAACTAGGAGCCATATGTTCAATCCTGACAGAAAACAAAACGACTGGAGGCTCTCTTTAAATCTGCCGAAGCTGAAAGTTTGAAGAAAAGGTGCATCCCTGTGCGATTCGTTTGTGTGATATGCAAAGATGCTGCTGACCAATTTATAAAATCTTTCAGTAAAGCAAAGATTTTCAGTTTATTGCTCTGAAATATAGCACAAAAACAAAAGCAGTAGCACAAAAACAAAAAATTGAATTGAAGAAAAACTTTAAACTGTATGAAATGACTGTAAAGTTTTGAAATTTTTTTTAATTTAAAAATAATAATAATTAAAATGATAACACATGGTCCTACTGTTGCTTTTAGAAAAAAAAATTTATTTTATTTAATTACAAATACGTGTTCTTAACTTATATTTTAACAAAAGAATATTGATAAGCTTATATTAAACAATGATGGTAAGAATGTATTGCTTTTATAGTTTAGTGAAGTTATATTTATATTGTGTTTTGTTTTAAAATAAAATAATTAAGTAGTGAAATGTTTGTCATGATTTGATTTGATTTATTTTTTTATTCTTAACTACTGCATTGTGTAATTTATTCTAGTCATTATACTTATGTTTAAGTATTATGAAAATTCGAGAAATTTTGAAGATATCAGAAGAAATTTTATTTTAACATCATTGCTAAACATTAACTCTAACTTATGAGCAATTATACTACTACAATTGTATTTATTAACTTCAATTTTGCAGTTCAAATTTGAGATAAGAAGTGTATATAGAT
Organism: Parasteatoda tepidariorum; assembly: GCF_982258835.1. NCBI lineage: Eukaryota > Metazoa > Arthropoda > Arachnida > Araneae > Theridiidae > Parasteatoda > Parasteatoda tepidariorum. The sequence continues at coordinate 73,819,892 of NC_141755.1, read as the reverse complement.
TTTTATGATTTTATAGATTTTTGCAAAGATTTAAATCAATGTAATTGTAAAATAATGATAATAGTAAAAATTTCTTAGGCTTAATATTTAAAATTTAACAGAACATTTATTTACATTATTGTAAAAACAGAAAATTTAAATCAACTTAAAGAAGAATCTTGTTTAAATTTTTATACATAAAATTCTTTGCAAAAGCAACTTTTTTAAATGCATAATATATGTTTTTTTAAGGCTAATTCTTCATAACGCATACTATATAATCAGAGAAAAACGATTTTGATCACTAATACTAAAGGCAACTTTTAAAAGATAATGTAAAAAAAATTATTATTTTTTCGTCTCATTCTTGTATGCAATTATATGTTTGTGCAAATTTAATTTAGATAATATGATATTTACTGACAGTTTTGAAATTAAAATGTTATGTTAATTTTTTGCAAAGATTGTTAGTTTAATAGAACATAACACCTTTAAATAATTATCGAATTGATGAAAATTCCTGAAGTTATTCTAACATTATTAAAAAAAATATTAGCAATTTTCGTGATATTAGTTGCTTTCCTGGTTTCATTCCCTGGAAAAATTTCTACCTTGCGTTTGAGTTTTGTTTTTAGGTGTTTTGCTAAATAAAATTTCAAATACTAAAAGAATAAAGTTACGTAAGTATTTCTCCATTTAGCAATTCCAGTGAAAAAAGAAGGGGAAAAAAATATGTGTAAATTTGTTGAAGTAAGTAATTTGAATATTTTTAAATTTTTTTCTTTATTGTGCCAATTATTACAAGAAATGTCCACTTAAAAATTTAACAATTGTAAGGGGAAAAAATTTTAAGTTTAAATTTCCACTCAGTTCAAATGTAAATATATAACTTTATAATTATATAGTGTGGTTTTTATTATATAATTTCAGAATATAAATAATGAATGATAATTGTGAAACCATTTAAAAAAAATATATATTACAAACTAACAAATTAAACTAAGATTTTAATAAAATAAACCCAGTTTTTTTTAAAAAAAAAATTAAGAGTACATTTTAAAATTAAAGACTTGAAAATTATTAATGATATAAAATTTGTCAGAAAACCCATTGTATGAATAAAAGAAAAAAATATCAATAAAAGTTGCAATAAAATATTTCCTAATTTAAATATTCGAAAAAATCAGCTGAACATAAGATATACTTTCGAGTAAGGAGGAGAAAAATGGAAGGTAGCAGAATTCGCTAATATAATTTTATTTAGTATTTCTGTATTGCTAAGTAAATAATGCATGGAATGACATAAAACTACTGTTCTATGTTTTACTGCTTCACAACAATACAGAAAATTAAGTAAAATTGTATCGTCGAATTATTCTACTACCATCCATATTTTCCTCTTGCTTACTCCAAAAAAATAAAAAGCAGAATAATATCAGAAAATACAAAATCTAATATTATATAGCATCAAAACTAACGCAAAAGAATATTATGGCGAACGCTAGATAATATTAGTTTGCATTGAATCTAATATTATAAAAGGCTGAGCAAACAGCGACCTTTTATATCTTTCTAATATTACAAGTTGTGTAATATAACGTTAGATTTTGCCGCTTTTCTGATATTATCTAATGTTATGTGCTACTTGGGTCTATCCGAAAAGTAAAAATATTATTTTGATGAGATATTTTTTAATTCACTTTACAAATACTAAACTAAACTCAGCGGCGTGACAGCCCATAGAGGGCCAAGGCCTACTGTGCCCATTTCAGTTTTCTTGACCTTTGGGCTCTGGGGTGCAGGAGCAGATGTTCCGGTTAGGTGGTCAGCCGAACGCGAAACCCCCAGTGTTTAGTTCCCAAGCATGCTTGGTACTCATTTATCGACCCACTGAAGGGATGAAAGGCTGAGTCAACCTTGCCCGGCCCGAGGATCGAACCAGGGACCTGTGGCACGACAGCGCGAAGGGCTACCGCTCAGCCACCGGGCGTCACTTTACAAATAAGATAACCAAATAACCATTTACTAAAATTTGTTTGAATATAATTAGTGTAAAAAAAGTGAGTTATTTCCTCGTATTATTAAGATATATTTCATTTTAGTGTGGTTAGTCGGTAAGTGCATACAGCACAGGGCTCGAAAAACAGCCCGTCCGCCCGTCCTCGACGGTCAAAAATTCTCCGCGGACAACGAATTTCTCGAATCCGACGTCCGCGCGGACGGCCATTTTCCCGTTAATGTTCGTAATACATTTTCAATTTTTGTAATCTTGCAAGAGTCTTGTAAGTTACAAGGCAGCAAAATGACCCACAATACAGCAACATACTACGCATATATTGATGTTTTCTCTGTCTGGGAGTACTGCAGCGGTTGAAAGAGGCTTTGCAGCAATAAACTTACAAAAAAAACACAATACGTACTGGTCTAAAACAAGAAGCTTTAAAAGCAATTATGAACATCTACCTAAATGGAAAACCCCTTTCAGATTTTTGTTCAGAAACCTCTGTAAATCATAGGCTTGATTGTGTAACTGGCAAACGTCATATTTGATTCATTTAAAAAACGCAGTACCCTCGGATAACTTGCCATTCCAGATAACTTGACCCTTGTCATTTAAATTATTTCATAAAAGAAATACTAGGTTACTATTAGTAACCTAGTATTTCTTTTATTACTGTATAATGTAATCCTAGTAACGACTAATTCATTGTGCAATTTATATAAATGTTTGTAATAAATAGGAGAAAATTATATTTTTATTTATTTAAAAGCGACGGGTTAGTTTCAACGGAGGACGGGTGCATTGTTGGACAAGCCGTCCTCGGGTACGGGTAAAATTTCTGAGTTTTTTCGAGCCCTGATACAGCATACAATGTTCCGATTTAGTACTTTTTTTGAATTCAGCCTTTCCATCACAATTATTAATTCCTTATTGATTAATAAAGTAATTTGAATTAAAATATATAAATAAAATGAATAATAATAAATTTCCGATTAATTAAATGAATATTGTAAAAAAATTAAAAAAAACTATATTATGATTTCAAAAAAATTGGTGAAGTCTTAGATTGAGCGCATTTATAAATCTTGCAGGGAAGGAGATACCGAAGTCTATGTATGCCTCTGGTAAGATAACTTGTATATCGCTCTATTTTTTTTTCTTTTTTTAAATATTACTCGGAAAAACGGCCTTATGGTTCAATCCTGAATCAAGCTTTGAGACAAATTAGCTTTCGTGGAGAAGTTATTGATGAAACTGACCCGCATTTGCCTTACACGGTGAAAAGAAAAAAACCATGAAAATCTCTTATGGCTATTGCCAGGGGATTTTAAACTCAACTTCCATCGTTGGAGAAAATTTACTGCTTGAGGCAAAGTGCATGGCTACATTTTAAAGAATAACACACTTAAAAAATATATATGTTCTATAAGGACGATTTAGAAATAAATTTCACTGATTTACTACTAAGATATCTACAAATAGCAAATATGTAGCGAGTATGTAGTATATGTATATAGCAAATATGTAGCGAGTCTTTGCTTGATATTACCCCTGATTTACAGTTAAGTATGTTATGTCAAGGATTCATATAGAAATACTGCCGAAAGCATGGTTCAATGCTCGTATACGAAGCTGTGAATCATTGAAAAGGAAAGTGACAGGAGAGCTCCAAAGCTACTAATTCTGCACAATTTTAACTTCTTTTTTGCGAACAGGTAAAAAAGTGGAAAAATCCTACATGAACAGCGTTTATTTTGCAAATATGGCCTTGTATTCAGGGCAATTCTTTCGAAGGCAGCGATATCAATGTGAAGTTTCAAAACGAAAAATTCGCAGAAGAGATCATCGAAGATGTAAAAGCAATATTTGCTGACGAACAAAGTTAGCTATTTAATATTTATACACATAAAATCAATTGTTTTTCTCAATTTTTGTTCTCAAACTAATTTCAGACTTTACAATTTTTTTTTCTACCGCCATCTGGGGTTAATATCAGAAACAAATATGATATAAATATCGATGTTTAATCGTGAGCAACGCGCGCTACAAGAAGACAAGATTCTAGCTGTCAAATGGCAACCGTTTAAATTTTAGCTCTTTGATCTTTGTTTAATCCAAATTTCCGACATACTCATAATTATCAGTAGTTATTATTAAGTCCTGCTTTTAGTTTACAAAATGAATTACGAAGACAATTATACGTCTGAAGAACAAAATTGTGGGGATTTTGGAACTGATTTTAATGATGAACAACAGCAATCTAATGGCGACGTGGAAGACCAAGGAGGTTCTGGTGATGCGGCTTCAGGTAGTAAATCCTCCGAAGAAGATAAGTAAGTAATTTAGTAATGTGACAACTGTTTAAATATTAATTTAAGCCGTTGTTGTATCATATTTAGTATCGAACTAAGGACAACTTTCCTCATTTTCACCTATAAATCTAGGGCGTTATAAAGTGGCGTCGGCCGGCCTCTTTAGGACAAATGGCGGCTGTGATATTTTGTACTCTTGTAAAGGATTTTCTATCTTTTATAATCTAAATTAATCATTTGGAAATGAAGCCTGCACGGATAACAAATATCAGCTTTGAGTCCCATTTCTCCTCCTACATTGTAATTTCTCGTTTCCAACAATGTCGTAATAGTAAATAACACAAGGCATGTTCCCGCCAACTGTGTACTTAATATAAATGTCATGAGATGTAAACATTAATGAAATGCACGAGTCTTTTATCTGTCGGTTTAATTTGTTGACGGACGCAGAAATTAAAAATTCTCTATTTTCTACACGATAAGCTTCAATATTCATTTTTTAAGTAAATTAAGAGTGCCCGCATCCGTGGTAAATGTTAAATTTTTTTTTTAATATTGTACTTTAAATGATAAAGTCATTAGAGTTTTTCTATTATTGAATTGGTTTTTGTTTTTATGATTTTAGGAAATTCTTCGAATGGAAAATTATCCAAAACTATAAATCTGTTTTGAAAATTTTTTATTGTCTTGATCAGATTTAAGTGTTTCATATTAAAGTGCGCATCAAGCGCTAAAACTGTAGAAGCGTTCAACGATTTTATAAATTTTATTTGTAAATATTTAAATGTTTATGCACATAAGTGCATTGATTTATGCTTTTAAAACATATGAAATTTTCTATTTCACAAATAACATGAGAAATCTGGTTTGAGAGTATATTTGTTTATTGTTGCTGAGTAAGATCTGATATGCATTTATTTTTTTAAAATATTTAGCAATTTACAGATGAGCTATAAAATATGTACTGCTTTAGCTTGCATATTAACTATTAACCTTGTTAAGTTTATTGATTCTCTCTTCCACTAAAAAATATATTTAATTTTCATTTTATTGTAATGACAATGGTTTAAGGAATGCATGCATTGCTATTTTTTAAATGTAATCGGATTATATTGCTGAAATAGACTAGTTAATAAATTTTTCATAGTCTAACCTTAGTAAGTCTAACCTTTTACTTATGACTGGTAGGATTGACATTACAGATTTCACCATGCTAGGTGCTCTTAACATATAAAAGTTTTTATTTTTTTTTAAATTTTATTTTACCTTTTTTAATTTGTCAGATTTACTTCCATATGTTACAGTTTGTTAAAACTAGTTATTTTGGTGTATTTAGAAAATTTTATTTCCTAATCTAAAAATATATATAAAATTCTTAAAATAAGAAAGTGTTACTGTAAATGTTCTTAATATTTTTTTATAACTTGAAAATCCAAATTGGAAGGACTACAGCTTAACTTTAATTATTTTATAAAATCATTGTGTTAAGTTTATTAGTCTTTTGGAAAACCTCTCTCTCATTTCTGCAACATTTTTGTAATTTCCTTTCACACACATGCTATACTAGTTATTCCTTATCCTGATAAGTTTTTCTGTAGAATAGACATAATTGACTTAAGTTTTGAATAAATTATTTCAAATATCTTTGTTTAAGATAGAAATATAAAAGTATCCTTGAATTTTGAAAGAATGCATGTTATTTGTAATTTACAAAGGTTACATTTGTAACTTTAAATTGTAAGTTAAACGTAATTTTATTTAACAACAAATATGAAATGATATTGTTCCCACATTGAAATATATAAGTACTTATTTGATTATTTTTAAGTTTCAGTAACCATAAAATACTAATTTGCAGCACGGTTGCAAAAAACCTGGGGTTTTTTGTTTTATTGGAGGTTATTTTCAATAGAGGACAGGGATAAGTACCCTATTTTAAAAAAGCTTATATTAATATAGTTTAATTATATGAATTGACTTAACATATAGATAATTAAAGTGTAATTAATACAAATAAATTGGTGCAAAAGTCTGAAAAAAGCTTCTTCTGACATCACGATACAAAACGTTGAATGTACTCACATACATTACACGTTTGAAACTTAATTTTAATACAGGATTACATTTTATTTATATTTTAAATCTTGAAAAATATTTGAAGATTTTTTTTTTACACATGGAAAGTGAATCAAAGGCACTGACTAATCAATGGCCATACAGTCAAATTATAATGTTGTGCTCCTTATTTCTTAATTTTACAAAGTTCTAATTGTGATCTTAGTGATATTTACTGATATTTTCTTCTTACTAATATTTTCTAAGGTTAACTTTATAATTCATTTGAGGCTTAAGTTTAATTATTTTGTTGCAGGAAACTTTTTATTGGTGGAATAAGTAGAGAAACTAACCAAAGTAAGTAGATAACAGTGATAACTTCAGAGAAAATCTTTCATATGTATCTACTTTTTAACTTAATATTCCTTTTTTCTTCAGAGGATTTAAAAGAATACTTCTCTAAGTTTGGTGAAGTAACAGAAGTAAATATTAAAACAGATCCAACTAGTGGACGCTCTAGAGGATTTGCATTTGTTGCCTTTGCCAGCAGAGATTCCGTCGATTCTGTAAGAACTTGTTAACATATTGTGGATATTTCCGTATTGTGATCTGTGGTGCTAATTGCCAAGGTCCAGATTTTAATCTTGCAATTTAAAAAAAAAATAAAAAATCGATGTGTGGCCGAAGGTTACTTTGCCCAAAAGTTGCAAAATACTTGGTGATTATTCTGCCACAAATCATGATACAGAAATCTCTCCAACATATTAGTTTTTATCTAAAATAAAATTAAAATAAATTGTATTAGATTATTTAAGTAACATCTTTGGTTGCTATAAAACTATTTATTTGTAGGTTCTTCACAATGGACCTCATACCATTAAAGGAAAACAAATTGAAGCCAAAAGGGCTAAAGTTAGACCTGGTATTAAGAAAATATTTGTTGGTGGAATTGAATCTGACATGACTGAAGCCGACATCCGGAATTATTTTGAACACTTCGGAAAAGTAAGTAAAATTCTTCGCTGCACTTATCATTCTAGATTTGTCATATATTTTGGTGGTTCCCAAGACATTGCATTATTTTTGTTATCTGGGTTACTAGTTATGTTATTTTTAAAGTTTTATAATGTAACATTTACTTATGTTGTCTTTTTCAAAAAAATACAAATTGCATTCACATTCTATAGTGAAGTATTAAGTTACCGGTCTTATAGCTTCAGTATTAAATTTTTGAACTTGGGAATAACAAAGTGTGGGATGGTCGTATTCTGCATGTACCTCGGAATTCCGGGTTTTTCGTATCATCTGTCCAGATCAAGAAACTAGGAGCATGCTATGTGATTTTTTTCGCTCTATCTCAAGACCATTGATTTGTGGACTTTCACCAATAAAAACTTATAAACCGACTAAATTTTCACTTCAATCTAAAATTTAAAGTAAGAATTAAGTTCCGCAATCTAAAAAAGTTACTCATTGTGAATCGTGTTCATGTGGTTTAAAAATCGTACATCGCAATTCGTATTTTTCCTATCATGAAATTGAGGGTCACTTATTTACCATTTTAAGAAGACTGTTTACTTAAGATATTAATGAAACTTTTCGGATGCTACAATGTTTGGTATAGATAAAATATGGTCTGAAGTTTCAGTGAAATTTTCCTGGTATTATTTACTATAAATCTTTGAAATAAGATTATCATAGTTAAATTTGTAATTTGAAAATCATGTTTTTGACTGTCTATTCAATAAAAAGATTGTCTGTGGTGTGTCAATAAGGTTTATTTAATATTGAGCACAAATTTTGCTCATGACATCATCCACTATATTTCTTATAAAATATTATAAATTTTTGGTACTTGATTAACTTTTGGATTTAGGTTTTTCACTTTTTGAAAAAATCACCTTTTCATTCTATTTAAAAATAATTGAAATCATCGATTCGATAATCTAGAAATTTGTCTTTGGCATATTAAGCCAAAATTAAGAGAACATGTGAAAATAAAAACCTTCAATAAGAAGAAAAATAATCACAACTTTTTTCCTATTAATTTAACTTGTCAAAATAGTGAATTCGAAAACCTTTTTGATATTTATTTTGGCAGCATATTTTTTCCCCAAAATTGTTACGACTCCTATTAAATTTAAAATATATTAAAATTACGAATTTTTAATCTTCCAACTCAGAAAATATTTTCTAATACGTCAATAAATGTTAGCTTAAATCCTACAAATTAAGTTTGTTTTATGATTTAAGTAGTCTGAAAGTATGATTTGGTAGTTCATACTAAGAATAATTCGATGACTTATATTCAATTTTATCTAATGTGTTACATGTATTCTCCAATTTTAGTTGCTTTTTCTAGTTATTTGAGTGGCATTTAAAGTTGTGAACAAATTCTCAGCTATTGCTTTCTGTTTTATTAAAGCTTAATATTTTACGTAACAATAGACTAACCAAAATTTGTATAGAACCAATTTTTTTTTTTTTTACCGTAGTTTAGATGGAAAGTTTGGGTTCTTATTTTGTTATGCTTTTTGAATTCTTGAATAAAGCTGTGATGAATGCTCAATAGTCTGATAGTTATGTAGATAAAAAGTATACTGAGCTTAATTCAAGTTTTCATCTTATTTTTAAAAAAAATTACAACAGTGCTTTGCTCGGTTTGCTGTGATGATCTCTAAATATCTTAGTTCTATGATGAAAAATTAGAGGCTGTTTCTGAGCTTTGTATGAACTCTCATCAAATAATTAGCTTTACTTTTTCTTAGTTTTGTGGCCCTTTAAATTTTGTTTTGTAAGGGCTAGCTTAATCAATCACTAATTCATACTAACCAGTTAATTCAAGTATTTGTTTTGTATACATGTGGCGAATTTTTACTGATCATTCTCAACCTTTTCTGATCAAGCACATGAAATTTCATTCTGTTATATGATCCAACTAGCTTCATACTTACTCAGAATATATAATTGCTCATTAATTTTAAGATAATATGCATTATTTTTTAAAATTATTAATAAAAGTAATATTTTGCCCTTTTAGGTAGAAACAGTTGAACTTCCATTTGATAAAGTAAAAAATCAAAGGAGGCAGTTTTGTTTTGTTACATTTGAAGATGAAATGACAGTAGATCAAGTTTGCAAACAAGCTAAACAAAAGATTGGCAACAAAGAATGTGATGTCAAAAAAGCAACCACTAAGCCAGATCCCAGGTTAGCCCGTGGTGGTGGAATGGCTGGCAGGGGTAGAGGACGAGGTTAGTTTTATTTTATTTTCTGATTAAGTAGCCGTTTAAAATTTATGCTTGCCTTAATTATGTAGTAAATTATGTAGAGAAATATGTAGCTCATTAAATTTTATTTTCAAGTTTAATAATGGTATCTATAGAAAATCATAAGATCATATTTTGAATTTATCTCTGCATAGTTTCTTTAAAAATATGCCATTTTTCCGTGGATCTGCATAATTCTGACTTTCCTCCAATTTCTATTATTAAACTTAATTCTAAAATTACAAAGCTTCTATTTGTATTTTGTTGATTTAAGGAATTATCAATAAATTGTACAAAAGTGACAGGAACATCTTATGTATTTTACCAAATATGTTTCTGAATTTTTAAGTGAAAAATTTTAAATTCTTAGAAATTTAATTTTTCGAATGAGAAATTTGATATATTTACTATTCTTAGGAAGAAAATTCTAATCTTATATAATAAAGGTGTTAAAAAGAACTTAAACTTGTCTCTTTTTACAGTTTATAATTCTAATTTAATTAACAATTCAGAACATAGAGAATTTTTTAATGGTAAATTAAGAGGTTTGCAGAGTGATTTTTAAATTATGGTAAGAGTATTCTTCTTCTTCTTGCTTGAGCTTGTCAGATATGTGGCACCTCTGCACATGTTGCATTTTGTACCATACTCCAAGCCCAATTTTTCCTAGTTCCATTGTCTCGGGTCGCCTACTTTATTAATATAGTCTGACAGTCCCTTAATGGAATTAAGGTGAAGCTCTTTAGGATATGGATTGCCTAAGGTAGTGAGGCGCGTAAGGGCTAAGAGTATTAAATTTTCAGTTTAGTTAAATCAATAAAAATTATCCCAATTAAAAATTTAATGTGATGACTTGTAGGAACAAGCAGAAATCCTAATGTGAAGTTTTATTGCTGTGGAGTTCAGCTATTAAAATTCTACAATAGTCATTATAAAAACTAAATAGCTAGTGGATAACTATTTAATAACTAATTATCGCAAATTATGCATTTGAAACTTAAAAATTTAATCCTTGAAGTGGAGATGGAAGTAAGGGATTTGTTGTCTGAAATTTTTGTTGATCTCGGGCTCTGTTTGTTTAAAAATTAGGCCCTGCTCATTAAAAAGGGGAGAAGATTTTTGTCTCCTGAAAATTGATACTATCTGCCTTTGGTGGCTGCTTGTTCACCTCTCAAAATTGTCTTGAACAAAAAAAAAAAAAAAGCTAAAATGGTAACCAAGCCAAAATGTGCTGCACAATTGTTTTTGAATATTTAAATCAATTTTATTTTAAGTAGTTTTAAATACATTAGCCAAATTTTTTCAGTATCTGTTGTCTGCAGCTTTGCTGTGTTTGAAGTACTTTGATTTCAATTTCAACTTTTTACAAGAGATGTCTGTAATATTGTCTGTTTTTTTTTATACATTGAATACAATTTAAAATCTAACCAGCAGCCATTAAATCAGACAAAGCAAAGTTTGAGTTGGGGGCATTTCAGCATAGTAGGCAGCAAAAGTATTTAAATTATTTCCATCTCTGTCGTGATAGAGAAGTTGGACTACAACTGTACTATGTTTGTACTAATTGAGCAATAGCAAACACATTATGTGTACTTGAGTACCCTATAATGTGTTTGCTAATGCTCAATTAGTTCTTATTGATGTATGGGATAGTTAAATTATTATTGACATAAATTTCTATTTTAAAAAGTAGCATAATTATTTGAATGTTGTAATATATAATTTTCTTTGGTAATTTCTTTAGGTGGCCCACCAGGTTGGGGCCCAGATTATGGCATGCCTGGCTATGGCGGATATGGAGGTAACCAAGGATATGGAGGTTATGGCGGTGGTTATGGAGACTACAGTGGTGGCTATGGTGGATATTCATCTGGCTATGGCGGTGGTCCAGGAGGTTATGGTAGTTACGGAGGCCATTATAATGGTTGGGGTGGCTATGGACAAAATGGCTACTCTGGTGGTGGCTATGGTGAGTACTCCAGTAAAAGATAGGACTCTTTGTTGAAAGGAACCTCTGTACATTTTCTGTGTGTCAGTGTTGCCATATACATTATACCTCAGGAACTTTTTATGACAGGACTTAAAATATTCCTGCTGATGAGCTTGCAACATATTTTTGACATTGTTTTGTGTTGAATAAAAATATTTTTTGAATAAGTTTTTTGTTTTGTTTTTTACCATTATGTTTATTTCATACAAATATATATTTCTCTAAGTTCGATTGGAAAAGTTCTGCAAATTTTTGGCATACAGATGACCCAATGTTTTTCCTTGATTTCAAACATTAAATTGCTTTTGCATACTCACATTGAACTTAAGAATTAACTTGTTGCAGATGAACTGGTTAATTTTATCTCAATTGTTTCTTATTTTGAAATTATGATTTAGTCTTTTAATAGAACTTGGACTAAAAATAGTTCTAAGATTTAAAAAGTTACATTTCTTTTCTGCAATGGCAGTTTTTTAAAGTAAAAACAAGGAGTTCATTATTTATTACCTCAGTTTTTTTTCTCACTTAGATTGAATTAGTATTGTTATAAAATGTTGCCCAAATAAAATTAAATTTGTATTTACACATTTTGCACCTTATTTTTAGTTTTTACTTATAGGAATATAGTCCTGTTAGTTTTCTCTTCTAAGCGCCTTTTTCCTTTACTTCAGTTGAAATTTTAACTGTATATTGAACTTTTCGTCATTTATGATACAATGAACATAAATGTTTATTTTTTAATATTCCGAGGATAATGTAGCAATTAGGGGAGAGAAGTGAGTTTTGGGAGAACTGACACAATGGAATTCTGTTAATTTTGAGCACCAGCTTAGACACAGATCTCGGGGGCCTTGTTTTAGCTTAGGGATAACATGACTTAAAACCTCTATATTAAAAGCATTTTAAAGTTATTTAAATTGTAATTTCATAAATTGAATAAATATTAAAGTATTTTTTCCAATTAATAGGTGCTCAGCAGCCACCTGCTCCAGGAAAAGCCAGACGCGGCACCACTACTGGACAAGGCTATCAGCCATATTGATAAATTTTAAGCCATCTTGATGCCCCCCACATACAACCCAATGGATGGTGTACATAGCCTGTGTTTTATCCACTTCATCTATATGCTATAATTTGTGCAGAACTTTTCTTCTCTTTATCTCTCGAGTAGCATGTTCATGCTTTGTCCTGTGTTCTAAAAAAACATGTGTCAAAGCACATTCCAAAATAAAAAAAAAAAGAAAAACATTGTTAGTAGCCGCACACTCATGTGATGCATTTTCAGAACAAATATAAATGTTTTTTATATACATAGTCTCATTTTTTATGAAATATTGAAGAATTCTACAGAAGTAATCAATTATCGTTAGTAGTTAATATCGTTGTTACTTTTATTTTGCATTATTCGTCAGAACATAGGTTGCTTGAGTTGAGACAATTCTTAACTCTTGTCCAAGAAAAGGGGGTAAATTGAATTTTTTTGCTAAGAATTGGTGGGTGGTGCCTCTTCTGTTCAATGTAAACATTTGGAGAGTCAAGAGAATCGAGCAGTACTATTATGCAACTTCTGCTAGTTCCTATAAATGGTTTAGTTAAAAATTTTAAGTTTCTGGAATTAGGTTGCCAACTCTGAGAAATACTGTTGTATAATAAGGATCAGAGAAATGCAATTCTTAAAGTTGACATAAGCACATTTGATTTAAAACCTCATAATTTGAATTTAACAATGGGGAAGTAAGGAAAAATAAACTTATAATGAAGATCAAATCATTCCAGGTTGTGAAAGTAAAACACTGCTTTTCAGCCTATAGCAATTATTTACTCAAAATAATTATCAAAAATAGTTATTTAACCATAAGTTGTTCCCTGGATCATCTCAGCTGTCAATTCTTATGGAGTATCTACAAAATACGTTGGTAATGAAAGATAAAATAGCTCTTAAAGGGTACTTTTTTTTCTGGTACAAGATAGGCCTACAGAACGTTTGTTAGTAATAGACGACTTATTAATTCATATGAACTAATTTTTGTCTGAAGGGCTGAAGCAAAATTCCGCTCTCCACATTAATTCTACCTGGACACTGGGTAAACGTGTTTTACAAAGAACTTAAAAATAAATCTATTTGGTTTTTTTTTTTTAGAAATTAGGACTTTATCGTCGTTAGCACAATTTCCTGGTGGCATCTACAAAAACTAAATATTTTATGTGGTGGCCGTTAAATATTACGCTTACGTTAGCATTATTATTGCGATTACATAAGGAGTTGGCGATTTGTTTATTATGTACAAAGCGTTGAGGTGTGAACAATGCTCGCATGAGACTCGAAAATGCGAATTATTGCTGTTGCTGCTTTTTAGCGTCCAGCAATTTTTTTGTGTAAGATGTATAGTGGTTGTTAAATATTTTTTTTATTGGCAATATTAATAATTTGTGTCGGTTACTTCATTTTGGAGAAATTAATAAAATATACATGACTTAGGATGTTAATACATCCTGAGTCATGTATATGTTAAATTAATCTGAGCATAATTAATAAGAAAGAAAAAAAAAAACCCGTTTACCTTTCAAATTATTTAAAGAGAAATTATTTCTGTTAGTAAATTTCTACGAGATATTTTTCCTCATAATATTAAATTGGAAAGGTAAAACAGTGAGTTTTCAAATATCCAGTTTTTACTCTGGTCAGTTTGACGGAAGTCCATCTCAGTCTTTATCGCTAATTGGAAAATAAGTTGAAAAGTAAGCTGAGAAATTAATTAAATATTCATGACTTAGGATTTTAATACATCCTAATGAACTATTCGTGAATGAGAAGTAAAAAATTCTTTGGGATTTAATTTCATTGACGAACAGAGTGTTTTATTGCTCTGATACACGTAGGTAGGTATACGTGTGTTTGTACGTTCTCTGCACAGTTTCCCCGTTTTGAGGGAAATAGGAATGATTTCAGTGAGATAATTAAATTTCCAGACTGGCAAATGAGACTTACTTTTCGATGTGTAATCTCTCACTGAATTGGGTATAAGGGACACTATAAGGGTGTTTTGTATAAGAAGAAAGAACTTGTTTCTATTTACCCGTTTGATGTCTTAACAAGAATGAAGTTTTTTTCCATTTACCCTAAATCGTACGGGACGAGATACGATTCAATAGTAAAAATAGTTCTAAAGTTACAAAAGTTTTTATGTATAAACAGTACTTATGACATTACTTATGTATAAGCTTTTCATTGCTGCACATTCAGGATCTATCTGAACATGCAATGTAAATTTTCCTGCGTAATTTTTTTACGTTAAATTGTAAAATTCCAATCCTGAGACGATCGGACTAATAATTTAGAACCATTTTGCTCCTGTAGAAACTCATTTGATTCATCAGAGTCAAAAATACGTAGAAAATAGCGTATCGGGATTAGTCACGTTCAATTCAGCGTGAAAAATACACCCATTTCCTTCAACAACAAAAAAAAGAGGGAAGCTTTTCAGGTATTCATAATAGAATAATGAAGTTTTTTTTTTTTTTTTAAGAAAAGATGTCGAGTGTTATTTGTTTGAATGAACACCCTTTTTATGCTTTAATTAGTGGACTAATAAAACAAAGCTACAGAAATATAAGGAAACCTTAACGTTATCAACAAATTTCTTATTGAAAAGAAACTACTTGTGAAATCAAGTAGGGAAAGGAAATAGCTGATTAAAAGTAGCCCAGAACCATTAACTTAATTAAACTTAATTTTTATTATTTTAAACTGGTGAGTTTGTAACACATTACTAGAAATAAATTTTCTAAATAAAAATGTTAACACTTTCATCGCGGCAAAGACGCACCTTTGCCCCACCCTCTGCTCTTAGAGTTCCCCTGTAGCACTAAAATTAAATTGAAACGCAAATTCCTTTATAAGCTAATTATTTTACTTCAAAAAATAATAATTGCAGTCAATAACCATATTCACAAATACAAAAATAGAGCACAGCGAGTATTTCTAAAAGAGTCGACACTTGAGTTTTAATGCATAGTATATGTATTTTAACTTTTTTTCCTAAGATATTACTGAACTAATATAATGTCATACATGTTACTCAGCTCTAAAATTATAATATAAAAAATGATCAGGCTCAATATCTTTTTCGATATAAAGACGAAATACGCCATGAGGATCAAATTTTCTAATGAAATTTGTAGATAGAGATCGGGCTCCAACTTTGTTATTACAATTTTTTTCTTTTTTGTTTGAAAAAGAATATTAATTTCAGAACATTTTCATTTGCAAAATATTTTAGTTCCTCAAAAATATGCTTGTAGCTGCGGTGTTATAACCTTACTTATTCATATCAACTTCCTTTTTCTTAATTTCTCCTTTTTTTGTGTGATTCAAAACTGTAATAAAGATAAGCTTTTTTATTAAGGAAAAACTTGTAGAAGTAAGCATTCACGCTTGACACAGGTGATATATTTTTTTTTTAGAATTTTGCGAACAGTTCTCAGCATTTGTTTATTTGAGCTCCTCTCGCCATTCAATTGCTAGGATGATCAAGAGTTTTCTTATATATTATAATTGAAATAATTTTTGCGCTAATATTGCACTTAATTTATTCCCCCTACTTTTTTTGAAAAAGCAAAAAACAACAAAATGAACATAAAAAACAATCGAAAAATTTAATTTTAAATAATAAAGAATGTCTACCTGTAACGCTTAGTTAGAAATGAATGGAAATCTCTCGATGGCTTGGCATAAAGGAAGAATTTTTAATAAAAATTAATTCCGAGAAATGCATGTATAACCAATATTACCACATTTTTATTTATTTGCAATTTAAGTTAAAATGTATAAATGAAAAATTAGGCTAAGATAAATTGAACTAGGTTTTTTTGAAGTTAATATTTTGTACATGTAGCCAAATCATGATTTTATTATTGGTGCATCAAACTTTTATAAGAATTTTAAAGAAGACAATTATGGCTCTTTTTTTTAGGAATATAATTTGAGATATAACTTGTCCCAAAAATTTAATTTCCAGAAAGGGTAATATTGATGAGTAATTGTTTTGAGAAATACTAGATAATTAAAAAAATAACTTGTTTCAGCCATAAGTTTTTAATTTAAATTAAATTAAAGATATCAAAATGGATGTTTTATGAAATGCATTTATTTTTGAACCTGTAGAGAAATAGATGGTGAAATTATTTCAGATTTACCAAGTGTTAAAGAAGAAAAAATTACTTTCTCTCTTTTTCTTTCAGACAGAGCAATGAATATGAATATTTATGTTGATCATAACCATAAATCAAATTGTAGCGAAGTTCCAGTGCCAACGTTAGACGAAGTTTAACAAATTTCTAAAGATGAAAAATAGCAAAAAATGCGATCAAATTACCGAGGAATTTATTTACATGTAGATATAAGAGTTTTAGGAATTATTGTCCCTATTTACAAAAAGGGCGACAAATTAAATTGTTAATAATTACAGAGGTATCGCTAGCAGGACTAATTCCGGGCGATGCCGATACCCAATGCGGATTTAGATCAAACTGCTCCACTGTCGACTAGCCACACATAGTTAGAAACATTGTCCAGAAGTTTCATGACTAAAATATCGATCTGTTTGTTCTTTTTGTGGATTTTAAAAAGGCATTCAATAAGGTGGATATATCAAAAATAATTGAAATTATAGCGGAGCTAAAGATACCAACCAAATTAGTCAAACTAATCTAAGCCACATTTCTGATCTGAATGATTTTTTCAGAACTTTCGATATCAATGGTGGGCGTTCGGCAGGAGCATGCATTATCGCCTCTACTTTTTAATTTAGTACTTGAATATAAGGACCATTAATCACATCATGCGCTTTTTTTTGTATGTGAATGAGAATCTGATTAGCGAGCTTTTGGCAGGTATAAATATTTATATCTGCTAAAAGCTTTTTTCGCATAACCATGATTTGCGCAATATATATTTCACAAATCATGGTTATGCGAAAAAAAATTGCAGCTTGAAATTGAACATTAAAGTTAAGCTGCTTCTTTTAAAGAGAGGATTATATTTTTTCAGATCTTGGGAGTATTTTCCGAGTTAAGCATAGCTAAGAATTTTTTTTTCGTTTTCAGAATTTGTAAAAAATGTATTTTTAAAATCTTTGTTCTTTCTCTTCCCGGAGATCTCATCTCTAGACATAAGATTATGAAAAATGTTGGTGTATGGAATACCGGGCAATGGTTCTTAACCTCTGACAGGAGAATCCGCGTAGAAAAATCCGCATTAGGGTACCGGGCAAACTGATTAATGGGCAATTATTATCACTTTAATCAGAAGACATGGTTATTATTGATAATAATCAGAGTAATTGTACATAAAGGTAGGAATGCGTGAGCAGTTGGTGATCGAAATGGGCTACTGGTGGCGCATGCTTTCACCATTAGCTTGTGGAGAGTTATAGAAGAAGGAATTATGTTAGTTTCTGTCTTGATTTACAAATAGGTGAACAACTTTTAAGTTCTAAAAGAAAGTGTCGAGGAAATTAAAAAAAAAAATGTCTTTGATAATTAATTGCGAAAAATATTAAGATAGAGGAAAATATCGTAGTACATTTCTATATAACTGAGAAGAGGAGGAGAGAGTTCAGACATGCAGCATGTCTTCTCCCAGTGATCGCGAACTGCCCAGTTGACATTTGTTAGAAATTCTCTACAGTGATGTTTTTTTTAATGTAAAGGGTTATTTCTCGGTAGTAACAACACTGATGTTATTTTTCAGGTATGGAGCCATTCGCTGATTTACACTTGCACTGATGATTTTTTAAAAAAAACTTTTATCGCAATTGGGTATACTACAGCCTACGTCACAGGTCGTGTTATTCCTACTAAATTTAACCAGTGAACAGCATTTTCTGCGAGCCTGCAACAAATAAACATGAAACGAAGTGTGTTGTTATAAGTCGCTACTCGCCAGGTTGGAATTGTATTAGTCTAAGTTCCTTTAGAAATAATTTATTTTGTTGCTTTATCTAAGTTTATGAATTTAGTAAACATATTTAAAACTCAGTTTATTAATTAAACTAAAAGATAAATGTTATTCCTAGTAAGTGGAAGTAGTTGTGTCTTTTTCATATTATACCCAATTAGTGAGAATGACCATTAAAAGGCTATTTTCACTGTAAGCTATTCACGCATTTCTAATCACCACTGAGGGAGAAACAGAACTCTTTTTCTGAAAGGTGATCGAATGTGCGTGAATAGCCTTCTGAAAGCCATAGTGTTATAAAGTCGCAGAAGAAAATCTGAATGACAAGTTATGTATTTTCATTCGCATTGCTGACTTTTTGTAAGCTGTGCGAATTAAAATATGATAAAAAATTTGATTTATGATAAAATTTAAGCGAGGTGTTAATTGTAATCTAAAACTGGGCCGTTTAAAGCGTTTTATTTTCAATGTAAATTAAAATCGAATCTCAAACCGGAAAAAATCTAAAAAACTGAGATGAATTTTACGAACCATTTGCACGTATTATTAAACTATATAAATCTTCAACTGAAATTACCATTTAATCTTGAGAATTTTGAAGAAGTATTCTATATATAAATAAACGAAATACTTCAATGTTGACTTGAATAAGTTATAAATTGTTATAATTAACCATGTTTTGTGTTAATAAAGTCCAATTAGCTTTGTATTCTTTTTCGAAAGTTAAATATTTTTCAAATAGGTTATCACATCTGAATTCTTATGCTATAGTATTTAAGGAGTATGGAGATCCTAATAAAGTGTTGGAAAAAACGCAGTGCGATGTATCTGATGATTTGGAATCAAGTCAAGTATTAATTAAAATTCTCGCTTCTTCGATCAATCCTGCAGATATAAATATCATACAAGGAAAATATGCCATAAAACCCAAATTACCCGCTATTGCAGGAGGTGAAGCAATAGGTGAAGTTTTGAAGGTATAAATCTTTGAAATATCATATAATTTTGATATTGGTGTTCATATAAATTCTTATTAAGTATTAGGAATCATTCAACCTTAAGAATTTAATTCGTAGGGGCTTCAATATGTGGGTATATCAAAATGTTATAAAGTAGCATTGATTTCTTGTGATAAGTTTTAAATTTTCATGCTTTTAAGATTTTATTGATGTGTTCTGTCTACCAATATTATCCTCATGCTGTCTGAACTTATTTATTGCGTTGCTTCATGGATAATGTTTTAGAATTTGAGAAATTTCATGGTGAATGACATTACATTTTGATAGGTTTTCTATTTTTAAACTTATTTTTCGTTGATATTTTAGTATTGCTAGCAAAAAATTAAATGAAGTATTGAAGGAGCTTGTAAAAATTTAAAAGTAACAGTTAGAGTTTAGAGGCGAGATGTTTCGTTAGTTATCCATTCAAAAAGGAGTTTGTCTAAGTGATTCCTTTCAGATTTTTGGAACTTTGTTTTGGAATTTTTTTTTGAGAATTTCATGTTTTCAGGGAAAATATTTTGAAGTCTCTTCAAATTTTAGTTCATGCTATTAATGTTATCCATGCAAGAACTTTTGTTGCTTTAGAAGAGGCTTTTGAGGCTTCAGAGTTTTTACATCTAAACAGAAACCAGGAAAAGCAAAATCTATGCTTTCTTCAATTTGTTAAGATTTTTCAAACATTTCCTTAGGTACAGGGTTGACAGGTTTTTGACATGTGACAGTTTTTGACGGTTAAAACCATGGTTTAAACCGTCACGTCAAAAACCTCACTGTCAAAAATGTCGAAAATGTCAAAAACCTATATTCATATGTGAAATTTAATTAATACATAAAATTTATATATTTTTTATAAAGGATAGCGTTTCTAAATATGTTCTAGAAAAAATAAATGTAAAATTTTGAAGAAACACTTATATTTTGAATAGTAACCAAAATCTTGTACTTTTGAAAGCTCACATCTTTTGTAATATTATGTATTCATTTTCATGTGTTATTGAAAATCTGCAGTGATATTATTAAGAAATTTATTTATAACCAAATTTAGTGTATAGTATAGATTATACTAAAAATTAGACCTTTTTGAAGATAAACATTAGCAGTTTTGTATATTAGACATCTTTTAAAGAAAAATCTTTTTAATATTCTTTTAAATCTTCCTAATAATCTTTTTAACATAAGACAATACAAATTTAAGTGCTTTCTGTTAAATACACAGAGTAGTTAGTGTCGATTTACAGTATATTCAGCCTATTCATTTACTATGCTGAAAATTTAGTTTATCCAAATACTTGTGAATTTCATTTTGCTGAATACTATATAGTTTTGTTGAATATCTAAATATTCAGCTGTTGAATAATTACTTCTTGCTTTCAAGATATGCATTATTTGTATTCTTAATACAAGTGGGGGGAAAAAATTAAGAGATAAAAATTGTTTTAAAATGATAAGTGTAATAATTATAAATAAATATAATAAACAATATGAATTATATTTATCATTATTCATAAATATAACTACTTTTAAATTCAAATTAACATACTGGATAATAAAGATATTCGATATAACATTAAAAAAAGTTTTTTATACACTTGTATCTTACATCAAGTTTGTATTTATACAACATAACTTGTAAGTTCCTTATAAATATTAGTTATATGTTCCTTATATGTCGAAAATGCATAGTAATAAACTTTTAATTTTCTTAAGTATCAAAAAGAAAAAAAAAATTTTTTTTTAATATAAATATTTAAACAATTTTTGTGCAAAATTTTTCTGCACATGCATTTGAATATAAATTTCTGAGATTTTAAATCTGTTATTTTACCTTAATTTTAATTAAAAAATATTTTAAAACCTGCTGATTACCTATAGTATAATTAAATTTCAATATAATGCATGGCAACTGTTGGTAGTTTTGAAGTTTATATATTTTCTTGGCAAACTTCAGTTTTTGACATTTTTGACGGGTTTTTGACGGTTTAAACCAGTATTATACCCTTGTCATGTCAAAAACCACTTTTTGACGTCAAAAACCCAACCCTGCTTAGGTACTAACACAAGTTCTTAATTTTAAATACTTAGGATCAGAAATAGATGGTCAAAATAATACTTTAACTGAAATAGAAAATAATGTTTTGCTACTAAAGCATTTTACAGACTAAGAAATCTTTCTAAGTCACAGTTAACTTATATAAAAACTAAATTTTTATTATTTAAAACCCTTACTGGAGCAATTTTGGTATATGATTCTGAGATATGGACAAGATATGATGAGTCCTACTTGGCTATATTGAAGCTAAAGATTTTAAGAGCTATTCTAAATAGAGTATAAGAAAAGGATTGTTGGAGTAAAGGATACAATGCAGAAATTTATGTATGCATTAAGGGCCCATATGTATATATTTTTTATATATTCATAACGGTCATTAAACAACGGGCCGACGCACTTTTGGGTTTGCGACTACTAATATTCAACTCCGTAGCCATTTGATTTTGAACCCGATCCAGAAGACAAGGGAACTCCTGGATCAAGCATTGGGAGAAATTTGCTTTCGTGGAGAACTTTTTTTGATGGAAATAACCCGAATTTGCATTACATGGAGAGGAAAATCATTAAAACTCCCACAGTTAGCCTGACGGCAAGAGTACTCTAACCCATGGTCAGTATACCATTGAGAATATTTCATGTCTGCACTGTGGTTGATGCAAGCCTGATGCGGAATTCGTATCAATCAGCCATTGCTGGGATTCAAACCTTATTGAAAGGTAAACGCTCTATCCTCCGAGCAATCACAACTCTAAAGACCCAGATGTAATAAAATTTATCAAGATTACCAATAGATTTAACTGGGCTGCTTTTGTTTTCAAAATGAGCAATTTAAATCTTGCTGAAGTCTCATTTTGGCAAAGGAGAAGTGAAAAATAGAAATAGGTGGACTCAAACTGTGATGGATAGAGGCAGATGATAGAGACTTTGGAATCCTAGAGGTTAAGAACTAGAGACCCATTATCACCTAGAAGGTTGCTTTGAAATCTCTTTAAAGCCTTGACACACTCTTAAGGTGTTGCGTTACGGGTGATGATGATACTCTTTTTAATTTCCACCCCAATTAATTAAGTATACTTGTCGCTGTTTGTAGGGGCAAATTTATAAGTGGGGAAATAGTAGAACTTCTGACATTTTATTTACTTTTTTTTGTACTTATTTTAAATATTTTAAGGTTTTTATCATTTAAATTTAAAACTTATTTAATGCTAAATAATAAAACATTTTTAAAGGAATTCTTAAATGGTTCTTTTGAGTTTGCAGTGTTATCTCTGGTATGGAAAAAGGTGACTAAAGATATGGATCTTTAGTAATTGACTTGGCTTTCTTGTTGAATGTGCCTACTCTAGTACTACAGCAACAGCAAACGATACTGCACTCCAAACTTTAAATTTTTGTCTGACTTTTAAATTTTTTTTTTACAGTGTATAAAATAATTCAAACATAAACTAATTTTACAACCAATAAATATCTCTCATTAATTAATAAGAAATCTGCAAAATTTAGAAAGAAAAAAAAAGATTTTATCAAAATGCAGTATGCTTCACTACATCCATGATATTTATAGATTTTTAAGCTCTAAGAATATATCCTCTTATATATTTGATGGTACTGCTTGCTTTTTTACATTTTGTATTCCAAGCTAAAACTTTTCAAGTACCATCATATACATTTTTTTAAGTAAAGTCGATACAATTAAAAACTCGATTTAAAACTGGAGATGTGTTACAACAGATAGAAAATGCTGGAGAAAACTTATGGTTGGAACCACCAAGGTGTGCTATGGGCTGCTATGTTTGTAAGGAAGAAGGAAGTTTGTTCTCAATATTATTATCTTAAAAGTGATGAATTTTAGAGTCTTGTTTATTTTTGAATATCAGTGATTTAAAATATATTTGTTTCACAAAAAAGGTAATTTTGTTTTGTTGCAAATTGATAAGCAAGGTTCACATGATAAAAAAAAATTGTATTTCCTTAACAAAAAGGAATGTTTAAAAATAAAATCAAAGCTCTAGCTTTTAAGTTTTGGTTTAAAGTTATGCTTAACAATATTATTTTTGAAAGTTTTAATAAAGCTTTTTCAATACTGTATTACACACAAAATTTTGTAAAGCTTTTTTAGCACACCATTAACTATGAAAAAATGTTGCTTTCATAAAGTTCAATTGTAAAAGTGCACAATATCTTAACAAAAGAAATTATATTTGTTTTCTGAATTCTTTAAATAATTTATGTAATGTTTTTTTCTCCAAATCATGATAAATTATGAAATTAATCAATTAGAACAGATTTAAACTTTTGAACATGGATTTTAAATATATATTTGTCAAAGTCCCAAACTGCTTCTTTATGATATCGTTTTTTACTTCACATATCATTCTAAATTATAACAAAGTAGGAGAAAAGATTAAGAAAAAAGTTTGAAAAAAAAATATTTCTAAAGAAAATTGGGGGCTGCAAAAAACTTATTACCTCAGATAAAACTCATATTAGGTATCTATTACTGCATTAACTAAGCATCACTGACATCAATTTCAAGCTATTTTTTTACAGCCCCTGAAACGAATAAGTTCTGGAAATTGTTATAATGACATATTCAGGGCAACAAAAGTGAAGACACTGGAAGTTATATCTATTATTTTCTTTTCTCATTGACCATTTTTATGTGGTTATCTATCTGTAATTATAAAATTCAATAGATTTTACTTCTAATTAATCGTTACGAAAATGTTTTAAATGTATCTATCATATTATTTTGGTTATCGAATCAAGTTTATTGTTATCTGCTGCTTTATTATCCATCTTCTTTTTAATTTTTTGTTGTTATTTACAGGTTGGTTTAGGTGTCAAAAATCTAAAAGTTGGGGACCGAGTTATGCCTGCAATCCCTGCTTCTGGGACATGGAAAACACACGGTGTGTATAAAGACAGTGATTTGATAGAGGTAAACTTTATTTTTAAACTTCATTCTATAGATATATACAAAAAATATAAACATGAAATATACACTAATAATTGGGTTAATAATAAAAAGAGTATTTTCGTCAAAGTAGTAATTTGATGAAAAACTGACAGCATGTCGTTTAAAAAACACGTGTTTTGCATCTAAGTTATTTTATATATATGTTGCCTATCCAAAACTAAAGTACACCACTTTCACTATGTTAATTTAATGAAAACCTTTTTTTCTGCTTTTTGATAGACAAAACTTTACCATGTCCACAAAAGGCTAATATTAGAAGATTTAGTAAATATACCATGTCCACAAAAGGCTAATATTAGAAGATTTAGTAAATAATTAAAAAAAAAACTCTTAAGAATTTATTAAAATTTTTCTTTATGTATACAAGAAGAACATCGTTAACATGTTGGTGTACATGGTTATTTTTTTAAATTCAGAGAGTGAAAGATCATAATGTTTACAAATTTAAGGATAAAACCAAACCGTTATATTTTTAGGCAGAGAAAATAATATATTTCTGTGATAAGGTATTTTTAATTTCTGATTTTTGGATTGTTGAATTTATGATTGTATTAAAATCAACTTAAAGGTGTTCTGGGTCAGATTCTATCTCTTCTCTCTATGTTAACATATGGAGAATTGTTTGAACATAATTTCCTTATTTATTAACAATTTGTTGTCCAGGAATTTAACACAGAAACTATGTCATTTCACAGGCTATTAGTTTGTAATTTGAATATGAAAGTAAAGCTAAACATTATAAATACAATCGAATAAATTTTAGTTTTATTGAATGAAATGAACTTAAAATTTTACATATTTTATATTGCCTTGGGTTTCATAAATTTAAATACTTATTGCAAGTGCAATGATGATTAAGATCATCATCGGTCATTAATGTATTTAGCAACTAATTAATAATTTGGAATATTTTTTGTTTTTTATTTTATTCATTAACTTGTTTTTTTTATGGAGCTTAGTTTTCAGATACATATTTTTAAGGTTTTTTGATTTCACATACTAAGAAAAAATAAAAATTTCGTTTTGCAGGTACTATATGCACTATTAAAAGAGAAAAAATTACAGATTATAAATCAAAGATTTTAGAATTCAGATAATTAAATCATTATCTGAATTCTAAAATTTGGAAATGTAAGACTTGTTATTATCTTAACGTTGATTTTTTAGAAATTTTTCTGATTTAAATTTACGAACTTGCTAATTTGTCTTCAAAAATATATTTATTCTAAATCTTAGGTAAGTTAACGCGAGGCATTCTAATATTAGGTATTCAGTCATGAATTTATTCATGACTGAATACCTAATATTAGAATGCCTCGCGTTATAAGTTCATAAATTTATGTCAAAAATTAGTTATGTTTAAAATATATATTTTTAATAGTAAATTTTTCAATCTACTGAAAGCTTATTTCTAAAACTCTAATTGTATAAGCTGATTTAAATCATTATTAATCTAAAAAAAATAATAATATTTTTGTTTTATGTATTAATTATTTCTATCACTAACAATAACAATTTTGTAAAAGAATAATTAATATTTATATTTTACTTATTAATTTAAAAAAAATGCTATGCACTATCTTTGTATTGTGATGTTAAAAGGTTTGTAATTACAATCTGTTATTGTTACTGAAATTGTTTGAAATTCTAGAAAAAATACTTCATTTCCTATAGTGGTTCAAGGTACTTCATTACCTATATGCAAGTTTTCCAGTTAAGTTTGTCTTTTAAAAGTAGCGAAGTAGTGACTACATTTTGAAAGTAGTTTATAGTCACTACATTTAAGAAAAAAGTAGTTGTAGTCAACTTCAAAGAAAATGTAGTTTTTCCAACCAATAATAAATAAAATGCCTATATGAGATAAATAAAATATTCAAGTTTTGTTAGTAGGGAATAAATAGCATGATGCTAAACTGACTTAAAACATTAATTTGATAGATTCTGATAGATGTATTAGAATTTATAAATAAACATTGCAACGCAGATGCTCATTCCAAACATTGGTTTTATTTGAGAAAGGGACATATAAAGCATATAGATTTTATTAAACCATTAAAAAATTCTTGCAAATGTTTTGAAACTTTTCTGGTTTATCATTCATTTTATTAGATTGATTCTTAATGCACTGGAATCTCGCTCCTTCCCTTATTAACTACATCAGTTTCTCACCCCTTCTCCATAGCATGTGAAAATGCATTTCATCTTGATTTACCTCTCTTTGCAACTGTTGTTTTTTCTATTTTTTTTTATTCTGGCTACCATTGTTTTTTTAAACTTTATAATTTTTCGTTGGCAACTTAGCATTTTCTGTTTCAAGTCACTTTTGTTTACTTATTTATGTCTGGCGAGTCTTGAGAAATGTGATTTGAACGATCAAGCTTGGCAAGTTTTTTTTTTACCAACTTCAATATTTTGTAACATGGGGTTTTTAAATCATCAAATATTTCTTTCTGCTTTAGTTCCTTGAACCTATTATTCAATTAAAAATAAATTACTTAATAACATTAAAATTTTTCTGCCATTGATTTTTTAACTATTAGGGATTAGTTTGATATTTGGTCTAACCCAATTACTGAATTTAATAAACTGTAATGAATTAAAAATTTAAATCAGGTCATTTTCAATACATACAATTACTTAAGAATAAATGCTTAGAAGTTTAACGGGAACAATTTATGATTTATTTAAAATTAAAAATATGGCTAAGTAACTGATCTGATAATCAATTTTCAATTTTGCCTGCTTATTTTATTCTTGCCGCAATAATTGTTAGTTGTCCTTTCCCCCCCCCTTTTCTTTCAGCACCAAATTTGTTTACATATTACATTGCAACACTGGTTTAAGATATTTCTTCTCCAAACTGTTAAATTCAGGACTGTTTGCATGCCAGAAAATGTATGAAACTGGTAGTAAAACCGTTTCATATCTAGATTGCTTTTGGGAGAAATAAAGAACCTTGGCTACTAAGACATATTAAAAGTTATATATAAATGCATGTAAAAGATTGTTTCCTACGACAATGGAAAATAACTGTTAATAAGGGACCTTTGTTCCTCAAAAAAACAAGCTAAAAAGAAAATGATTTATCATCAGTTTTATATATTTTCTGGCATGCAAACAGCCCAATTATAAAAAATCTGTTTTATATTTTCTATTAAAACGATGTCAAAATTGGTTTTTAAGTTATGTAAAACTTAACTCAAATAAATGAATAATTCACGACACCAAATACGAAATTCAATTTGTTGTTAATGTAACCATTCATTTAATGATTAACATGGCAATTTTAATTTCAAAGATATATAATTTATCAAATTATTTTTATATTGTTGGTTATAATTTATGAAATGTATTAAATAAAATAATTTGTTTTAGTTTGCAATTTCCTTTTTTTGTTTTGTTTCAGATTGACAAGGACATTCCTTTACAGAGTGCAGTTACTCTGTCTACCAATCCATGCACAGCTTACAGAATGTTGAAAGATTTTGTTCATTTGAAGGAAGGGGATACAGTTATACAGAATGGTGCCAACAGTGCTGTTGGACAGGCTGCCATTCAAATTGCAAAACATTTAAAAATTAATACAATTAACGTTGTGAGAGATCGTCCTAATTTAGAGTCCTTGAAATCTTACCTAGCAGATTTAGGAGCTACTCATGTTGTTGCGGAGAATGAACTTAGGTGAAAATTTAGGCATATATATTTGGAAGAAAATTATATTTAATTAGTTTAAAAATGACTATTAAAAGAATAATGAAAAAAGTAATTATTTATTTAACATATTTTTTATTTATAAAAAAACAATATTCCGTTGCAACTGTTTAACGAAGTCTAATATGTTTCATATTCGCTAAATAATTTATTATGTTCAGTTCACTATAACTGGTAGCACAAATTTTGAATATTAGTAGTATTACTCAATTTTTATGCGGTCCTGTCCTTTTTTATCTTTAATTTCACTTTGTAACCTACTTGAAACACTAGGATTTCCCTTTATTTTGGGAAATTCTTTTTTACCCGCAATTCATTTTCTACCATTGAAGACCAAGATTTCGTCCAATGCAGTCATGTGTTAGTTACTGTGCCATAAATGTTTTCGAATGTGTTGCAACTAAATGTCAAAATGATTAAATATTATGTTGTACATTATCATCTGAAGTTATTAAAAACATCCTAATATAGCAGTTCATAGCGTTTTTAAGTTGTACTGACCACCAATTTTGTAAAATAAATAAATAAAACTGTGATGGCTACAAACCAATAAATATACAAGTAAAAAATATAATGACAAATTGACACTATTTGGAAAGTAAATGAGAAGTATATAATTAAAAATCTAAAGAAACACTAAAAGCAAAATTTAATGAAAAAAATTTATGTAAAAGATGGCGGAATGATGTACAGACATTCATGACAGTTTTATCAAGGGGATTTTATCACACTGTCTCCTCAGGTGACAAATAACCGAAACTAGACCTATGTTTCTAAAGACTCACACACAAAAAAAAAGACGTTTAATTGCACTTTGCTTTTATTGTATATATATAATGTGGTACTCATGCATCAGTAATTAAATACTGTACAAGAATTAAGAAATATTTTTCTAAAAACAAATTATTCCACTGTCAAGAACTATGGCATTAGGGGTCCACTTGTGGACCTGACTGCCCTAATACAACCCAGTAACATAAAATAGGCTTTATACCTATAATGTTAATTTATCTCAATTGCTCAAATTTTACTGTCAGACATGTCACAGTTGTCTGTGGGAAACTGATGCTCAGACAGGAATTTCTTCTAGTGTTGGAACATGTGGAATTCACTTAGAGAAAGATTGGGATTAAAGAGCAGGGGATCAAACACCTCTCCTGTCTACGACAAATCTTACAAAACATCTGTATAAGTTTTGCTTGAAGTTGCCTTCTACTTTCATCTGGAGAAATCCCTATCCAGACACCAGTTTTTCAGTGCAGACAGATGTGATACTGAACTATAAAAACTTGTTCCTTAGCATAACATGTTCTCATCAGATCAGTTCAGATTGCAGGGGTTCTTATGTTGCAAAGCATTGCTGTATCTTTTGCAGTAAAAATTTTTTAAGTTAATTTGTACTGTTAAGTTTTAATGGATTGAGAGAAATTTAGTTTCACAATGACTTTTGACATCGCTTTTTTGACCCAGACATTGCTTTTTTCACACAAACATGACTTTTTGTTTCTTAAAAATATAAAATTTTCCGAACATCCATTACATCATGTCTAGCTAATATATCGTGATATAAAATTGTTTACATTGCCCAGTCTTAATACATCTTTTATTAAAATATCGAATGAAAACGCATTTTTTACTAGTTCAATCATGTATATACAATTTTTCGTAACTTGCACCTTGTCCTTTATTTTTTTTAAAAATAAAAAGCAAAGATTTTTAGCCTTTACTAAAGTCATGCCAGTTGAAACCTATATAAAAAGTTTTAGTTAAAATATTCTTATCTGTTTTACAGAAGTCCAATCATGAGTGATATTTTCAAGCAGATTCCAAAACCATCCTTGGGTTTCAACTGTGTTGGAGGGAAAAGTGCAGCTGAACTTATTAGGCATATGAGGAACAAGGGAACCTTAGTAACATATGGAGGCATGTCGAAATTGCCACTTACTATCAGTACAGCATGCTTGATATTTAACGATATCAGAGTTGTTGGTTACTGGATGAGTAGATGGGTCATGGAACACTCAAATGAAGAAAGGAGTGTGATGCTAAAGGAACTGACAGACATCGTTAAAAGGGGTGGTTTAAAGCCCCCTACTCATCGTGAAGTAGATTTTGATAATTTTAAGGATGCAGTCGCAAAATCTATGGAAGAATATGTAACTGAAAAACAAATTATAGTTATGAAATGATGATGTAATTATGATTTACTTTTAAGAAATATTCATATTTAGTGTATTACCTTTATATATGCTGTTTTTAATAAAATTGTGATAGAAGGAATTTATTCAACCAAAAATTATTTTAAGGTCAGTCGCGCTCTGGTTTGTAATTATTCGATAAAAAAATACCATAATAAATAATTCGATTTATTTATTGATGAAGATAAATGGAATTCTTCACGTTGTTTCGTATTATTTGTAATTATTAATTACTGTTTTGTAATAAAAGTTTTATTTTATAGCGCATTTATATAGTATGTACAGTTATTTTGTAATAGAAATAAAAATATTTTTAAATTATCTGTTTTTAAAGTATACTATTTTCTAACAATTACTTTAACACATCCACTCTTCTACTAGAAAAAATAAGTTTAGTTGAGGAATTTGGTAACATTCATAAAGAACAGGTGTACAGTGTGTGAAAAAAAGGGACCACCCTGAATAACTTTTGATCTAATTATCAGAGTTTTACGTTCCAGGACTCAATCTTAATGCTTCGAGGGGGTGACCTCAAATATGCTAATTAATAAGTGCAGATGATATTTTAAGTTACGAAATCAGACACAAAAATGTACTTTCTCTGAATAAACATACCTTTTTACCAACGGATTTGGATTTTTGATCCCTAAAATATAGGGCGTAGCCGCACCATGGGAAATATGGGCCTAATAGTTTGTTCAGGAGTGCGCTCCAAATTTGGACCCCTTAATGTTAATTTACCTTTTTGCATTTTCTGCTATACCTCTAAATTTTTTTAAGCTAATTGAAAACATTTCACACACAACTATAAAATTCGTTTGTCCAAAGGTAATTCCATGAAAACATTTTTTTTAGTGAATATTCATGAATTGAATTAAATGAAAAATTTGAATTACAAGGTATGCAATTTTTTGCATCATTTTAAAGAATATAGTTTTACATGGCAAAATACAAATTTGAGCAAAATTGGCCGAATAGTTCCTAAGAAATCGAATTTTAAATATCTGATTTTTTATAAAATTTAATCTCTCAGAAACTACTGCGTTTGTGCGCAAATTTTGTATTTTGTTATGTATAACTATATTCTTTAAAGTTATTTTTGGTGTACTGTACATTCTTAAATACAAGTAAATGCTAACTTGGAAGTCTTAGTTCCTTAGAATTTTCTCAGCAAATTAAAATGCATACGAAAGTAACATGTTAAATTAGCACATTTGAAACAGTTTATATAGTTTCAGTAAGATAGAAAAGAGGAAGTATTGAAATAAAAATATTTTTAAAAGTTTGCTTGTAGAAAACACATTCATTAACGTCTTTTATAATAATCAAGTTGTTTAGATTTCAATTTTTGGCAAGTAAAATAATTTCAAATAAAAACTTTATTTTTTTATTCTTATTTACACAATTAAAAATGACATGATATCATACTATGATATCATTTATTATACACAAAGCTTCATTATCTGTTCCCCACAAGAGAATCGAATCATTTATGTCCAAACTGTTGACACATGACCAAGATTGTGAAAATAATCCAGTAATTTCAAGCTTGTGTTTATTAGCTTCACAATTCAACCAAGGATTTCCTTTTGTGGAGTCTTGATTCATTTCAAGATCTGAGGAATAATAAAAGAATTAATGCAACATTTAAATTAATAGACAATTGTTGACAATGGAACAAACTAGAAGTGGTTAAGGGAAATTTTGCTTCTAACCAGTGACCAATTGTAGCATTTTTAGAAATGGTCGCTTTTTCAAATATTGAAAATTTTAAAAGATTAAAAAAACTGTTGACGTTAATAATGTAGCACATTTCTTTTAAAGCATTTTATTTTAAAATGAAGAAAAATTTCAAGAAGCAAGTGTGGAATAATTAATCTAATATTTATTAAAAAAAATAAAATATAGTGTATTTGTGATAAAAGAAAGTGGCGATTGACAGACAATTGCTTTAATTGCTAATTCAGTTGTTCCATTGCTGGTGGTGACTTAATTTTATTTTATACGAATTTTATTAAATTTTTGACATTGAAAATTTAACTAAATTCTTTTTTGTTGTTAGACAATTGAGTGGTTTTGATAAAAAAAAATTTTAAGCATTGTTTTTTCAACACTTTATGTTTTAAAAACTGAGAACTTCTTGTTCTGTTTCATGTTTGCTTGTTTTTCTACTTTAACTACAGCAAAGCATGTTAACGGAACAGTTCCAATAGACTTTATCCCTTTATTGTCACTTTTTCCGTGTACTGTAAGACAGAAAACTAGTAACATAGTAGTAACTAGTAGTCACATTTTCAACGATAAAGTTGTATTTCAGAGCTAAGAAATTTTCTTCTTCTCCCTTTTAACTTTTCTTTTTATCAGTGCTTATATTATGACAGCATTTTTAAAAAAATATTTTTAATGAACATTATTCTTTCATGCTTACTTTTTTCTCAAAATCAAAATTCCCTGCATTTTTCCTCTTATTTTAGGTAATTTTTAAATTCCCTGTATTTTCCAGGTTTTTCCTATGGAGTGGCAACCCTGATATACAGGGTGGTCCCGAATTCATGGTACAAACTTTAATGGTAGGTACAGGAGATTGTAACAATGATTTATTGTATATGAATGTATAGTCGCAAGTGACGCGGTGAGGCGTAAACAGGGGAAATAAAAGGAAAGAGAAATGGAGTGATCAGTTGGTATCATTGCCGGTAGAGGGCAGTAGTGTGCAGTTTGGTGCTCGATGGATTGGGCGTGGTGGACCAATCCCTTGGCCACCCCGATCTCCCGATTTATCGAGCCTCGATTACTTTTTATGGGGACATCTAAAGCATCTTGTTTTTGAGACTCCAGTTGACTCAGATGAGGATCTCGTCGCTCGCATATCTGTATCTGCTGCAGGTGTGCGTGAAATACCATGCATCTTTGAACGTGTACGCCAATGGCTCCACCGACGCTGTCAAGCATGTATCGCTTCTGGTGGACGCAATTTTGAACACTTACTGTAAACATGACACTTGTCAACAACGCTTTCAATAAAATCTTTGTTTTTCCTTTCGGCCGTTATTTCTTCTGTTTACGCCTCACCGCGTCACTTGCGACTATACATTGCTATACAATAAATCATTGTTACAATGTCCTGTACTTACCATTAAAGTTTGTACCATGAATTCGGGACCACCCTGTATATATATATCAGGGTGTATAAAAATCATGATTTTTTTTAAAAAATCAAAAAAATCGGATTTTTTTGATTTTAATCGGATTTTTTTGATTTTAATCATGATTTTTTTATAATTTCAATTCTATGGAATATAATCAATTTTGTGTACCATAGATTTAAAGTTGTATTGTATTACTATTGTTACTTATGGTATACATTGGAAATAAACATTACTAACCATTATCAACAAAATATTTTTTAATAATTTAAAAGCAAAAGGTGAAATAAGAAATAAACAATAACAAAGTGATTTCAAACTACAAATCAAGAAAGAAATTGTTTATCAAACAATATGTGATAATTATTAATTCTACATCTACAATATAAATTATTTAAACAATCATTTAATTAGTTTTATTTAAAGATTTAAACATAAGGACTAATTTAGCTGCCTTTTCTACACCCAATTGATTCCGTAGTTTAGTATGTAGAAGTCCAAAAGTGGAAAACATCCTCTCTATCCCTGCAGTTGTTCCTTTTGCAGTACATAACAACTGTATTGCATCAAACTCTTTTTGACCTACACAGTTCTTTAGAAGCGCAATTGATTTCCACCATTCCAAGATGTTTAAAGATTCTAGAGATTCTTTATCAAACAAAGTTCCATTAAACGGAGGAGAGCGTACAATGAATTTTAGCAAAATACTTAATAAGGAGGTTTCTCCATACTTTTTTTTAATAAAGTTTACAGCTTGATCTTTTTCATTTAGTGTTAAACATTGTACTTCAGAATTAGGATCCAAGAGGTAAGCTAGGAAATGAGCTGGTGTTAACGATTGTTCATATCGTTTAGTAAAAAAATTTTTGCAGCAATTATTATTAGAATCTTTCAGAGTTTCCTTTAAATTTTTCCAGATGTTGACAACATTTGATAAACTACAATTATCTTTTTGCATTTTATCTAATGCTACAGAAATGGGTTTTAACATTAAAAGCATATCTTCTGCATTTCTTTTAATTGCCATATTCATGACTTTTGACCTGATATTGGTGTCAATATCATCCCTATTATCCTCACAAACTTGCATGAAAGTTGACCAATTCTTGATGTAGCTTTCTAATGAATCACACATAGAATTCCAGCGCACTTCAGTTGGCCGAATTAATCCAGTACCTTTAAGCTCATTGTATTTAGCTCTAATTATTTGATGATTTCGGAAATATGTTATAACTTGTAAAACATGTTCTGTTACATTAGGCATGGAATCTTGCAAATCTTTTGCCAAAAGATTGAGCAAATGAGCTGAACAGCCATATGATATTATATCAAATTTTGCATTTAATTCGTCCCTCATTTTTGCCATATTTGAAGCATTATCAGTAACAAAGCTACGTACACGGCATTTAAATTTTTTTCTACATTTATTATTGTTTGTGTAACAGCAGCAGCTAAATTTTGGCTAGTATGTGATGTTAAGGATGTGTCGATTGTGTCTACTAAATAAGTATTACCTTCCATAGTAGTAACACATGCACAAAGTAATGGTTGATTGTGTATATTAGACCAACCATCCACTGACATACATACCGTTTGTTCAGATAATTCACCAGTAATCTTTTCTATCTCATGTTCATGAACAGCATTTAAGAGACGATTGCCTAAATCAATTTTACTCGGGGGTTTATACCCAGGTCTTAGCATTTGCATTAGCTTAAGAAAATGTGGATATGTTGAAGTAGAAATGTTGAATTATATGAGTTAGATCTGAGAAATATATAGAACAGTCTACTTACTTGTTTATGTTTGAAACTTAGAAAAATATACAAAAAATGTTCAAGACTATACACAAAATTGTTTTTTTTTGATTAAAATCAGTGATTTTTTTAAAAAAATCATTTGATTAAAATCATTTACACCCTGATATATATATATATATATATATATATATATATATATATATATATATATATATATATATATATATATATATATATATATATATATATATATATATATATATATATATATATATATTAGCAAAACAGCCATTTCAAATTTTGTTTTGCAAGTAAAAGTTAAAGCTATGTTTTAGACAACTCAGTTCACAGGAAGAAAAAAAAAGAGAGTTATCAGAAGCACTTACCGACATTAGGATTTTTTACTGTTTTCACAGCAGTCAAGTTATTCTTCATTTTGGTTGAATCCCATTGCCACAATGTACCATCTATAGATGAGGTATAGAGGAAATCTGGATTAATTGGATGGAACAGCAGTTCTGACACAGCCGCCGTGTGAGCTTCCATGAGTGACATCGGCTTCTTCTCGTGTCTCATATCCCACATGCAAAGAGATCCATCCTCATATCCAGTGGCCAAAATATGAGGCTGAGTTGGATGTGTATTCAAGCAAGTTACAGTTTTCTGTTCCCGAGATCTGGAAGAGAACCACTTATATTTTTAGGGGTGTGACAAATAACAATTTGGCAAAATATTGAAGTTAAATACAGACTGATTAAATAATTTTTTAAAAAAGAAAAACAATTTATCTTTCAGTGTTTGACAGCACCATAAACCAATATTTTTTGAAGTAGGAAATACACATGAAACAAAATTGAAAATAATTATTATTAAAAATACATTATAATTTCAAAAATTAAAATGACAAATTAATTTTTTAAAAATTGAAACTCTGAATAAAGGTAAAAAAAACATAATGTCAAAAGAAATAACATAAAAAACATTTGGAACTAAAATGAAGTATCTTTTTCAATGTCAAAACACAGAGTGCAAGAGAGAAATAAAAAGCAGAAAAAATATCCTTACAAAGATAAAGTATTATCAATGAAGAATGTGTTCCGCAGTTAAATATAAAATAGACTTTTTTCCAATCATAATAGTTTATAAATTTTTGATTCTTATCAAACAATTAAAAAAAATTAACTCAAATAATTAAATTTTGAAAGCAAAAGAATTCAAAATATTTTCTTAAACACTATAGGTAATTTAAATAAAAGTATCTTTGATTTGTCTCCAACAGAAAAAAATGTATAACGAAGCCCTGTATAACAAAATCAGTGTGTAATTCTTTTATATGATTATAAAAATCAATAGTGAAAATCATATTTTAGCGTAATTTGACAAATATTTCATAAATCACAATTTATAAACTGAAAAAAAAAAAGGATTAAAGTCTGACTAAATATTAAAAAGAAAAATTAATTATAATCTTTAGTCAGATACTTATTAACTCGAAATTAGTCATTTTTCACCTTTTATTTTTTGAAAACTACTTACACAATTAGCAAACAACTAGGTGTATTAGATGGATTTCTCAAATCCCACAGCCTTAAATAACCAAGTGAATTTCCAGCTACAATTTCTTGATGTCGTAAATGACATATACAAGTAAAGGAACACAAATCAGAACTTTCTGCAAAAGAAATGGACATTAATATTTATAAGTGCTTAATGTATAATTGCATACTTAACATTGCAACGTTTTTGACAACAGAAAATGTAATCAACTACTTTAAGTATTGTTTGATAATGCCATGAAAACAGGATGCATATTACTAGCACAAATAGCTTTTTATAACTACAACATCAAAGGAATTTAAGCTTGTATAAAAATTATAATTTGCTATTGTTTTAATAAAAATTTAGATGAACTTAAAATTTTTTTAAAACTATGTACAGTAGGCAAAATAAAATAATAAAAAAAAAAAACTCTCCAACAACTTTTGATCCAATGATTTAATTTTTATGTACTAACATGCGATTTGAATGACTTGAGTATTCAATTTTTATGCTAATTAATTTGTGCAAATGAAGTATTTTAAGTACCAAAATCAACCACAAACACACACTTTTCTGAATAAACATATTTTTTTCAATAGATAGGTCGAGGGCTAAAAATCTAAAAAAAAAAAAGTTTGGTGGGTAGTGTAGAAACTTCTAAAATAATAATTAAAAAAAAAAAAAAAAAAAAAACGATTTACAAGTTTTAATTTAAATATTTAATGAGATGAATGAAATTGCGATTTCATTTTTTAAAAGTTTTTTATATTGAGGTACGAAGTGCTTATTTTATGGAACGAGGCTAAATGCTTGGCTGTTAGTCTACTTCCGAAAGGATTTTTACTAAGGTTCATAGTTGAAAACACTTGTTCACATACATTAGATGAAGCAAACATAGCATTGATTTTCTGGGCATGAGATATTAAATTTTGGAAACTAGCTTTTGGTAATGACTTGTAAACTTCAAACTTTTACATATTTAGAAACAACTGCTTTAGATGATTGTTAAATTACAACTCAATTAATTCAAGCAGCAAATCCGACCTCAGAAATGGAGTTAGTGCACTTATTTGGTAAATTAAGGCATAAACTCATCTCTGTTATGAATTTAAAAATCATTCCATTATTTGATTTTGAAAAACTCCAAGTGATATTTTTTCCCCCAGTCATACACATGCGATACCAAATAATAAAATTTAAAAATCTAATTCTTAAAACAGATCCTTTAACAAGCTCTTTTACAGAAATGAATTATAATTTAAGTGATATTAATTTTATGAAATATTCCAACTATAATTTAAACAAAGATCACTACCACCGCTTCCATACTCTGTTTGGAGTATTAATCAATGAAAAAGCTGTGGCCAAATAAACAAAGCTTATGGTCACTAACTATATGTATTAGATAACTTTTACTGTACTTTAATTCCATTATCAATTATAAGAAAATTGAGTATCAATAGAGTATCATTAAAACAATCTATAAGCAGGTAAAGTTATCACTCATAGAACCTTAAATTTTAAACTGTATAAAGAGGTTTTATAAATTGTATCATGAATTCAAAATTATAAAACAGTACCAATTTCCTTGATATTTTGTTTGGTATTGATGTTAAAAATGCACAATCTTCCATCTTCTCCGACGCTTGCAAGGTTGTCTCCTTTAACAGATATGCCAGTAGTAGAGGCGGTCCCGCCACAAAATGAATGAGCATTTTCCCAAGTGTGCAGGGTCTCAAGCTGCTATTTAAAAATAAATATTTATGCATAAATAACCCTAGGAATGACAGTTTATATAGATGTGCTTGGTAGAAACCAAGCCATATTACGACTAAAATGTAAAATTAAATCTTTGCTGAATATTTCATGGGTAGCATTTTTACAAAACATTAAAATAATCAGATAAAATCAACAGCCAGAATTAATAATAATGAAATTTCTTTCAAGTTTTCATAAATTTTATAAGTAGTTACATAGAGAGAATTGAAAGGAGCTACAGAAATCTAAGTAGTTGGCACCCTTTCAACTCTAAAGAGAAATTTTTGATTTTTTTAAACAAGAAATAAAAACAACTTACATCATCAGATAGCTTAAATGCACAGATGGATCCTCTCGAAGATGATGCAAAGATGAAATCTTCAGAAAAAACCTTAATATTTTTGAAAAATGCACATATTTAAATGATATATAAAATAAATCAATGCATAAAGAAATTTATAAGGAATATACATTAAAAGAGAATACAAATACATTTTAGACACAAATAACATTTTAAACATGCAATTATAACGATTGTTCAAAAAAAAAAAAAAAAACTTCACTAAGATAATATTTCATTGCACACTTAAGAAAGAATTAAACCTAAGTAACAGTAATATATTTACAAAGATAATTTATATATTAGAATTGTTAACTATACAATTATTATAAAATTGAATGGCTTATGGCTCATCCTTTATGATTTTCTTAGTATTAACTCACATTCTCAATATTAACTCATATCAAAATGCCTACTTGAATTTTTCAAAACACTAAAGTATAACTGTAGAAATTTTTTTGGCACTTATTGGTCATAGAGACTATGTATTGGCGGCTACTCATCCAAGTTATCACTAACTTCAACACTAGTTTCTATAACAGATAAGTACAAATTTTAATACATAAATATCTTGGTAAAAAATATCAATATATTGTGATATGTTTCCAATTTAATTATTTTATATTAGTTTTACACAAGTCAATGTTTTTGTTACCCAAATTGCATTTACCAATACTCATGATATTTTCCTTTTCATGTATCATGTTATCAATAATAATCATAATATTATCATATTTGATAAGTATTTGGTATTAATAGACTTGTCACAGTAGTTTTTTCTTCTTTTTTTTTTAATGAACTTTGAGCAATTGATGAACTTTAATGAACTTTGAATATTTCCAAAATATAAATAAAGCAATATTATCTGCAAATTAAACTATAAAATTAATTTAAATAATTATTATATTAAATAAAATATAAACTAAGTTAAAAAATATATTTATAAATGTATTTCTTTTGAAGTTATACATATCTTCAGTAGTAAGTTGTTTTAAAATGTCAACCAGGGTTGGATTTTTGATGTCAAAAACTGGTTTTTGACATGACACATCGAAAACCTGTCAAAAGGTGTCCTAAACTGTCCATATCTGACAAAAACCCGAGACAAGTTTTTTCATATTATTGGGGATATTTTAATAGAAGCAAAACCATGCACAATACTTGCATTTATTTATATTATACATTATGAAGAAAAAAATAAAGCCAAAATTGTTAAAATTATTAACTGTTTTTTTTCTATAAGCATGGTACTATTAATACTGATAATTGCTACATTATAATCATTCAGTTTCTACTCATAGTTATTGCAGGTTATAACTATGAGTTATAATTTATCAATCTAATTATTGATTTTAATTCTTTTATTTTTCTTTTGATTTTAAATTTTTTCTTTTACTAAAATCAGATATTTTAGATTAAATAAAACTAATGCGGCCACCAATAATTGACTAATCTGAACTTAAGTAATTTTTTCTTTATTCTCAATATTTGTTATCGTACATGACATGATTTATTGGTAAAATACATATACATGAATATTACCAATAAATCATGGTTATGAATTGATAGATTCCCTGATAAGTAAACTAATCCCAATTTACAAAAAATTTAAATGTTCGTTTCAGTAAATATTTTTTTAAATATATTATCAAAACCAGTTGAAAAAAGCAAAATTCAGCATAAAAGTGGCATGTTTAGAGCTGTATTAAAGCTTGCAACATTGTGATATTAGTTACACACATCAGCATCTAATAACCTATGTAAACCAGAATCAGGCGCTTTTCCCTCGTGCGTGCAAACTTTATTTCAAACTTATTTATTTTTTATTACTTTATTTCTTCTAATAAGTACAATTTTTTAAAATAGAATAAAAAAATTCACATGCCCTTAAAATTTAAATTAATGAAATGGACAGTACTAACCTTTAAATCAGTGACATCTCCAGAAAAAGGTTTAGTACACACAGTCACAGGTTCAAAATCCTCAAAGCAATTATCAATGTCCCCATTTTCAGTTTGAGAGGATGGGAACTTCCACACACTAAGATTATTGTCCTAAAAATACAAAATGAAGTCATGTGAATGTTTACTTTAATTAAGAAACACAAACATTGTACCAAATATACAATAAAATATACCCATAGTTGAAAAACACCGATTGAAAATAAATGTAGTTAAATTTTTAGTAATCCATAGTTCTGATTATGCACAGAAATATTTTTTTTAAAAATCATTTTTGTTTATTAGTTTTATTGTATGAGGTTATAATAAATGTAGATGATACTGCGTATGTGTAAAAACTTTACAAAAGCTTATATTTTGTAGGTAAAAAAAGTTTATAGGAAAAATGTTTAGTGGATGGAAGACCATCAGTAAGTTTTGATTAATATTTGGGTTTTCAAATACTAAGACTCAAATTTAATGGTTTAAGGGATTAACTTTAATCAGTGGTAGTCGAGGCCAAGATAGCCTGGTTAGTAGGGCACAGGGCCCATGTCCAAGAAGTCGTGGGTTCGATCCCTGCTGACCGAAGACTCCCCATGTAGTAAATGGTGACTGATTCACGTTAAATCTGTTGAGTCTCAAAGTACTCCATGTTCCCATAACAAATCATACCACTGGGGGTACTGATCCAGGAGAGGCATAATTGTTAAAATCTATTAGCAATAAATAAATTAAGATTTATTGGAGTAATTAACTTTAAATATTAACATTACTTCTGGCTTGATAGAACTCTTCCCCTGATAGAACTTATTGTCAATTTTAGCAATGTTGGCACTTTAGCTCAAATGACTATTTTATTATTGCATTAAGAATTTGTATTTCTTAATGTAATATGTTTTAAAAAGCAAACAATAATCATTATTTTATAGCATAATATAAATGTAGCTTTTATTATCTGTTTTGATTATACATATTAGATAAGCAATAAATTAATTATTAAAAAAATATTGTTAATTTTTTTTGTTTGATGAGCTTGGCAACTAAATTCTGACAGCTGGGGCACAGTTTTAACTGCAATTAATGTATTACAGTTGTCATTGTAAGTAAGTCACAACAATGAATAATTATAGGGAAGTTCTCCAAATCATGATCTGTGGTAGAATAATTGCCAGTCTTGGTAACTTTGGGATAGTATCCGAGAAACTAAAATAAAAAAAAAACATTACAGAAGGGGACCAACTCATAACTCCTAACCACCCCTGGAAAAATCTCACGCCTTTTTTAAAAAAAACTTGCAAATTTAAAATTCATTTGGAGCCTTGGTGAATATAGTTGGGGGGATATCGCGATCTGTCCCGCCAAGGTGCCAAATAGATTTTAAACTTGCAATTTAAAAAAAAACAAAACATGTAGATGTTTGCTTGGGGGTGGCAACGAGTAATACCTTTCGAGTTGGTCCCTTTCTGTGATGTTCTTTTTAGTTTCTCACGGGCCGGAAGTTTCCAAGACATGGCGATTATTCTGCCACAGATCACGATACGGAAATATCCCCCTGTTATAGTTGGCGCGATGGATCACGATACAGAAATTCCTCCTAGCAATATCCCTTTATCTTAAGCATGGTAATACCCTTATGCAGTAATTAATTATTATTTTTCTATGTGGTTGTTTTGGTAACCCTAACAAGTTTCTTTCGTTTTATGTAGCAATTTATTCTATTTGGTACCCCTTTCTTACAACATACAGCATAAAATCCTACTTTCATAATTACTTTCTCCACATCAACCACTAGAAATAAATGAGATATTAAAATGTATCAATCGAATATCGTTTAATAAATTTAAACAATTTCTTTAAGCTAAGATTGATGTGTTTAAATAATAAAAAACTTAACATACATCATCATTGTAAGATCCAGTAATGAATTTAGTAGTACTTTTGGGAACCCAGCGAACCTTATTGATTTTCCTGGATACAAATTTTACTTTGATAGACGACATTTTATAATATAAGGATACTTTTAAAAATTAGGTGCACCTTTCCATGAATAGTTTTAAAATTTCCCGGGAAATTATATGAGGGAATGAAAAGTAAACAAAGTTGAAACTAAATTTAAAGGAATACGGTTATGAGCAATCATTCGTTTTTTTTCTGTATTCGAGCTATAAGCTAAAATTTTGTGACTATTGATACAGATTTATAAAAATGACTGAAAGATGGCGCTTAGCATCAACCGAATTCTTCAGTAGAGGACTGGAAGAATAGAAATCTCTGTCGCAACACGAAAAAACTTTTTTTTTGAGGATGCTATTTTAGTAACTGCTGTGAGTTTACAACAGTTATTCAAGACTGTTACAATTGTGAAACTTGCGCAAAATTTCACGGAATAGAAAAAACCACGATTTTGTAAAATAATGAAATGTGCTTGTGATCTAATTTTAGAATATTTCAAAAGTTAATTCAATGCAGCATTATCTAAGCTCATAGAAATGAGTAAAAAATAAGAATTTTTCATTGATCTTGATAGTTTTCTATTAGTTGGAAGAATTTCACTATACAGGCGATTTTTCAATTTGAAAAACATCTCGTATCGGTTGACTGAGCGAAGAATTTTTGGTATTCATTTTGCACGCGCAGGTGATAAAATCGCCAATAAATAATTAAAAACAGTAACTGTTTTTTTTAAACAAATTAAAAAATAGAATAAATAAATAAAAAATGAATAAATGAATGAATGAATAAATAAATTAATAAATAAGTAAGTAAATAAATAAAATAGAGAAAGCCCGTTGTTGTATCTTCCAATTCGCGATCGCAACGAACTAAAGGGGGCGTTGTTGTATGAGACGAATATCTGCGATTTCCATATGAGCAGTCATTCAGTTGCTCTGGAGACGTCTTTAATGTAGCGTATAGTATTTTAGCGTTCCTTCTTTATTGTGGCTTATTAAATTTAAAAAAGAAAAATTTTTTAAATTCTTTTTTATGCAAGCGAAGACAAAATGATATCTCTTTTTTTTTTTAGAGAAGGAATACCCAAAACACATTGGAAAAATATTTGTATATAAACAGAAAAGAGATAAGTATCTTCTTATTAAAGTTAAAACCTAATGCCTGCGAAATAGTTTTACTGAATTTAATGATATAACATGAAAGGCCTTGTCATGCCTCCATGTTGTGATGGCGCTGTCATCAAGGTAGATGTTGTAAAAAGACAGAGGAGGGAACGCTCTGATGGAGAGCGGAAGTGAATTGTTTGGATGTCTTGGTCATATCAATTTTCTAATCTTTTATCATTATTAATAAATGTTTCTTTTGTGTTGTTAATTGGTTACCATTTATTTGGCCAATTGTGATTTTGGGAAGTATCTGAATGAAGAAGGGAAAAGGAGGAAAAATTATACGTTATATCACAGGCCTATTTAAACTTTACATTCTATAGTTTTATGTTACATATTACTTCAAACATTAAAATATGCAAAAAGTATACATAAGCCCATAATTTTATATCATTTAATTTTGCAGAAAAAGTTTCTTGACAGCAATTTTTATCAAAAAATTTTAAGTTCAATAAAAATCATTATTTATAAACTAAAAAACGCAAAATAAAGAATGCTTACGAAAAAAAAAAGATTCTAAAAATTCCTCAAATTAAAATTATAAACTTTCATGTTTTTTTTAAAATTCTTAATCGGACGTCAAAAACCATTCTATACAGAATTATCATCAAATTAGAAAAAAAATTCTTACAAGTAAATTTTTTATTACAAAAATCATAACACTTACCTGATTTATAAATCAGAAGAATTCCAAAATGATATGTTCTTCGTTTGAAAACTTTA
Source organism: Parasteatoda tepidariorum (assembly GCF_982258835.1). Lineage (NCBI taxonomy): Eukaryota > Metazoa > Arthropoda > Arachnida > Araneae > Theridiidae > Parasteatoda > Parasteatoda tepidariorum. The sequence goes on along the minus strand of NC_141755.1, from coordinate 73,775,059 downwards.
TTCTCAAATAATATATACATATATGAAGGAATAATATTCTCAAATAAATACCAAAAAAATATAAAAACTCACAATAAAATTTTATAATTGCAAGATCTCGATATGAATTTCAATATGTAACTTAAAAACAGAATAGCTGAATTCTAGTTAAATTTTTGTTCCATATTTTTCTGAATCATATTAATTCAAACAGAATATGCAAGAAGTATACATAAGCACATAATGTTATATCACTTAATTTTTCAAAAAAGTATTTTGACAACAATTTTTATCAAAAAATTATGAGCTAAAAGACGTGAAAGAAAGAATTCATAGGATTAAAAATTGATTCTAAGAATTCCTCATATTGAAATAAAAAACTTTCATATTGTTTCTTTTTTTTTATTCTTATAGTTCTTAATCGAACGTAAAAAATCATTCTGTAGAGAACTATCATCAAAATAGGAAAAAAAATATTTACAAGTGAATTTTTTATTATAAAAATCATAACACTTACTTGCTTTATAAATCCGGAGAATTCCAAATGAAACGTTCTTAATCAAATGTTTAAAATCATAGATATATTTTTCGGTATTTGGAATTTATTGAAAACAGTTATTAGAAATGATTTTATGGACGTGTGAAAGAGATGAAAAATAAAATGAAAATTAGTGATAAAAAAGAAAGTTGCTTCATCTTAAAAATCTTTTAAAAGAAAAAAAAATAGCTTCACTTCTGATTTTATTTAAACTTTACCACAACTTTCTGATTTTATTTAAACTACGTTGATAAGGTTAACCAGCTTTAAATAGCACTGCTACTACTCTTAATTATTGCAATTTGAAAAGAGCAGACAATTCCATCAAAGAACTTAATGCTAAGTGCTGAAAAACTTCGCCCTATTTGTCGAATAGTTCTGTAATAATCTTCTCTCTGAGTAAATGTATTTTATAAGCTAAATTAATTTGATTACAGCTACTGAAATAAAAAAAAATATTGAAGAATTTATTTTTCAAAAGCATTATAAATTACAACGTAAATAAACGAAGAAGGAAAGAAGCAATAATGTCATCAAAATTTCATCTATTACTTTTTAGCGATAAAATTAAAAAAAAAAAGATGTATTAAAGATGAATAATTCTATTTAATCATTACTCATTACTTTATGGTTAATTTGTGTTTTTATTCGCTTACATTCACATGTAAGATAATTTTAAAAGTATAAATTTAGATTGATTTTGGAATGAATAAAATGGAATAATCGGGATGCGTATGACGTCTTAAGGAAAAGAAGAACATGCTAAAAGTACACACACATATATATAGTAAATAAAACAACTCCATTTCTAAAAAGTGATAATTTAACTTATCTAATTTAACTATTCATTGCTATTATTGCTTTTAACTATTAATTGCTACAATTTAACTTAATTTCTAAAAGTGATAATTTAACTTAAAGTTTTTTGTACGATCAAATACACAGGAAGTTTCTATATTTTAGGATTTTTGACTTTAAAATTCCTACATCGATTTTCTTCTCCTGAAATAACAAAGAGAAACGGATGGTAGAAATTTCTCTCCTGATTCGCACATCAGTGATGTGATTTCAATATAAGAACAAAAATTGTAGTAATGTGTTTGCTCTATTTACATTTTACCTTTACGGAATTTTCTTATGTATGTGAAATTGGTAAGTATAAATTAGGAAAAATCACTAAATAAATAAACGTGACTGTGTTAAGTCAACATTAAGAATAGTAAAATATACGGGGTGGGCAACAAAAACGAACCTGATTTCAAAATTGAATAATTCTGCAACAATTGGAGATAAAAATAAATAAAAAAAAGGTTTGCTAATCGGGAAGGCTGAAAAAGATTTATGTATAATTTTCGTAATTAGTTACAAAATTTTAGCAATAGAAGAACTTTGTATGGTGAAAGAGGTGCAAACTACTGCCTTTTGGCAAATTTTGTTTCAATGTATAGTTTTGTACTATGCACTGTATGATAAATTTGCAATTTCTGCAAATATATAACAATCCTTTTTATTTATAATCCCGCTTGACGGCAACTTTCATAACTAATCACGAATGCTATGTGTGAAAAGTTTAAAGTTCCAATATTAGTACTACAACTCTCTTCATTCTTTTACCAACCATTGCTTCATATATATTTTATTTTAAAATCAGATACTATTTCACTGGTTAAATAAAAGTTAAAAAAAATGGTAATGGTATTATTATTTATTTCAATAAAAAATGGTATGTTCAGTGATAGCTCAAAAGGCTCATAATAATTAGTAACATTGCATATGTTAATTGATTAGTAAAATGATAATAATTGAAATTATGAAATCAGACTCAAAAACGTATTTCCTCTCATTAACAACACTTTTTATGACAGATTTGAACTTTAGACTCGTGGAAAAAGGGGAGTGGAGTACCTGAAATATTTTTAAAAAATATAACTGCTAAAGTTTTTTCAGTAAGCAAGCCAGAAATGTGACCGTCTTAATTTTCTTTTTGCTTTTTACGTTTTCTGTTATATCCCTTTACCTAATCGCTCAATCAAAACCTTCTGCATTCATTTATCAAATTGGATTATTCAAAAGTAAATTAAAGCAAAAAATTACTTTCATTAAGTATATTGACTATTTTATATTATTTATTTTATAAAGCACGAAAAAAACTTTGAATCTTTAAGGTTCAAAAATTTATTTATTTCTTCTAAAGTTTATAATTTACGGTGTAAGAAACTAAAACTTCAGTTAAATCGGCAATACTTGAGAAAAAAAAATTTGTTTTACTTGAATTCCGTCATTGACCATTTTTAGGGTAAAAATCTAAAACTTTAAGAGGATGCAAAGAATTTTAAGCCTCAGAATGCAAAATTTTCTATAACTTTTTTTAAGTAAAATAATATCAAAATAAATCAATTAATAAAGTAGCGCAAACAATAAGTTCTGTATCATAATAGTTGAGTATTCTTTATTTCATAGTACTTGTTGCTTGAGAGAAGAGGGATATGGAATCCGTTTTCAACTGCAATATGTAACTGGGATCAAATTCAGATTGAGTTCAACAGCTGGTATCGTAATACAAATGGTTATGTGCTTATGAAAAACGTTGAGAACGAGAAAAATATTATTAATTTTAAGCTTCTTTTAGAGGCATTAACATAAGAATCTCACTGTAATTCTTATTGCTATGTTTTCATTTTTTTCTACAATCATAATTATGACATACTAGGAAAAACGAAGCAAAAATAAAGAAGGGTGTATGAGGTATCATTAGAGAAGGAAGCCAGCAAACAGAGTTGATGAAAGAGAGACATCCTTGTGTTGGTTAATATTTCTTTCAAAGGAGACCATCTTTCATCAGGAAACAAGACAGTTGTGACAAAGATGAAAGTTACAGACACACCCAGACACTTTAAGCTCTCCTATTATATTCCGTCGAATAGAATCTCATTCCCTTACTTTTACTTTTTATTCGTGTAGTCGGTCCTTGAGTAATAGTAGAATACATGGTAATAAAAGACTTCGAATGGCTATTGAGAAAAGTATAAAAAAGAAATATTCTAACAAGGAAGATATACCAAGTGTCGCCCGTTATCCGAATTGAATTTTTATGTATTTAGAGAAGGATAGAGAGAGTGAGGTCGATAATTAAGAGATGTAAATTTTGTCAATTTATTTTTGGATTTAAAAATTTAAATTTTTACCACTGTGAAGATTTATTAAAGATTCTAAAAAAGAAAACGTATGAAACAAAGATAATGAATCGAAACTTGAAGTTGGTGAGGTGCCTGATGAAGCACCCAATCTTATTTGTTTTCTGAACTGAATTTTTATACGTGTTTAGATAAAGAGTGTTCAAGAGTAACAGTAAATATATTCAAGAGTGACAGTAAACAGTGCGCACACGTCATCGTTGCATGCGTTGCCATGGCCACCGCTGTTGTTCGATAGTTTTAAGATTCTTTATTTCACTTTAATTTTATTATGCATTGAGTTGGTGAGTTTATTTTGAGACATGGGACCAGAGAGATCCCATAAAATACTTCTCGAGATGTGAATAAAAGAGAATTTCATCATTAGAACGATGTTTTTGTTTTTATTGTTTTAATTAAGAATCAGAAATTCTAACCAACAGTTCAAAGACTGAGGTCAGAAATTAGGAGGAGAGTTTTGTCCAATTTTTTTTGGTTTCGGAAATATAAATTTGCAGCAATATAGAAATTTGTCATTAATTATAAGAAAAAAGTACGTAGGAAAGCCAGAGAAATGATATCGGAATTTGAAGTTGATGAGGTACTTGATTAGACAATATTTAGAAACTCTGCACTAAAGTTTCTAGAAATTTTAAGTTTAAAGTTTTGGAACATAAGGATACGAAGGGTAATTTTATTGTTTAAATGGAATAAACAAATTAAGTTGGAAGAAGTTAATCGTTTTAGAAGAAGTTGATCGCTTTGTTAAATGATCTTAGATCTCCTTTGAAATTGAAAAAAAAAATTGTTTTATAACCTGGGGCTAAGTTGAAAGAAGGGATATTTACGCTATTGAAATGGATTAATTTTTGTGAAAAGAAATTGCAAATCGTTTTTAGTTCTGTTGGAAAAGTTTTTCACAGAAAACAATAAAAGGCTGGCAACCCTGTGCAACCTGATATTGGTATTCTCTCATCCTCGTTTCTTGTAGTTATTTGATACTTTTCTTCATCCGTTTCCATAGTAACAATACCTTCTTCTTTTTCTTCAAGAGCTTTCCTTCTTTGCTAATCCTAGTTAAGTTTTGTTTATGGCATGCAGCCATTGGTTGAAAAGAATTTAAAGAATTTTTTTTTTTGCTTTTGTGATAATACTTGATCGTGCAAAAAAGAAATAAAAAATACCACCGTTAAAGAAGGATATTAAAAATTAGTATTTAAAAACGAATGCGTCATGTACTTACAATAGCATATGTGTGATTACGATTTACACATGTATATTTGCAGTTATGATAACATCTGTACCAACAAACTTTTAAAATAAAAGTACTTATTTTTTAGCATAAGAACGGTTTTGATTATGTAAACTGCTCGTCACCTTTCTAGTTCAGTTTATAGAATTTAAATAATATTTTTAGTACTCGTTTTTAAGTACATGGATGCTGCCACAGTTTGAAATATTAATTTTTTATCAAAATTCTATTGCATTAAAGAACTTAATAAAGATTGGTTTATTTGATTTGAGAAAAAATAATTATTAACCATTAATACCATTCAGATGCAATTCAATAATTTAAAATGTCATAAATGTAATTATTTTTAATACATTATTACAGAATTTAAAGAATTGAAAATAATTGTTTTTTTTGGGGGAGGTTTTCTTCTTATTCTTTTTTCACCGAAGTTTTAAACGTTGTATAAATTCTTTAAATATTACGTTTAATTTCATTGCAAAACTACTATAGAGCTTTGTTGTATTTGGAAGAATAGTGCAAAACGTTATAGAACTTTTTCCGAAAAGAAAATTTATGGAAAAAATTTTTTATGGGAAAAAAAAAGAAACTAAAATTTCTTCGCAGACTTAATATGTAGCGATTAACAATGTATTGATTTCAAGTGGAACCTCAAAATTATCAGTATGTATTACTCTTTCTTCTTTTAACAATTAATATTAATTATTCAAACATTTATTATACAAAAATTATTTTTGTTAAATAACGATACATTTTGTTTTAAAAAACCAGGTTAACTTTTAGGTTTTAAAAAAATTATGATAACTATGTTAGTAATTTTATCAAGTAATTTATGCTTAGTAAATACGTCGTTATTTTTATAGGTATATGCTAGCATACATTTTTATAGTTTTTTTTAAAAAAAGTCTGTTTTCCTGCTACGAAGTTATACATTATTAATTTTTCAAAGGAGTGAAAAGAAATGTGGGTTATGAAAATAATATGGCAACCGACAATATAGTGTGTCTAGGGTTGTTTGCTGCTATAAAAATAAGAAAAAGCACAATTTAGAAAGAGGAGCTTTTCAAACTTCTCTCTCCGACACCCGTCATAAACAAAATTTGTCCTAAATGTTCACCCCACGCACCTACTGCAATAGTTCGATCTCGTAACATTAGTCACTGACAGTTTTCTAGACAATTGGAGAGAGAAAATCTTTATCTCTTCCGCTACCCCAATGTGGACAGTTTTGAAGTTGTCACAGTTCTCCAACTGCAGAAGCTCTTAGAGCGAGGAAAAGCAACAAAATTATAAAATCTAACGCTTCAATGACCAAGTTTTCTGAAATAAACATTTGAAATTTTATTTTATTTTATAACCGTCGTTGAACAGCCGACTCAATTTTTGGGTTTACGACTACTAATGTATTCTACTCCGCAGCCTTGTAATTTTGAACCCAATCCAAAAGACAAGGGAACTCCTGGATCCAGTATTGGGAGAAATTTCCCTTCGTGGAGGACTTTTTGATGGAGCTAACCTGCATTTGCGTTACATGGAGAGGAAGACCACAAGAATCTCCCACGGTTACCCTGACTGAAAGGAGACTCTAACCCATGATCCGTTTACCACTGAGGATATTTCACGTCAGCACTGTGGTAGGTGCAAGCCGGATGCGGAATTCGTATCGACCAACCATCTCCGGGATCGAACCCCGGTTCACCTCATTGGAAGGCGAATGCTCTATCGCCTGAGCCATCACGGATCTAACATTTGAAATTTGCTACTTTTTCGTTATGTTTAAGACCCAGAATATTATTTGAAGGAATAGAAAATCCACCTTTTTAAATATTTGTTATTTCATACGCTTAACATTCATGATGTTCATAATTTTTATTTTAATATTTAGAGAAGTGCCTAAGATGATGGTAGCAAAAGTGATAAGCAAACTCATGTATGATTGAAGAATGGAATCGGGATTAAAATGAGTAATAATGGAGACGATATATTTTCAATTAAAAACCTTTGTGAAAGAAGTCAGACAAAGCGAACGAAAGTATAAGCTTCTATTATGAATGTGGTTTATTTTATGTTAATCTTCAGTGATGCTATTAAGATGATATGGACAGAAATAAAAATCAGCATTTGTAAATGTAAAATAGTTTGAGCTTAATTTTTAATGCAATTAATAAGATTATACGAATGTAATTAATCTGAATTACTTTAGTTTTAATATTCAGTGATGACGCTAAAAAGAGTAAACTGCAGCATTAATTAATATAAAGTATTTTTTAATTCATTCTTCAATGATATTAATATGACGAAAACAAAAAATGGCTTTCAAAAATGGGAAATTCCTTAATCCTCAAAATTAATTTGTGAAATCCTCGAAACTCAAGAAGAATTTGTGAAATTCTTCTACCTTAAAAATTTAATTTTGCTAATTTTCTTAATCCTCAAGATTAATTTGTGATATTCAACAATCCTCGAGATTAAAGTGTGAAATTTTTCATTCCTCAAAATTAATTTATGAAGTTCCTCAATTCTCAAGATTAATTTGTGGAATCCCACAATTTTTGAAATTAGTAGGTGAAATTCCTCAATCCTCAAGTTTAATTTGAGAAATTCTTCAATTCTCAAGATTAAAGGGTGAAATTCCTCATCCCTCAAAATTAATTTATGAAGTTCCTCAATTCTCAAAATTAATTTTTAAAAATCCTCAATACTCAAGAATAATTTCTGAAATTTCTCAATTCTCAATATTAATTTTTAAAAATCCTCAATACTCAAGAATAATTTCTGAAATTTCTCAATTCTCAATATTAATTTACGAAATTCCTTAATTTTCAGAACTAAGAAGATGTGAATAAAAGTAAAAACTAAATTTCCTGTGTGTGTGTGAAATATGTTGAGCTTGATTTTAGAGAAATAAACATTACGATGCGAACGAAACTAAAAATTCCTCAAAATTAATTTATGAAGCTCATCAATTCTCACAATCAACTTGTGAAATTCCTCAATTTTTGAAATTAATAGGTGAAATTCCTCAATCCTCACGCTTAATTTGAGAAATTCCTCAATTCTCAAAATTAAAGTGTGAAATTCCTCATTCCTCAAAATTAATTTATAAAGTTCTTCAATTTTCAAAATTAATTTCTGACTTTTCTCAATCCTCAAGATTAATTTGTGATATTTCTCACTCCTCAAGATTAAAGAAATAAATATTCCTCCTTTTCAAAATTAATTTATGAAGTTCCACAATTCTCAAAATTAATTTACGAAATTCCTCAATTTTCAAAACTAAGAAGATGTGAATAAAAGTAAAAACTGAATTTCCTGTGTGTGTGAAATATGTTGAACTTAATTTAAGCGAAATAAACATTAGGATGCGAACAATACGATGTGAATAAAAGTAAGAAACTAAATTTCCTGTGTGTGTGAAATATGTTGAGCTTAATTTAAGCGAAATAAACATTACGATGTGAACAAAACTAAAAATTCCTCAAAATTAATTTATAAAGTTCTTCAATTTTCAAAATCAATTTGTGACATTTCTCAATCCTTAAGATAAATTTGCGATATTCCCCAATCCTCAAGATTAAAGAAATAAATAATTCCTCCTTTTTCAAAATTAATTTATGAAGTTCACACAATTCTCAAAATTAATTTACGAAATTCCTCAATCTTCAAAACAAAGAAGATGTAAGTAAAAGTAAAAACTAAGTTTCCTGTATATGTGGAATATGTTGAGCTTGATCATAACCATCTACAAGAGATGGCTATGGCTTGATTTTAGCGAAATAAACATTACGAATGGGAACAAAACTAATATTTCAGTTTGTCTTATTCATTCAGTAATGAGGTTACATGACAAAAGAATAGATAAATGTAGTTTTTCTAGTAGCATAGTCTGGACATCATCGAATGCAGTAGTCAGAAGAAAATGTGAGCTTTATGATGGAGGATTGTGTCAGAGGGCGTTCGCTAAGTTCGTTTTTCATTCACTCTCATCGATTCTCAGAACCCTAAAATTATCTTCCCACTCCTCCAATTTGTTAACTGAACTCCCCTTTTTGGGTAAGATGAGTTTTTCTCTCTTCATCAAATTCTATTTCTATAGCGAATGGCTGAACAGAAACGGGAGATGGCGATAAGCGATGTGGAAAAACAATAACTCCAAGAATTCTGGTTTCGTATTGGATTCGTTGAAGCTGTTTTCAAGTATTGCGAAACTTAGAGTACCGTCAGATTTGACTTTGTGCAACGAGGGGTGACTTTGTGCAAACTGTTAATTATTAAATAACTAGCATTATAATAATTAAAAACAAAAAATTATGCATGATTTGTTATCTTAATTGATAAGACTTTTAAAGTATAACCTACCTTCCTGTCCAGGATAACTAGAACTTCTTCAATCGAGCAGACTTTCTAGCCTCCGATTTCGCAGCGTTAAAAAATTTGAAACTGTTTGCAACTTGAGCTCACAATTTTTCAAGAACGATGATGTTTACCAGTTCGTTATGTTGACAACTCAAATCAGTTGATACCGAGCTTAAAAAAATACCCCTAGATGGCACGACGCGAAAATTGAAGAAATGTTGTTGTTGTTGTTAATTTACGTCGCACTAGAGCTGCACAATGGGCTATTGGCGACGGTCTGGGAAACATCCCGGAGGATGATCCGAAGACATGCCATCACAATTTTGATCCTCTGCGTAGGGGATGGCACCCCCGCTTCGGTAGCCCGACGACCTGCGGGCGAAGTCGTGCACTTTACGGTAGCACAGTTTAACGAGGACCATTACCGCAAACCCCCGGTCCCTACGCAGACTGATTCAAGTGGTCACCCACCCGCACACTGACCGTAGCCAGTGATGCTTGACTTCGGTGATCTGCTGGGAACCGAGTCTTAACGATCAGTCCACTGCGGGACTTGAAGAAATGACAGTTTGCACAAAGTCACCCCATCTGACGGTACATTTAAATGAGAAAGGATTTTAACAGAGTTTGATAATTAATTGAGATTAAAATTAAGGGTTAATATAATAGTTGAGAGTCAGTAAGAGTTATAAATTAATAATTGACGCGTAAATTATGACGTCATTCACTTATTGTATTGAAGAAGAGTGTCTGCCTGCTTTTGGTAACGTTAACATATCGCTTTCTTTCCATTTTGTGTCTTCCCTGCCTTATTACCCACGAAATGCTCTGTAGCTTGGAGGTAGTGGGCGCGAATCCCACTATAACCCACTATATCCCACTATAACCCTGTGTCATCGTGCTGTCCGTATTTGAATTGTCCTATCTGTCTATCTATTTGACAAAGACTTATAAGCCGATATTATCTAATTGAGCACACAAGCCTGCATGTATGCGTACCAATAAATAAATAAATTTTCTTTCCATTTTGAAGCATAAAAATTATTAATATTCGAATATTCTTTATATTTCATTGTCTGACAGGAATACTAAAACTTTAAATTACAATGAATTCTTGAAAAATTTAATTTAAAAATTTCCGAAATATTTTCAGTAACGGTATTTTTCTTTGTTTCTTTTTTTGGAGATATAAAAATGGAATAGATCCAAAAAAGCAAAATAAGGAGGAGTTAGTACATCTCAGCTTTTGCATGAATAAAAATGTGTATAAAATAATATCCCTATAACTAATTTATATCTCTGTTTGGTACGAAATATTATTGCTTTAATTGTAAAAGCATATAGTATCAAATAATGTTTCTCAACTATTTTAAAAACGTACTAAGCACTATAAGTACAATAATTAGTTATAGTTACTTACTATAACTATTTCGCATGAGTGTAATTTGTTTTTAACTGTAAAATACGCAAAGCGTGTAGATTAATGACTCTACTAAACTGTTTTATACATGAGTTGCTCAATACGATCACTGTAAGGTCGTATTGTAGGGGAACTAATGACTATTTTAACGCAGAATATGTACAAATTTCTCCTCTTAATTTTAAAAGAATTCATAAGTTTATGCCCTAAAGAAGTTGCTATAAAATATGCATTTAACAAAAAACCTCTTTTTCTAACTGAAGTTAAAATAATAAAGGAATGAACAATCTAAAAGAGTATAATATAAAATTGGAATAAACCTTTCAATTTTGAACCCAATCCAGAAGACAAGAGAACTATATGATTAAGCAATGAAGCAAGCTAGCCTTTGTGGTGAACATTTTGACGGAACGAAACCACATTACGTACTACAAAAATCTCTATACATCAAGTGGCTTTTAACCCATGATACGTCTTCCACTGAGAATATTTTGCACTGTGGTCGATGCAAACTGGGAGCAGAACTCAGATCAATCAGCCATCGCTGGGATTCGAACCTGATTGGGAGGAAAGTGTTCGATTCCCTGTGCCACTGATCATATACGTTATTATAATCGCGATGTTTTGAATCATTCCAGAAATCTGATCAAAATTTTCAAGTTTAGAAGAAGAATTAAAAATAGTCAATCAAGTTGTCATTGGGACACGTTTTATTTGAGGGTTGCTTGTCATAAGGAGCATTTAGATTTTATAATTCCGATTCTAGGCACTTAAACCCCTTCCTTTTTTAACTTAATCTTAAATGCTTAACAGAATATACGTTCTTAAAGTTCAATGAAAAGGACTGTACTTGGCTAAAAAAATATTCATACGCAATTGTCGAATGATCAATGTACGAAAGTGATAAAGAAGCCAAATGTAGCAAACCCTTTGGAAATGTAATGATCCCCTATAAAGTGAAGGAAGATAGGATGCGGGGGTGGAGGGTATCATGGAAATATGATTCTGGATTCGGTTATTGCCGCAAAGAAGTTCCTGGCAATTATAGATCGAAGCCCCCCGGATCAAGAGCGAAAGTTTTTGATGAGAAATGCTCGTTTCCATGGCAACGGCAGAGAGAAAATTGCATTACAGGGTTTAGGATTCTCATTGCTCTATACTTGGATAGTATCACTATTTTTTTTATTTTTATTTTTATTTTTATGTTGTTATTTTTTCTCCCTCCTCGCTACGGGCTCAAAATATTGAACGAGATTAAATGAAAAGCAAGGAGATATCTCCAATAGGATCTGAATGTTCTTTTTGCTGATCGTTGTTGTTGCGACCATAGAAAAAGAAAGAGAGCTTTGAAAAAAAAATGGCATTTCTTTATATCGCCAAAATGAAGCGCAACTTTTTTAGATAATTATTTTAACTTAAGTAGATTAAGTTTTCATAATTATTTTTAACTCATTGTAGGTTTACTTTCATTGTTTACTTTTTCAAAGCAAAATAACAAGTAAAAATTTTTTTTCCATCAAAAACTGTTTCCTTCTAATGTTAAAATACAAGATGTTTCGTAATCACCACCCTTAATAAATGTTTTTTTTAAATATTTTCAAAAGTGAAATAAAAACATACGCACATTCTTGGTTTTTTTCCATTAAAATAAAAAAAATACTCTTCCGAAACATAACGATTTGATGACGAAAAAGGCGGTTGAAAGCATTAAAAAAAAACAGTTTGTTTGCTTGACGGAATTATGGAGTGCTTATAATAATCGGTTATCTATTTCTCTGTTTCCTCCGGCTATCAAACAGGCTTTTTAGTTCTTCTGAAACAGCCCGTTGTTGGACACATGGTCATGTAGATTAAGATTCCTCAATTTTATGACATCATGATAGCGACAATGTGGTCAGGAATACGCATTCGCCACCTTCACTTCACAGATACGCTGTTATCCATCGATTTGAAGTTGGTTGAGATGCAAGCCGCCACCAAGAATAGAACCCCATTCTTTCACAATAACTGCTAAGTACCTTAACCACTGTGGTATTGCGACTTTACATTAAAGTGCACTGATTACATATTATCCAATAAAATTATACGAATTAATCACAAATCAGGAAAAATCAAATATGTCAGGATATTGCCAGTAAGAAAGATTTGAAAAATTTATTTAAGTCTAAAAAATGTAAATTTAACTTTCAAATTTTGTCACATTGGCAGGCTATTGCTATTGAATAATATGTTACCTATATTAATATGGGTAAAAAATAATTATTACACTTACTTTGTTGGAATATTACATGTATCATTTTATTTAAAAAAGCGAACAAACAATTATTTACATAAATTAAATACGTTACAAAATAGAATACGCTTCTTAAAATCCCAAATTTAAAAAATCGCATCGTATCGATTTTTTAAATATGAAAATCGTATTTTTAAAAAATCGTTTGCACCCAAAACGTGTTCTTTTAAAATGTCTTCGAATAGAGTCAGACGATATTTTGACTTTAAAGGCAATTTTTTTAAAATAATTAATTATATCAGCAATACTACTCTAATTAAATAACTTCAAAGGAAAAAAAATATTAATTAATTATACCAGTAATATTTCTCTGATTAAATAAACTTCAAATTGATATTTTTGATGAAGAAAGTAGTCTGCGTATTTTACTGTATTATTTTCATTAAACATCCTCCAAAATATGTTTCCTAAGCTGAAGAATATTGTTCAATTCCTGAGCTGTGAGAGAATTCTAGAATTAAAATTTATTGATATAAAACAATGGATAGGGTGATGTTGAAAAAGGTTGACACCAGTGCTCTCCTCCCATTTCCTGATTGGCTGTGAAAAATTTCACTTTCATCATTGGATGCGCAAGAGAGGCCGCCTCGAGGTTCTCTAAATTCTATCTGCAATGCTTTAACAAATAAAAAAATGATCTCAAATCCAATGCCCGCATCCAATAAAATTCCATGCTGCTCTCATTTAAGGGACCGTTATTATATTGCAATCGTTTGTTTGCTGGTCATTATCCTCTTCATAATCCAATCCTCATGTATTCTAAGAGATTTTCATGTACATTTCCCCCTCATATGAATTATTTTTTTTCCGTTTTATGCACTTTCACGAAATATATTCTGCAAACATGCAACAGAGATTTTTTTCTGAATTTTATAAAAAAATAATAATTTGTGAAGTAAATCTTTAATTTAAGAGAATTTAGAATAATTTTACTGCTCATAAAGTGGCTGACTAATCCTTTTGGTTAGATCTACAAAATGCATTGAAAAAAATGATAAAAAATTAGTATTCAAAATGATTGTTAAAATAACAATTAATTATTTTTCTTTTAAAATTAAGGAATAAAAAAAAGTTATAATTTATACACAAAAAACATTTGCCAAGACGAAAAGAAAAACATTTCCCTCTTAACAGCCAAAAATAGTTCTCTTAGCTGTTAGAATCTAACAGTTAAAATATTTTCAATTTAAGTAACTACCCGTGTTTTGCAGTTGGCAGAGTTAATGAGTTCACAGAGATTCTAATTGTTCCACAATTGAAAATAATTCTTAAAGTTTAAGTGTAGGCAAATATTACACCACTGTTTTTCTTTAGAAATAATTCAAAATTAGAACATTCTAAATACTGTAAATGGAGTGATATATAGATTGGATTGGAATTATTGGAAGATATTTTATTCAAAAACAAAGGTTTATAATAAGAAATTAAAGAGCGGAGTTGTAATGAACTGTTGAATATTATTATGTATAATGAAAAGTTAAAAAAAAAGAACTAATAAATAAATAAATCGAATCGGTGTGACACTCGTGAAATCATTTGCTCAAATAAGATCATTTATTCATTTTTTCTTTGTTTAAAATAATACTTTTAATAAATTATTTTTTAAAGTTATGAATTGTTTTACAGCAATAGTTTATTGATAGTGGCAAATCGTAAAAGCTGCAATCAAACTATTTTCAACACAATTTTTATTGGTCAGAAAGTAAAGTTCACCTGGAAACTAGATAAAATTATAGTTACAAAAATTCTTCCCTACACAATAATACATTTTTACAAAAAATCGTATTAAATAAAGTTTTATCACTGGTGCGTAATTTATTCTATTTACAAACTACGGTTACATAGTTTTGTTCCGAATTGAACATTCATGCATTTCCTATCGTAATTAAAAAAAAATCATATTCTTTCAACACTAGCGCATTTTAAATTACCAATTAATGCTTTGCATTAAAAAAAAACATCAAAATAAGTAATTATATATTGTTTAAGTAACATTTTTTAGGTAATTATTAATAATGAAGAAAATCATACTTATTAAATAAGTTAATATTAGCAATTAGCAGTTAACGTTTAAAAAGGAAATTACAAAGTAGTGAATGTTTAAAAGGTTTTATTTTATGTTTAAAAAGGAAAAACAAAATAATATTTTTTGCTGTTTTTCCCAGTTTTTCTTATAAAAGATAAATTTTTAGAATACATATTATATAGTTTTCTTATGTATACATTTTAAATATATGTATGTTATCAATTTATGAATTCCATATTAAGTAAAAACATATTTATATAGTTTTAAGACATTCTTCATTCATCTATTCATTCAATAATAGACTAAATTATGTGGAAGCTAATTTCATTTAGTAAATAAGTTAAAACTTCTCTTTGGAAAAATAATTTGAAAACATGATAATTTAGAAGATTTATAAATTACATATTAAAAGAATATTATAATTTATATTTGCATTGTTCCTTACTTAATACTAAATTTAAAACTATTAATGAAATTAATTTCATTAAACTTAAGTTGCATATGGTTGATGATGTAAAGCTTTTAATTGTAAACGAAGACTCTTGAAAGGAAGCTTAGTTTCCGTCTCCTTTAATTTTTATCCTTTCTTTTTTTAAAAAAAAAAATTCAATAAATTTAGCAGAATATGAAAAAACGATGGAGTTTCTTTTGTACATAAGTTATTTTTTTATGTAACATTAAATAGAGGTATATAATTTCATTAAATTTAAAATGCATTTGGATGATTATGTAGAACTATTAACTGTAAACGACATACTCATGAAAAGAAGTTTAGTTTCAGTCTCATATAATTTTTATCCTTTCGTTTTTAAAAATTTTTATTCAATCAATTTAGCAGCATATGAAAAATCGACGGAGTTTCTTTCGTACTTAAAATTTTTTAATGTAACATTAAGGAGAGGTATATAGATCAGAAAATAGCCTAAAAAGTCGAGGATTGATTTTTCATAAATTAAAAAGTTTATATCTAATAAGAAAAAACACTATAAAAAACAGAACTCAATGTAAAAAATTTTGGTTCTTTTCCCGATGATGGCCTTAATTCCATTCAATTTCAGATCGATAGTTACCAGCTTGTCATGGTGACAAGCTGGTTTGCGTTACATGGTGAGAAAAACCACGAACCTTGCCGTCAGACTAACCACATGGTTAGTTTGACAGCAAGAGGATTCTAATCCATGATCTGTCTACCACTGAGGATATTTCGCGTCAGCACTGTAGTCGGTGCAACCCGGATGCGGAATTCGTATCGACTGGGATTCGAACCTGGTTCTCCTCATTGGAAGGCGAATGCTCTATCTCCTTAGCCATCGCGGCTCTCTACCAAATATTTTATATATTTTTTATATCCGTCGTTGAACAGCCGACCCAATTTTGGTCTTGCTACTACTAATGTTCAACTCCGTAGCCTTGTAATTTTGAACCAATCCAGACGACAAGGAAACACCAGCATCAGTATCCCCAGAGGTATTGATTTGTTTTGGGAACATGGAGGACTTTGCAACTCGAGAGATTTAACGTGCATCTGTCACCATTTACTGCACGAGGAGTCTTCGGTGTATCGAACCCGCGATCTCTTGGACATGGGTCCAGTGTCATACCAAATATTTATCAAATATTTATCAAATCCAATAGAAATTTCTTTTCTTGGACTATAGCATGCGAACTGGTGATCGGAGGGAGTTTTAAAATGGACAGTTAGATCCGCGGTATTTTTGAACGTATATACATGAAATTTGGTGCGGATCGGTTTAGAATTGTGGATTTATATACGGTGCATACACACACACATAAGCATTGTATTTTTTTTAATATAGATTTAGGACTTCCTTTTCAGACAGTCTCAAAGTATACAGGGTGTTCTGTAGTTACTGCTTATAATATATATCTTTAAATCAGGGAGCAGAATTCGTATCAGCTAGTCACCACTTTGACTCGAGCCTGGGTCACCTCATTCGGTGGCGAACGTTCTATCCCTGCGCCACCACTGTTTTCGAATAACTGTTAGTAATTCACAGTAGCTATAAAAATGTTACAATATCTGCTAAAAGCGTACTTTCATAAGACTGAAGAGACCTTTTTGAAAAACAGGCGTTAAATGGAAACAGTACAGCTTATTCCGAAATCCGAACGAATCCCGGAGTCCATTTATTCCCGAACGTATTTCCGTTTGCATCCTTCTGAAGTGTAGAGTGAATAAAAGAGTCCATCTGGGTGGAAGATTGATCAAGAACAAGTGGATGTCTATAGAACCACCCTTACCTCTATACGTGACGTCCACCCTCCATGGTGATGGATCAGAGAAGGGGATGCCTCCCGAGAAATTCTTACAAGAGACCTTTTTTCTTCCGTGACGGATGGAAGTTCACGACATATGACTGATGTTAGTTTGTTCTATTTTTTTTACTTCAGATCATTCTTTTCTGGTTTTCTATCATAATTATGTCGTTTTTCTATTTATGAAGCATGAAATTGAAGAAAATTTTTGGAACGATTCAAATAAATAATTCCCAGAGTATTTGACAATTTAATTAAAAAAAAAACAATCAAGAAACTTGGCATGGATAAGATATGCAGAAAGAATGAATGAAAATAGAAAAACTTTAAATTAGAAATGACCTTAACTTAACTTAACTTAATTTAACTTAAACCTTAAACTTAACTTAACTTATACCTTAAACTTAACTTAACTTAGACCTTAAAAAAACCTTAAACTTAGGAATCAGAGGAAGACCCAGAAAGAGATGGTCAGATAATGTAATAAAATATCTAATCATGATGAACTGACCAACTGAAAGTCCAAGGCCAAGAATAGGGAAGTTTAGAACGAAATCGTTCAGCAAGCCAAGACCCATAATGGACAGCAGAGCGATAAAGGACAATATATATATATATATATATATATATATATATATATATATATATATATATATATATATATATATATATATATATATATATATATATATATATATATATATATATATATATATATATATATATATATATATATATATATATATATATATAGGTAAATATGTAAAACAACAAAGAAATTCACAACTTCAGGCATTATCGAAACTCATTAAATGCATATACATACATTGTCCTGTAATAATATCGAGAGCAACCAGAGATTTGATAATAACACCGACCGACAAAAATTAGTTACTGATGAACAAACAAAACAACAAAGAAATTCTCAACTTAATGATTATCAAAACTCATTAAATGCATACTCATTGTTCTGGTGTTATATTGAAAGAAAGAAGAGGTTTGATAATAACACAGATCGACGAAAATTAATTTTTCGTTTGTTAAATTAATTTGAATAGCTACATGTTACGGAACATTTTCTTGTGATTTCAACTATTTAAAGTAATTGTATTGCAACGGACGTGGTTTTTCAAGCAGTGCGAAATTTAAAAACTTCTTGCTATTGTAAAAACATTAATTTTATTTAAGTCACTTACATTGGTACAAATATCAAAATGTCATCTTTAACTATTCTCTACTGTATATTGCTTGAAAAATATCCTTTTTCTAGTGCCAGTATTAGTAAGCAAGCATATTTGGAAACTTTCTTGTGGGGACTTAACGATGTAAAAATATCTGGTGGAATCAGTTTTTGTGTTTATCGATTCAGTTTTTGTGTTTATTTTCAGAGAAAAAAAAACCAAATGCGAATCTGGAAAAATGTATTTTTAGGGACATATTAGATCCCAGAGCTATAAAATTTTGCAAGATTCAATCCAATAAGTTCTCAGCCTTCATTTGGCAAAAAAATTGGATTGTTTGTTCCAGAAAGAAAAAAAAAGTCAAACATTAATTACAAGTTTCTTATTTTTGATAAATGTTGAAAAAATCTAAACCCGATAAGCAGTTTCTGTGAACGTATTAAATTTTAGCATAAAGAAAAACAAGCAACAACACGAGGAACTGTTACATTTAACCTTTTAACAAAATTAGCGCCTCTCTCAGTACTCAAATAATCATTCACGGAAGGACCAGTTTAACGTTTCAATGTTGTACCATAGCATAGATATTTTGGAACAGCATATTAAGATACGAATTTGATGCAACTGTAATAAATTGAACCATGTTTTAGTTCAAATTGAATTAGAGTATCGAGTAATCAAGTTTAAGAAGTAGTATAACATGATCCAACTTGGCTCTTTATTAATGTTGTAGCTATATCAGGGAGCGAAATTTCCACTCGCCAGCTTGCCATTGGCGACCAAATACTTAGTGCTAGATGGAAAGTTTCGTTATGTAAAATATTGTGTTTGAAATCGAACAACCATATTTCCCCCATAGTTTTCAGTAGACAAATATTAAAAATGGGAAACAGTAGTTTTAGACCTTCAAGAGAAAGATTAATTAAATATGCACACAGATATGCATCACATCTTTGTTATCAGCAGTGTTAACATCTCTGTATGATTTTGACACTTTGGGTTAGTCTCCCGAAGAAAAAATTCTTAAATTTGGGATAGAGGGTATAAAGGAAGTCCTCATGTAATTAATATCCGAATCTCTTTAATTAACAACTGGATGTTCTGTTCGTAGAGTGGGCAGAATTCAAGTAACGGTTCGCTTCCGTAGCATTGACTCAGATGTTGCAGAATTTTAATAGTGAGTTTCTGAAATTTAACCCAGGTTATTAAAATTTGCCCTATTTTATAGTTTACAGTTTCTACATTTTCTTATGGTTCTGACCATCAAAAAGTACATCTGTTTAAATTTTAAAAATTGTTAACGTTTCTTGGAAGTATAGAGTAGCGAGAAAAAATCCAGCACACTTTTAGAACTGAAATGTCATGTTCTGCGCTATATTATGATTCAACTCACTTAAAAATTTTCTGTCAGTGTAATAATAATAATAATAATAAAAACTCAGTTATTTTTGCGGGAACTATTCAAGACGATTTAGTTCAAAATTTCGATTTTTCTGCGTAACTTTATAGAGTCTTGTTTTATTTTATTTTACATCCGTCATTGGACAGCCGACCCAATTTTGGGTTTACGACTACTAATGTTCAACTCCGTAGCCTTGTAATTTTGAACCAACCCAGAAGACAAGGAAACTCCTGGATCAGAACCCCCAGGGGTATTGATTTGTTATGGGAATATGGAGGACTTTACGACTCGACAGATTTAACGTGCATCAGTCACCATTTACTACACGGGGAGTCTTCGGCTGGCGGGGATCGAACCTTATAGAGTCTTATGTAGATTTTTTACGTTGCTTAACAATATGTAAAAATCGGTGATCAATGAATATTATTAAAGGCGTTTGGGCACTTCCACATATGCTGACATTTTTTAGTAAAAAAAGAAGAACTAAGAAAAGTATTGGAGCACGTGTTATTTCAATTTCCCTTTAAAGTTTAATCCATATGGAAAATGCCATTTGAATTACCGTATTTACACTATACAAATTCAGTAAGTTTTTGAATTCGGATCTCTCCTGATTTGTTAAAGAGAGTACTTGGGGTGCTTGAAAACAAGTCGAAAAAAATAATAATAGTATGCCCACCATACTTTTCAAAACTGATACCATGCTATTGTCCATTCTACTAGATCAAGAAATAGAAAAAAATATGCGTTCGATATGAACTTTTATAGCTAAATTAGAAATAATCGCCTCTCAGGAAGCAATTTATATTTTAAACAAATACTACCTATAAAGCTAGAGTCATATCTCTGAGATTTTTTTTTAATGCTCAGCCACTTTTGAAAAGTAACTGTCAGTTTTAAAGTGGGCGCATGGCTTTTAGCAGGGGTGAACAAAAGGCAAAACAGGTAACGGTTTTCTGGCGCGTGGGAGGGTAACCCCTGGGAAGAAAGGGGGAGGGGGAGCAGCTGTTTTTAGTAGAAAGGGTGTTTTTCTGTACACCACCGGTCACTAGAAAACAGCCGGCTTCACTTTTCTTGGATTAGTGCGATCGTAAACGCCAGCTCTCATTTGGTCATGAAGCAGATGGTCTTAAAGTGGCCATCACATTTAGAATCCTTTACAGCAACACTTCCAACTAATTAAAAACATTAAGAATCCTTTACAGCAACACTTCCAACTAATTAAAAACATTAAGAATCCTTTACAGCAACACTTCCAACTAATTAAAATGGTTCAGCCAAGATATTTGGATTTATGGTACTTGTGACCTACTGTTAAAGTATAGAAAGAAAATAGTGTTCATTTAATGTCAAGAAGTATAGTACTCAGAGAATGACATAAATACCCAAAATCTTATAATTGTAGAGTTGAGTTGCATTAGTGTAATTCTAAAGTAGAATTTTTTTAAAAAATTAATTCATTGAACTACACTAACATTACTCAAAAGCTTAATATTGTGGTTTTGAGTTGCATTAGTATAATTCTAAAAAGTAGATAAACTTTTGAAGTTATATTTTCCTTGATAAATATTGCATTTACAGAATGACATTAACAAAGCTCAAAATCTCATTTTCGTTTGAATCCAAAAATAGCATCGTTTTTCCTTTACATATTACTGAATCTGAAGACATTATAAGTTTATCCAGCAGTTAATATTGGCTTTGTTCACCGAGTTCGAAACTCAAAGCATTCTAATATCTAAATATTTCGCAGATTATAAGGAAATTGTGTGATTTATAGTTTTATTTACGATGCATTATCCTATAATCTTAGTTTTTTGTTATAATTTAGATAAAAGTATGTTTAGGCTTCACAGTTTGCATCAAAATTTTATCATTGTGAACTTAATGTTTTCTATTGATTATTAATATTTTTTTTCTGGGTGAACCGTTCGCAATTCATTCAATTTGCATAATAGTCGTGATAGCATATTTCACTGAATACTTAGAATCAGGAGGAGAGATCAGTGCTGAATAAGATAATCTCTCATAATATCGGATCAACCATCACATAACTAACACTTTTTTTTAAAGAAAAGCAATCCGAAGTATTCGATATTTTACATCATTCTAAACTTTCACGTAAACCTCATATTAAACCACCACTTTTTCTCATAAACCTCAATCATAAGATTAACAGCCTCATTAGTTCAGTTATTATGTGTTTCAGACTCGATAACTGCACGAATCATATTTACTGAGTGAACCGTTTGCTATTTATTCAATTTGCATAACAGGCTCGATGACATATTTTACAGAATACTTTGAATCAAGAGAAGAGATCAGCACTGAATAGGATAATCTGTCATAATATCGGGTCAACCATCTCATAACTGACACTTCTTGCTGAAAAGAAACTTAACCCGAAGTATTCGATTTTTAACCTTCTCCTAAACCTCCGCCTAAACTTCCTCCAAAACCTCCACCTTATCTCGTAAACGTAAACCTCTTCGATTAAAAGATAGATCAGCCCTGAATAAGATAATTTCTCATAATATTAGGTCAGCCACCTAATAATTAACACTTCTTGCTGAAAAGAAAAATAACCTGAAGTATTTGATTATTTTTACCTCCTCCTAAACCTCCTCAATTATGAGATTAACAACCTCATTAGTTAAGTGATTACGAGTTTCAGACTCGATAACTGCTCGAATCATATTTACTGAGTGAACCGTTCGCAATTCATTCAATTTGCATAACAGACGTGATAACATATTTCACTGAATACTTTGAATCAGTAGGAGAGATCAGCACTGAATAGGATAATCTGTCATAATATCGGGTCAACCATCTCATAACTGACACTTCTTTGCTGAAAAGAAAAGTAACCTGAAGTGTTCGATTTTTTTTCTTCATGGAAGTGTTTGGAGGGGGGGGGGAGGGGTTGAGATCAGAAAGGATGGGGAGTAGGTGAGTAGATGCAAATCGTGAGAGGCAACTCGAGAGTTTTGTTTGTGTCGTGGATCATTTTAAATGGCAGTTGGCACGCGACGCATTACTTCTGCCCGTATCTGTAAACAAGATAAGATGCACTTTCCATTTTCTATGCGGGTTGGGGGGGGGGAGAGGGGGTACCCCAGACTGGGATAGAGGTCACAGATTATTGTTGTTAGATATTGCGTGATGGGTAATATTTATGGAAATATAACACTTGTATGAATCGTATCGTTTGTTTTAAAAACAGCTCGATTTTCTTCCTTTTAAAATTAATATGATAATTTTTTTGAAATATCTAATTATTATCATATTTAATTTTTGAAAACTTTCTTTTTTTTAAAAAATTCGTACTGTTTGTCAATTTTCAAAAAAAATTAGTAAAAGAAAAAGCATCATAAATCCACACGCGGAACGTGAATGGAAACATGTGAATCATGTGCTCCGTTTTTTGTTGTGTAGTATATTTTTATTATTTATAGTAGGATATTTGTAGTATAGTATTTTCTTCTCTTTACTTTCAGGTTTCGAAAAATATAAGATAAAGTTTGTTTAAATGATTAAAAATTTACTCAGTGAAAGTTTTCAACTGAAGAGAAGTAAGAATAAAATATAACATTTTAGGGAATTCGAGTAAATGAGGTATGAAGTTTATACGCTAGAAGTAGGAAAGGAAGACTATGCATTGTTTTTGTTTTCTGTCCTCAATTGGTGAAATCTATAAATCCCTAACCCTAATTTAAGCTGTTTGCTTCATAGTATTCTCATTCTTGGGATTTTAATTTGGAAAAGATATGTTTTCTAACGTCACTTTATTGCCAAATACACTTGGATTATTCTATCGTTCCAAAAACACTCAGAGGCTGTTTCTTAGGTCCTTAATTCACTAAGATCTTTGGAATTAAAAGAATTTTCATAATAAATGAACTTTGCATAATTAAATACTTTCCCACTTTTTAAAACTTTTTTTCTTAGAAACATTTTTTTCTTAAAACCTTTTTCTTAAAGGCTTTTCATTAAAAACTTAATGAAAAGCCTTATACTATAAAAGCCTTATACTATAACAATGTGTAGCGTGGTGAGCAAAAGGAAAGCATTTAGCTCAACCAAAATAATTTTTTTTAATAGATTAAATTTTCATATACTATATGTAATCCTAACTGTCCGATTCATAGACCTTATATGTTAAATTAAAAGCATTGACAGTATTTTAAATTAAGAAATCAGAAAGTGCTTTCGCTACATAAATTTACCTTTTTATAGACGGATCATTTTTGACGGACTTATTATTTGATTGACCGGATTTGATTGACCATTGAACAATATCTTTTTATCTTTTAACAAAATAATAACTGAATGGTATTTATAAGTAATTACAGAGTTCTATTGTCATGTAAATTCGGAGCCATTGGACAATACCTGTCTTTAACGAAATAGTAACTAAATGATATTTATAACTAATTACAGAGCTCTTTTGTCATGTAAATTCAGGGCCATTGGACGATATCTGTCTTTAACAGAATAGTAACTAAATGATATTTAGAACTAATTGCAGAGCTCTTTTGTCATGTAAATTCAGAGTCACTGAACAATACCCGTCTTTAACGAAATAGTAACTAAATGATATTTATAACTAATTACAGAGCTATGTAAATTTAGGGCCACTGGACGACAGCTGTCTGTCTTTTACTACAAAATAGTAACTAAATAAAATTTAGAATTAATTACGAAACACTTTTGTCTTGTAAATTGCTGACCAAAACACCAAATGTTTTTATTAGATTCCTTTGTGTATTTCGAAAAGGCTTTTTTTTTTTTTTTTACGCCAGAAGAATATTCTGCCTTCTATTTACAGAAGAGAATCTGAATGATTCATTGCATCAGCAGATCTTCTCTCCGATTTGGCCGCATATTAGATCTTGGCGATCATGTTTTTTATCTCTCCCTCCTGCCTTTTCTTTGTCTAGTCGTAGATCGTAAGCAGGTTGCCCTGTTTACATTTATTTGTTTGTGTTTATGGGTCTCTCACTCCTTCTCCACCCCCATACAGCCATCTGCCCCTTCATTCTTGCGTTTTGAGGTTAAAAAATGAGAATCGTTTTGATAACCGTTTGATTTATCTCTACCTATGATTCATTCATTATAGAAAAGATTTTTTTTTTATCTTCTAGTTTGAGATCGAATTCGAAAGTAAGTTTGTCCTCCTTTTACTCCCCTCTCCCTTATTTTTTACAGAAGAAAAAAACTGTGATATGGTTCATGTATCTGATATTAATTGCATTTTTATTTGGTTAACACTAGATTGCCTAGAGAAGTCATTTTGACTGCTTTTTAATTTCAATTAGAAAAACAATGATGGCACAATTTCTTAGAATTTTGTGACTTTTTGTGCAACATATAATTTTTTTATTGTTTATATTTACTAATAACTTGTTATACAACTGAAAATAATATAAAAAATATTAAAAATTAATTTTAAACAAATTTCTTTATACATTAGTTATTCTTTCACAATACAGTCACTTTGACTGCTTTTGGGCAATATAGGTATTTCAGTCTTTCTAGTGTTAATACGTGCAGCACAGATATAGTTTTTAAATAACATTGTTGTCGTAATGATTATCGGTAAATGAGTAATGGTGTTTAAATTCAAAAGACATTTTTAAGTTGTCAATGCAAGTTATATGAGAGAAAAGTTATTAAGTATTTAGCTGTTATTTACGTTTTAAAAGTTTAGAGTGAGATTATATTCTGGAAATAGAAGTGAAAGATGTCTAAGCAGGTTTTGCTTAAAAAGCTTTCCTAAGTCGAATGGAAAAATCAGAATTTTAAAAATGTAATTTAAAAAAATAGTGACTGAAAAATTAGATGAAATTTTTAAATTTTTCCAAAACTAAACTATTTATTTATCTTAGAATCGATGTTTAGAGTCAGATTTGTTGCACTTTCTTGATAGATGGCAACCATGTCTGTAATCCATTTCAATGTGTGCATATTTACCCCCTTTTTTCAGAAACTGTGCCATGAAGTTTAGATCGAAGTAATAACTATTAATGACTGCTCTTATAGAATCCTTATACAAAATAAGACAAAAATAACTATGGAAGCCTGGGGTTGCAAATTAATATTTAAGTGGAAAAAACAAGAAAAACGTTATTTTATACAAGGTTATACAAGGTTTATAGTACCTATAAATAAAAGCTAAGAAATTAGATTTTTTTGTTAAGGTTTTTGATTGCCTTTATTCAGTTTTTAAGGAAACAAGCCTCGCTCTTAAAATAAGATTAAATAGTCAATGTTTCTAAGCCAACCAAATAAAAATGAAAATGCAGCGTTTGAACCTTGTTTATGGTTGTTTTCTTGGTTAATATTATACCATTTCTAGATAGGGATATACCACTACCTCCGGAATTCCAAGATATTCCAGAGGATACCTTTCCAAGATTTTTAGATTATTTTACTTAAATTTTTCCAAGATTTAGTGATTTTCTGTTTATCGAACTTTATGACCCTCCCATTTTAAGTGTAGAAATTTCTCCATAATATATAAATTTTTATTCCCTTGTTGTCTTTTTCACGTTGCCCACTTTCAGTCCTTTCTCTCATTATTGAGCTAATTCTATTTTACATCTATTCAAGCATCTATTCAAACATCATGCTCCTGGCCTTTGAACAGACCTGCTAGTGAGAAAACAAGTATCTGTAAGTGAATGTGATTTATACACATTGATTAAAGGCAAAAATAATATATTGAGCTCACTAATAAAGTTAAGCAAAATGCAGGGCTCGAAAAACAGCCCGTCCGCCCGTCCTCGACGGTCAAAAATTCTCCGCGGACAACGAATTTCTCGAATCCGGCGTCCGCGCGGACGGCCATTTTCCCGTTAATGTTCGTGATACATTTTCAATTTTTGTCATCTTACAAGAGTCTGTAAGTTACAAGGTAGCAAAATGACCCACAATACAGCAACATACTGCGCATATATTGATGTTTTCTCTGTCTGGGAGTACTGCAGCGGTTGAAAGGGGCTTTGCAGCAATAAACTTACAAAAAAACACAATACGTACTGGTCTTAAACAAGAAGCTTTAAGAGCAATTATGAATATCTACCTAAATGGAAAACCCCTTTCAGATTTCTGTTCAGAAACCTCTGTAAATCATTGGCTTGATTGTGGAACTGGCAAACGTCATATTTGATTCATTTAAAAAACGCAGTACCCTCGGATAACTTGACATTCCAGATAAGTTGACCCTTGTCATTTAAATTATTTCATAAC
The DNA here is from genome assembly GCF_982258835.1 of Parasteatoda tepidariorum. Classification (NCBI taxonomy): domain Eukaryota; kingdom Metazoa; phylum Arthropoda; class Arachnida; order Araneae; family Theridiidae; genus Parasteatoda; species Parasteatoda tepidariorum. The sequence goes on along the minus strand of NC_141755.1, from coordinate 73,747,911 downwards.
CTAGTATTTCTTTTATTACTGTATAATGAAATCCTAGTAACGACTAATTCATTGTGCAATTTATATAAATGTTTGTAATAAATAGGAGAAAATTATATTTTTATTTATTTAAAAGCGACGGGTTGGTTTCAACGGATGACGGGTGCATTGTTGGACAAGCCGTCCTCGGAGACGGGTAAAATTTCTGAGTTTTTTCGTGCCCTGGCAAAATTTAAATATTATCTTTTAATTTCTGTTTATAAAAGTGATTGGAAAATGCTTTTTCTGCTATTGAATCTGTAACCTGAAGAATATCTTGTTATAGAGTGTTTTGCTCAAAAACAAACCTTTAATTTCAAACACAAGTGAGCAAAGGTTATCTAAATTATTCTAAGCATTTTTTAAGAAAAAAAATAGGAGACGGCATTCTTAGGAGAAACTATAATAAATATTCGGCATTCAATAATAAAGATTATTGAAAGAGAAAAAAATGTTCCAGAAAAAAAAAAATCGATCTGCAGGCGTGATTAATATTTTCTGTAAGTGTTGGGTTAACCGTGAGATGCTTTCGTGATTTTAATCTCTTTTAGGCAACGCAAAACTAGGTAAATTCCATAAAAAGTCTTTAACAAATGTGAGTTTGTTTTAATGCTTGATCTTGACCTTGGAGGTCCCTTGTCTTCTGGGTTGGGCTCAAAATAACAAAGCTATGAAGTTGAAGATTAAAAACCTAAATCTGGTCAGCTACTCAACAACAGATATAAAATTAAAAAAAAAAAAAACTGCTAGAAAACAGCATCCTCAGAGGAAGTTATAATAAATATTTTTCATCCAATATGGAAGATTGTTGAAAAGAATGTTCCAGAAAGAGGAAGAGCATCGATCCACAGGTGTGATCAATATTTTCAATAATCGGTGTAGCTTTCGTTCCCTTTGAAGGGGAAGAAAAAGGAAGGCACATTAACTTTTCTAGAAGAGCATTCTTTCAGGGATAGGGGGAGGAGAGAACATGTTCACGGTTGTCATAGGAACCGGAGAGGCTCCTCTTTTCCCCTTTGATAAAAGGAGGAGGAATCGATGAAATGGAGAAAAATGTCTCATTCCAAACTCGAGAGCCGAAAATGAACCTAGAATGAAATAAAATCATTTTAATGATACTTATTTTAAACACTCGTTCCTTAGTTTTAATTAAAGTCCTTTAGTTTTAATTAATTAGGGCAAACGTCGGCTAGTCTTTTGTTTCAAGCGTAACTCCAAATTCATGTTTAAGAAAGTGGACGTAGATTAAAATGCGTGCTTGAGAAAATGGACAAATTACTGAAGCTAGTGGACGTAGTATTTGATTCTGTTCTTTAAGAGGATACTATAACGTGGGAGAAATCATTCATGGCGAATTCTATTTTACCTAAGTAATTTAAAATTTAAAGTATAAAAAGTGAATGAAGGTAAATTATAAAGTTACCAATGCTGAAAAAATTTTATGTTTTGGCAATTTATGGCAGAATTATTCAGAATTAGGTAATAGAGAAGTATTCCTGATATAATTTAGTGGTATTTTAATATTATAAAAACATTTTATCAGCATTTGAAACGCCATTTAACACTACACTATAAAAACTGTGTTGTAATATTTCTCCGAATATGATGTTGAATAACTCAAAAAATTGAGCATTGGAACACTTTATTACGGATTAACTCTAAATCGAGCGTTTATGAACTATTTAAAAGGTATCTTAACACCTATAATAGAATAAATTTACAATAAATTTTCCCTCATTCAAACAAAACAAGAATTATTTTTTCCTTCCGAAAACCCCATTTCTTGGCGTGCTTTTTTTATCGTCAGAAGTTGCGTTTAAAATCGAGAATTAGTTGTTGTTTTTGAATAGCTGTGCTGTTGTTGCCGTATGACATTAAGGCAAGAGAGGTGCGCTTCTTCGTGTTTTTCAGTGGCGCCATCTATAGCCAAGAATTCGACTTCTGCCACACAAATACGTCACAACCCGTTTTACAGGAAGACCACATTTGCACACCATTCATCCCGCCACAGATAGCAATTTTGACCTGAACCAGAGGACAATCCATCCCCGATCTGGTACTCCCAGAGGTATTCATTTGTTATAGGAAATTGGAGGACTTTGTGATCACGACAGATTTAGCGTGCATCGGTCCCCATTTTGAACATGGGGAATGGAGTCTTTGCCCGGCGGGGATCGAACTTACGACCCCTTGAACATGAGCCCAATGCCCTACCAACCTAACTTTCCTGGTCATGTGAATAGTTGTGATTTGAGTCAATGATTTGTTGTTTGCCTTTAAAATAGGTATGCATGATTTTAGTTGTGCAATAAAAACAATTAAATTTTATTACTTAAGTCTCTGTGAACTGTCTCGTTAAAATCAGTTTTCATATTTGTTTTAAAAATAATAGAAATAAGTAAATATAAAAAATTTAAAAGCAGAAAACGCACTGTGAAAATCTACTAACCAGCGAATTTTGTTAATTTAAAGTTATGGAAAGAAACGAATGAAAAAGGTCTATATGTTATTTAGTGTTAAATGACATGAAGCGGAAACTTTTTTTTATAAAAAAATATCGCATTTTAGAATGATACTTACCCATCAAAATTTTATTTATTTATTTATTATTTAAAAAACGAACACCGAGAAAAAGATAATCAAGAACTCAATCTGAAATTTGAAAAAGTGTGAGGGGTTTTTTAGTTTGTAGCAAAGAAACAAATTTTTCTCAATGTAGTGAAAAACGTAAATATTGAATGCTATTACCGAATAAAAGTTATGTTACAACCTCGATATAGTTGCATAAACAGAATTCTGCGTGATGATGAAGAAATTTTCAGCATTATTAAAATCAGTTTTCGGATTTCATATTCTAAAAAAATAATAGAGAGAAGTTAATTTTAAAAATTTAAAAACAGGAAAATATACGTAATACATCTTTTAACTGAATAATATTATAAATGTAAAGTTTCGAGAAGAAAAATTTAAAACGTTTTTTTCTCAAAAGTTCAGTTATCAAATGCTAAAAAATAAAGCGGTATCTTTATTCCCCCCCCCCTTTTTTTTTGAAAATTGTTATTTCAGAATGATATTCCCTTATCAAAAGTTTGTATATTTATCATTTAAAAAAATCACCAAAATAAAAGTAAAGAACTTAATCTAATGATATTATGTGAGAAATTAAGAATCCTAATCTAAAACAAAGTACTCCTAATATATAATAATGAAGAACTATTATAAATATATAATATAATATACTAATAAAGTTTAGTTATCAAGTGCTAAAAAATAAAGCGGTGTCTTTATTCCCCCCTTTTTTTTCGAAAATTGTTATTTCAGAATGATGTTCCCTTATCAAAAGTTTGTATATTTATCATTTAAAAAAAATCTCCAAAATAAAAACAAAGAACTTAATCTAGTTAATATTGTGTGAGAAATTAAGAATCCTAATCTAAAATAAAGTACTCCTAATATATAATAATGAAGAGCTATTATAAATATATAATATAATATACTAATGAAGTTTAGTTATCAAGTGCTAAAAAATAAAGCGGTGTCTTTATTACCCCCCCCCCTTTTTTTTTTAAATTGTTATTTCAGAATGATGTTCCCTTATCAAAAGTTTGTATATTTATCATTTAAAAAAATCACCAAAATAAAGGTAAAGAACTTAATCTAATGATATTATGTGAGAAATTAAGAATCCTAATCTAAAATAAAATACTCCTAATATATAATATACTAATGAAGAACTATTGTAAATATATAATATAATACACTAATAAAGTTTAGTTATCAAGTGCTAAAAAATGGAGCTGTGTCTTTTTTTTGTGTGAAAATTATTGCTTCAGAATGATACTGTACTATCAAAAGTTTGTTTATTTATCATTTAAAAAAGAAACTCATCAAAATGAAAACAAAGAACTTAATCTAGCTGATATTGTGTGAGAAATTAAGAATACTAATCTAAAATAAAGTACTTTAGATATATAATATACGAATAAAAAACTATTATAAATATGCAATATAATATGCTAATAAAGAACTAATATACATATAGAATATAATATACTAACAAAGAGAAAATATAAATATATAATATAATATACTAATAAAGAGCTAATCTTAAGTCCAAAATGACGAGAGAAAGTTTTCAAAGTATTTAAAAGGAAAAACACATTCTCAATGTAATGAAAAACGTAAATACTGAATGTTATTATCTAACAGAAGTTCTATTGCAACCTTGACGATAGCGTAAACAAATTTCTATAAATCCCAATCTGCCCTCCTTTAATGAACAATGAATGTTGAGAGAGGAATTAGTCAAACGGGACGGGCAACTGTCACAACAGTATGGAATTAAACGAGGTCACCAATTCTTGGGTAGCACCCGTAATTACTGAAGTGGGTGAACACTGTTTACCGTTAAAGAGTCGGGATCTTTATTGTGCTTTTTGCCAGGGAAAAAACCTCTATTATGTGTATTTTGCCGCTATTACGGTGCTCTGAATAAATGAGTTATTTAGATCTCCGCATCAATGAATAACAATGAAAATGTTGCACTGAAAATGTTATTGATCTATTTGGTATTTGTTAGGAGTAACTCTTGAGAATATAGGGTCTTTCCAGATTTTATGCGTAATTACAGCAGAATTGACCTATAAATTATTAGTTTTAAAGCGGATACATATTTTTTACTAGCTGAATCCATGCTTGGTATATGCACGGGGAGGAAAAAAATAAACGATCAGTATATTAGTGTTAATCAACACTACGAAATCATGCACAAAACTAAAAAACATAAATATTGACACAATTAATTAAACTAAAACATGTTAAATTTGTTTATTTTTTAATTATGTTTGATGCTTTTTGGTCATATTGCATTATCAGGTGTTAATAGAAGTTTATCCTTTCAAAATGAAGTTACATTATATTCTGTATCATTTGGCATAATGCTATTGTTCGAGGTCCGCTACTGATTATCAAAAATTACCATAATCATAAATTTTCTCCTTTGTACACCGTCAAAACCTATATCCACAGAGGTATTTTGGTACCAATATCAGTATATTTAGTAAAAAACATCAATAACTTAACAGTTCATAGTACAAATTTGCCAAAATCTATTGCCAAAATTAATTAAGTATCATTGACGATTTTTTATGGTTTTTATAGATAAAGAAGTACATTTTCTCCATTAAAGTAGCTTTTCAGCACAAAACTTATTGTTTTCATTTCAATTTGCACCTATTGCCAAAATTTATTAAGCATCATTGGGGATATTTTATGGTTTTTACAAATGTAGAAGTACATTTTCTCCATTAATATAGCTTTTCAGGTTAAAACTTATTCTTTCATTTCAACTTGCATCTTTTGCCAAAATTTATTAAGCATCATAAACGATTTTTTATGGTTTTTACAGATGAAGAAGTACATTTTCTCCATTAATGTAGCTTTTCACTACAAAACTTTTTTTTTCATTTCAATTTGCACCTATTACCAAAATTAATTAAGAATCTATTTAATTAATTAATATTTCACAATTTATATACACGAATAAGTATTCTTTCTCCATTAATTTAGCATTTTTTAAATTTCAATTTGTACCTATCGGGTGGAGATAGATTGGTTGGTAGGACGTTGGACTCGTTTTCGTGAGAACAGGAGTTCGAATCCAGCCGGTCAAAGAATTTCCGTGCATTAAATGATCGTTAAATCTGTCGGGGTCATGAAGTCCCCCAAACTCCCATAACAAATCAATACCTCTGGGGGTACTTATCCAGGAGTTCCCTTGTCATCTGGATTCAAAATTACAAGGCTACGGAGTTCAACATTGCTAGCCGTATATTCAAATTTCGGTCGGCTGTTCAACGACAGTTATAAAATAAAATAAAATTTGAACCTATGAGCAAAATTAATTAATTTTAATTCTTTAAAACAAGCATCAATGACATAAATATTTTTATAATCTTTTTCGCTTAACTATTATTGGAGCCAGTAATGTTTCATTAAGTGTGGTATTATATATTTCTGGTATTGCCGTAAAAAGTACTGTTTAAACCTATTATATGAAGGAGCATAATATAGGTATAGTGGTAATAGATTGTTTGCCTCCCTCCAAAACTTATAAATTCCCTAATATCACCACCATATGCGTTTATGGCACCTAAAATATCGATATAAACTTTATTTTTTTATTTATTATTTGTTGTACATTCCGATGCGTCTTTATACCACTAGGTTTTAGATTTCTCATAATCTGAGTTAGGAGTTCAACTGTTTAAAAGAAAGATTGTCTATACATATATTATCATTTAGAAAGTTAGAATTTACCATAATTTTTCTAAGGCTTAAAAATAACTTAAATTTTGTGCCATTAGTCAATGTTGAATTTCCACTAATTAAGTTTATAGAAACACCCTTTAAAAGCATCAATTAAGTAACAATTTAAGAAACACGTGGTTTTACATACCTTACAAAAATATGAATTCGGTGACGCCATTCATTATCAGCTTTATAATTAAGTGAAATTGAACGCAAATTGATATTTTTCATTGAAATTGATTATTTTATTATTATTTTCATTTCATGTTCTTATTAATATTTCTACAAATCATTAAATTATTATTTTCTATATCGTTATTTATTGCTTTTATGCTTAAAACTAAAATTTATACAGCTATGCAATTCTATTTAGTCCTATTATTATTGCGTAAGAAATCGATATTTAATCTACGCGTTTCTTGCTTACATTACATTTCAAAAGTTCTGATTCCGATTTCTGGCCCCAAAATAAAGGGTGTCGCCGCAATCTGGTATATTTGGTCACACTAGTTTGGTCAGGAGAGTCGATTAAAGTTTGGACCCCTTTAAGTTGAATTTACTTTTTTGCTTATTTCACCATGTCTCGAGAACTTCTTAAATATTTTTTTCCCACAATTATAAATTTCGTTTTTCAAAAAATAATTTTATGCAAAAACAACTTTAATTTTTTTAAAAAAAATATCGATTATTTCTTATTACTCTATTTAATAATTGTCAAAAAAAACTTTAAAATGTAAGGTATAAAATTTTTCGCATTTTTTTTAAAGATTTCACGTGGCAACATACAAAATTTAGTTACGAATTTACAAAATTTACTTACAAATAGTTGCTGAGAAATTGATTTTTGAAAATACAACTTTTTCAAAATTCGATAAGTATTAAGTATCATACTAGAGGTAACCCCTCACCCCGAGCTATTAAAACTATGTCCCTATGATTGGATCAAAAGTTATTCAGGGTGGTCCATTTTTTAATTTGCGTACTGTACATCTTAAAATTATCTTTTGCATAAAATTGGTTTTGGATTTTTTGAAAAATAAAGTTATAAAATGAACAACGTCACATTTTTTTTATTTCTGAATTTACCTTTATCTCCTCTGTTCCGTCCTGCCACCATAAACCAAAATTATTTCTTTATTTTTGTGGATTTTTAAGAGTATTTATATAAAGTTGCATATAGTAGTCCCGTTTCCACACACCGCTGAACGTCAATACATGCTCTCCAAAACTCTTTTATTTTGTGAATTGTTCGAAAACGGGTGACTAAAACCATAAAGTCGAAGGGTTTGTCTGCAGCTGGCGTTGCTCACAAAATGCGACGCAAAAAAAAAAAAGGATAACACGTATTTACGTATTTCCAACGGGACTCAAAGGGACATATATATCCCTTTCTAACGCACAAGACCCCTATCTCCTTTGTTGTTTATTATATCAGTCCTTATACATTCACTTTCTATACGGCCGTAAAAGGTTACTGCAATCAATTCTCCTCGCCAATTCACAAAATACAGTTATTTTTATTCTGCAAAGGGTTGTTTCATGTAGCATACGATATTAGTGTTATGCAATACTATACTATTACAAAAGATTTCATAACTATAATTAATAGTTGGCACTTATTAATTAGCATCGGTACTTTGAACCAATGAAATTGGCGCTTAGTAAGTCTCAATTCAGCCATAAGAGCGAAAGTTGTTGAAGGTGATATGTATTTTTTGATTACTAGCGTGAATCTGTCTATTAATGTGAATTAATGAAATGATAATTTTATTTTATTTTATAACCGTCGTTGAACAGCAGACCCAATTTTTGGGTTTACGACTACTAATGTTCAACTCCGTAGCCTTGTAAGTTTGAACCCAATCCAGAAGACAAGGGAACTCCTGGATCAAGTATTGGGAGAAATTTGCCTTCGTAGAGGACTTTTTGATGGAGCTAACCCGCATTTGCGTTACATGGAGAGGAAGACCACAATAACCTCCCACGGTTAGTCTGACGGCAAGGGGACTCAAACCCATGATCCGTCTACCACTGAGGATATTTCACGCACTGTGGTCGGTAGAAACCGGATGCGGAATTCGTATCTACCAGCCATCGTCGGGATCGAACCCCGGTTCACCTCATTGGAAGGGGAACGCTCTATCCCCTGGTGAAGTCATAATTGTAATTTTTTTCTTTTATTCTATAACCATCGATGAACAGAGGACCCAATTTTGAGTTTACGACAACCAATGATCAACTCCGTAGCCATGTAGTTTTGAACCCAATCCAGAAGAATAGGGAACTTCTGGATCAAGTATCAGGAGAAATTTGCCTTTGTGGAGGACATTTTGATGGAAATATCCCGTATTTGCGCTACAGGAAGAGGAAAATCATGAAAGCCTGATATGAAGGGGAATTTAACCCGTAATCCATTTACCACTGAGGATATTTTACGTCAGCACTGTGCGAGTGGGGGCTGAAATTCGTATTAAGCAGCCATCGCTGGGATTACAACCCGGGATAACTACCTCGGGAGGCAAGCGCTCCATCTCCTGAGCCATCATTGTATAACATTAATATAATATGTAATTATCACAAATAATTACTAAGGGCTTTAATATTTTTAAAAACATTCTATGACGAACTAGTATCACACAACTCAAAATTACTTTTAGCGCTGCTACAAGTTATTTTGCTGAATTGGCCCTCACTACAAAACTTTTTTTTATTATTTGTTGCCCTTTCTAATGGATTTGTATTATAAGGTTCATATAATTTTTATTAAGCTAACAAAGGTTTTTCCTATAAGCGAAACAATAGCGAACAGGGGATGGTATAAATAAGCTTAATAGTTCATTTCCATATTTATTATTGCTATTGAAGAAGTAGTGAATGTCAGGACTGGTACTTAGCTATGGATAACACTCATGATAAAATTGCAATTTTCGTGGAATTTAATATCGTGCATTTTTTAGACGAAAAAAAAGTGATTTAAGAAAAATGTTAATTCATATGTCTGCACAATTGAGCTATTGTTATAGTGTTTTATATATCGCTCACGAATAACAATATTTTTTTCAAAGATGACGAACTACATATAAACAAAATTAAAACATTAGCAGCTGCAGATAAGTGAAGAAGGTGTGGTGGGAAAAAATGCGACAAGAAGTGGAGAAGAAAGCTTTACACAAAGAAAAACTCTAACTGCTTATTATAAGAAGGAAGATGATAGACTCCGATGAAAAAAACTTGTTGGGATGGCCCTGGTCTGCTCTGGGCTGTAGTGCCAAAGAAGAAGTCGAAGAAAAAGTGAAAGTTTAAGGCGAAGTAGAAATTGAAAATGAAATAGAAGTTAAAAGCGAAGTCGAAGAATAAATAGAAGAAGGGTAAGTGGGGAAAAAAGGAAGCAGCAGAAAAATAACGAAGAAAAATATGATGAAGAAGAAGTATAAAAGATGATGATGAAGAAAAAAGAGAAGTAGAAAAGATATTGGTAAAGAAGAAAGCGAAGGGGAAAAGATGGTGATGAAGAAGAAAGAGAGGTGGAAAAGATGGTGATAAGGAAGAAAGAGAAGTGGAAAAGATGATGATGAAGAAGAAAGAGAAGTAGAAAAATGATGATAAAGAAAAAAGAGAAGTAGAAAAGATGATGATGAGGAAGAAAGAGAAGTGGAAAAGATGATGATAAAGAAGAAAGCGAAGTAGAAAAGATGTTGATGAAGAAGAAAGAGAAGTGGAAAAGATGTTGATGAAGAAGAAAGAGAAGTGGAAAAGATGATGATGAAGAAGAAAGCTAACAAGTAAAAATGATGATAAGGAAGAAAGAGAAGTAGAAAAGATGATGAAGAAGAAAGAGAAGTAGAAAAGATGGTGATAAAGAAGAAGTAGAAGGAAGAAAATTTGTGAAATGAATAATCTCGAATAGAACAGAAAATCGAAATTAGAAAACTGTTTTCAGAGCTAAAATAGAAATAATTCAAAGTCATTTTAAAATATTAAGTGATAAAGATCACCGATTTTGGTCTAATAATCAAGTGATAAATATTTAGTCTTTTTCCCGAATTGTAACGAAAGACAATCAAGTATTTTACAGTTTCGTCCATCTTTTTGATATATTTGAAAAGGCACAATGTATATACGCGTAACATTTTGTAAGAAACAAAATTTCAAAAAAATTCCTCTAACTTATCAAGAATGATACAATTTTTCAAGTGTTTTGCATAGTAAAGCGATAAAATATAACAATTTCAAGAAAAAAAAAAAGAAAAAAAAAACGAATTCCATTTCATCAAAAATTTGAAAAGGTATAATGTCAGGCATAACATTTTGTAAAAAAGCATAATTTCAAAAGGATTCTTCTAGCTTATCAAGGATGATAAAATTTTTCAAATGTTTTGCATAGTAATTAAGCTTAAAATGTAAAAAAAAAATTAAAAAGAATTCCATTTCAACTGTTAAATTATAAATATACTATTAAGTAAAATATTTTAACAACACTAATAATTTCTTAAACCATTTTTCCATTTGAAAAAAAAATTATTAATGAACTGTGAATACAGTTGTTAAAAAGCACATTCGCAGTTGTTAAAAAGCACATTTATTCATAAAATGTATCGTTTTTGAAAAAAATAAATACTTTTACTATGTTGAAAAACGCACTTATAACTGTTACTATAATTTTCCCATTACACTAATGACAATAAAGCTCAAAAATTCATTTTTAGAAGTTAAATAAATCTACATAAAGTTTTTTTTTAAATATTGAACATTTTAAAGCCGGTATCCTAAAACATTTGTTGAAATATAAAATCCTCTTACATTCAGTGAGCAATTAAAAAAAAATGTTCTCATATTTTTCACAGAATTAAGGGAAAAAAGAATATCGCCAGGTAAAAAACAAACGTCGCCAAAATAGAAGCCTCTGCCTATATATTTGTGTTTTTTTCCTTCTAAAAGCTGCACTCCATACTGTGTGTCAATAAAAAACAAGGGGGGGGGGGGTAAACGTAGTCATATTTGACGAAAATGAAGTGCCGTCTTCATGTACTGGAACTTTACTTTCACCGAACTCGGTTATTTTTTAAAAGTGTTCGACATAACAGATGGTGCCAAGGGCAACTTTCGCTTTTTTTCCGTAAATAAACACAAATACGAGGGGAGGACACGGATTGCTTTGTATAAATTTGATTTATTAAAAGGGAAGACTCGTTAGAGTTATTTTCTGGAGTTGTCACATTCAATACGCAAAAACATATTTATTATTATTTTTTTTTGATCATACACTTTCTGTAAAATTGAAGAAGTTACTTTGAAAGCCAACACAAATTCAAGATGTTTGATAAATTGAATGAAAAATTAGATATATTAGTCACAAATATGGACCATTGAAAATATTACACTGCAAAAAATTTTGAACCGAAAAATGGTGGTAATTACTTTACATAAAAATTGCAGTAAAACACCAAGAATGTTCTCCTAAACTATTTTTTGGGAAAAAGTAATTATCACCAATTTTGGTCCTCAATAATAATAAAATTTGCAACAGTAAGATATAAAATACGATACCATTTAAAGTAAGAAACAGTTTGTTTAGGATTCATAAATAAACTAATTCTTAAAATAAAATTATTTTATAAATCAAACTTACGCAAAGTACAAAGAGAGTATAAAAAAAATCAAATTAGGCTTAAAAGAATGGAAGCGGAAAGAAATTAAATGTAATAAAACTACTTAAAACAATTAACAAATATCAAATTTTTTTATATAATTATCCTATATACACTTAAAAACATACATGCTTTTTGTAAAGGAAAATTTTGTTTCTGTATATTTGAAACAGCGTGCAAACACGATCTCGCACTTAATTGCAAGCACTGACAATATTCAAAGTGAGCCAAAATTGGTGTTTTCCACATTAATTTTTTTTCTTCTCAAAAGTCGATATAATTTTTTAAGAGATAGCCTGTCATGATTTCAATGTAAAAATATGTTGTTAATATTTTAAAAGTAACAAAACCAACTCATTTGAAAAATAATCAATTGTACTCGAAAAAAAACTTAAAACTCAGGAAAACAAAACACAAAACCACAACACACACACAATAAGAAGTGTTAAAAAATGAATGTTTCACAATACGAATTAATTTTATATATTAACAACATTTATTGTAAAATATGTAAGTGTTGTCAAACAAATTGATATTCACGTCTCAATATGAAACTATTTTCAAATAAATTTCGCATTGCAAAACGTCTGCCCTTATAATAACGACACACATGCACTGAACATGGTATGTTTTGAACTAAATAAGTTCTTTTTCTAAATTAAGGATAACTATTTCTTGGCATATATGAATGATTACGAACAAACTTAGGTTCACTTTTTAATATAAGACGTATTTCAAATGAAATGCGTACTTAAAAGATTTATAAAAAATTCGCAAAGACACAAAGTATTCATCCTTATATTCACGATATATACATGATAAGAACTTTACCTGTTTGGACTAAGCAATCCTTTTTATAAATTGTCTACAGATATTTGTAGTTATAAGTGGGTATTTTCAAACAAATTAGCGCTCACTTTTTAATATAAAACTAGTTTTAAGTGAAACCAGCTTCTAAAAAAATTCGCACAATTTCAATCTTATATTAGGGATAGACATATTCTGAAAATGGCGTCATTTGGGCAAAACAAATTGATTTCTCAAGTTATCTATAAATATTTATTGGCTTATATGGGTGTCTTAGAGAAGTTTCGTATAATTTCCTCATAGTAAAAAAAAAAAAAAAAAATGAACATTTTGCTAATTGTCAGCCTCTATGTTAGCGATATATATGCTTTCAGCGTACCTAGTTTCGGATTAAACAAACCTTTCTTAAAAATTTTTCACTCATATTTCTTGGCATATCTTTGTATTTTCTTTCAAATTGTCGCTCACTTTTTAATATAAAACAGGCTTCAGAAGATTTCCTCATTGCAAAAAATGTATGAAAGTTTCGGTAAGTGCCAGCTTGCATGTTAGCGATATATATGCTTTCAGTGTAACTTGTTTCGAAATAAATAAACATTTTTTAAAAAAAAATTCTATTTATGCTTCTTCAAAGAAAATATCTTTGCTTTTTTCTACGAATTGACGCTCTATTTTAATGTAAAACAATTGCCTTTTCCTACGAATTGACGCTCTATTTTAATATAAAACAATTTTCAAACGATTGCAAAAAATTATAAAAATTCGGGAAACTGTCCGCCTCTATATTAGCGATAGATATGCTTCCAGTGCAGCTTGCTCCGGACTAAACAAACTTTTTTTAAAAATTTTATGAATATATTTCTTGGCATAGCTTTGTATTTTCTGTCAAATTGATTCTCACTTTTTAATATAAAATAAGTTTTAAACGATTTTCTCATTGCAAATCCTCATGTGGGTTAATTCCATCAAAAAGTCCTCCCCGAAAACTAGTAGCAATACTTGATTCAGGAGCTCTCTTGTCTTCTGAGTTGGGTTCAAAATTAGAAGGCTACGAAGTTGAATATTTATAGTTTTAAACTCAGAATTAGGTCTGATGTTAAGCGTAGGTTATTAAATATAAAATAAATTAAATGCATTTACCCAACGCACTTTTAAGTTAGACAACAGTTGTCTTCATGTCATTTCACCAACCTAATTTATTTCTTTAAATTTAATAAAACCCTTCTTACTTAGAATAACTCTTTTCTTTTACAAAGAAAATTTTTATTACTCTCAAGACGAGCTGACTCATTAGTTAAAACGCATTGTTAAGTCAGTTTTAATTCTTTAAGTCAGTTTTAATTTACTCAGTGCACCTTTAAATTAGACATCAGTTATCTTCATGTTATTTCACCAACTTAATTTATTTTGTTTATTTCTTTAAATTTAATAGAACCATTTTTACTTAGAATCACTTTTTTCTTTTACAAAGATAATTTTTATTACTCTCAAGACGAGCTAACTCATTAGTTAAAATGCATCGTTAAATCAGTTTTAATTCTTTAAGTTAATTTTAATTTACCCAGTGCATCTTTAAATTAGACATCAATAATCTTCATGTCATTTCACCAACTTAATTTATTTTGTTTATTTCTTCAAATTTAATACAATCCTTTTTACTTAGAATCACTCTTTTCTTTTACAAAGATAATTTTCATTGCTCTCAAGACGAGCTATCTCATAAGTTAAAATGCATCGTTAAGTCAGTTTTAATTCTTTAAGTCAGTCTTAATTTACCCAGTGCACCTTTAAATTAGACATCAATAATCTTCATGTCACTTCATCAACTTAATTTATTTCGTTTATTTCTTTAAATTTAATAAAACCATTTTTACTTAGAATCACTCTTTTCTTTTACAAAGATAATTTTTATTACTCTCAAGACGAGCTAACTCATTAGTTAAAATGCATCGTTAAGTCAGTTTTAATTCCTTAAGTCAGTTTTAATTTACCCAGTGCACCTTTAAATTAGACATCAATAATCTTCATGTCATTTCACTAATTTAATTTATTTCGTTTATTTCTTTAAATTTAATCAAATCATTTTTACTTAGAATCACTCTTCTCTTTTACAAAGGTAATTTTTATTACTCTTAAGACGAGCTAACTCATAAGTTAAAATGCATCGTTAAGTCAGTTTTAATTTACCTAGTGCACCTTTAAATTAGACATCAGTAATCTTCATGTCATTTCACCAACTTAATTTATTTTGTTTATTTCTTTAAATTTAATAAAACAATTTTTACTTAGAATCACTCTTTTCTTTTACAAAGGTAATTTTTATTACTCTCAAGACGAGCTAACTCATTAGTTAAAATGCATCGTTAAGTCAGTTTTAATTCATTAACAATGTTAGAGGTACTTTAAAAATTGTGTGTTTCCCGATTCAGCTCTTCAAGTCATCTCCAGGGCAACGGTTAATGGCAGAGGTGGTGCAGACAGCCAATAAAGTGTCAGGCTGACTTCCGCCATCTTTTGTCCTTACCATCAATTACGCGACTTAAAGCTTCTCTTAGGTGGTCCTGGCTTCCCCATTACTTAAGAAGGGAGGGATAGGACACTTAGGTTTTACGGACTCCAATCATTAAAGAAAATTGGCCTAGTTCCAGGGACATTCATCGACCTTTTACAACTCTCCTGTCCACTTTGAAACCATTGCGGACAAGTCAAGAAAGGGTTGAAAGTCTATTCAATTATTTTTGTAATTCATTTAATTTTATGCCGATATATATGCATTTAATCAACTTTTATGTTTAGATGTGCAGTGTTCTTTAGTTTTGAAGAGTGTTGAATCATTTAAATTTGCTGCGAACTTAAAATGGTGCTAGATTGATCTCTACATAGTGAACAAAAAATCTCATTATATTACCGTACTGCATGGTAATGAAATTTCTGGTAAAAAAAATCAAAATTATGGTAATAAATCCAAAATATACGGTATTTAAACCATTCATTTGTTAATTTTTCCTTCATATAGTAGTTTATCGGAAATTCTGGTTTTCAAAATTCTAGCTCTCATTACTACACATTTGGCAACAAACACAAAACTGAAAAGTAAATTTAACCGAATAAATGGTTTTTATGCCTTGCTCTAAAATATCATTATAAAATTGCCAAATTTTACCACATTTGCCAAATTTTATCACCTATTATAAGGCTATATTTTATCACCTAATATTAAAGTCATATGATAATTTTGCAAAAACTATTACCAAAGCACTTCGGTAAAAATTATCGAGCTTTTTGGTGTTCTCATTGAGCCAGAAACACAGTAAATTTTATCATATTCTGATAGTTCTTGACCATACTTTTTAGACAGTGTACTAACTCGTTTTTGTGTCCGTGAAGATGAACAATTGCATTTGCATTTGAAATATAGACTATTTTCAAATATGCTAGAGAACTAAATGCTATGGTTTAAATTGAATGAAAAGTTATTAATGTTACAACAAATTTGCACAATACTATGATTTAAAATATTTGTTTTAATAAATTTGTTAAAATTGAACAAATATTTTGAGAGTGAATTTGATTAATTATGTAGTAATATTCTAAGTTATTACATTATTATATAGAATGCTATTATTCTAATAATATCCTATATAAAAAAAATCGAAATTTCTTTGTATCTTCCATTCTTTATTGTTAGTTAAAAATATTTTGAATAACATCTTGATAATCAAAGAAAAGTAAATTAAAAATCACTAAAATTTACTACAGAAATATTTTCTAATGTTTTATATTTCATATCCGTCATTGAACAGCCGACCCAAATTTTTTTGGATTTACGACTACTAATGTTCAACTACGTCGCCTTGTAATTTTGAACCAATCCAGAAGACAAGGAAACTCCTGTATCAGTACCCCCACAGGTATTGATTTGTTATGGGAACATGGAGGTCTTTGCAACTCGACAGATTTAGCGGGCATTAGTCACCATTTACTTCACTGGGAGTCTTCTGCCGGCGGGGATCGAACCCACAAACTCTTGAACATAAGCCCAGCGAATATTTTATATTAGTAGTTCATAGGCTTAAAAAAATGATTTATAGGCTTAAAACTAAACGTTATTTTCTAGAACTTCTCTGTATGATAACTGCGCGCCGTTCTAAATAACATTCAAAAGTTGAACCAATTAAGCTGAATAATAATAGCTATACCGCACGCTGCAGCGTGATGATATCACTCGAGAACACGATACTATTGTACAGATTGAACAGAAACATGGTTCAATTTATCAACATTTTCAAGTTTTTCACATTTGCTCTCTATAAGTTCAAGATATCGATACCAGGCTTAACAGAACCGAAGCGGATAGAAATTATATATTATTAAATTATTTAATACACTTTACTGAGACTTAAAAATGAAAATAGGAATATCCTAAAACATAAATATCCCTATTAAAAATTAAAATATGAATATCCTTATTTATAATATTTTAGCGGTGAATTTGCGTTTAAATTAATGTACAGCAGTATTAAAGAAAACAACAAACTTTTGCCAACTTGTATTCAAATATAAACAACCTGCTAACAATATCTAGAATGTGCTAACATCGGTGTTTTCTGAAATATTGTCTGTTAAGTGAAAATATTTGAAGTGTAATGTGAAAGCTCTTGAGCTAAGTGTAAACTTTTCTATTATAAGAGTTTTAGATTTATTTACATCCTATAAATCGTATGCAAAAGTTTCATTTATGAAAAATAGTGTTCATGTCAATTTCATTCATAGTGTCAAAATTCATCGTATGAAAAATAGTGTTCCTACATAAAATTGTTTGGGTTGTTCATCATCAAATTTGTAGAGATAGTATACTACAGTTTTTATGATCTGTTACACCGATTCAAAATATTTTACTTAGAAATTAAGTGAAAGTTAACTTCGACACATTTATAATTGCTTATGTGCTAGATTGATTCTTTTAAAACATAGTTGTTGACTAGTTCTGTATAACCTTAAAATAATTTAAAGTTTTTTTTCTCTCTCAAACTGAGATGTGAAAGAGAATAAAAGTTCTTACTCAATTTGCTTACTTTATGTTGCAATTTACCACATTTGGTTGAATTGTATAAGTTTAAGTAGTAGATTAGCTCAAAATAATTTACGCCGGATTTAAACAAATATAAACTTGTTGAAAGTGCTAGCTATGTTTAAACATTATATCAATTTTCCTTAAACCACAACTGTCGATTAGTAACAGTGTAATCATACTATAATTTAAATTTTACCTCCTCAAATTAAGTTTTAAAAATGAAAAGAAAATCCAGTTTAAGTTATGTTCAAAAAATAATTGTTAATAATAATCTATTTAATAATAAATAATTTTAAAATAATTGGATTCAGAGCTGGAAGATTAGTACAAGTCCATGTGATAGAATGATTCAAAATTGTTTACCCATGTTTTAAATGAAAATTAAGTTCAGTTGTAAGAGTTGTTTTTTTAAAGGATTCGAAATGGCTACACCGAGAGAGAAAATGTTTAAGCATTATATGAATTTTCCTTAAACCACAACTGCCGATTAGTAACCATGTAACTATACTGTAATTTAGATGTTACCTCCTCAAATAATTTTAAAACAATTAGATTCAGAGCTGAAAGATTAGTGCAAGTCAATGTGATAGATTGATTCAAAATTATTTACCCATGTTTAAAATGAAAATTAAGTTCAATTGCAGGAGTTGAATTCGAAATGAAAAAAAAATGAAAATGTTTAAGCGTTATATGAATTTTCCTTAAACCACAACTGCCGATTAGTAATCATGTAACCATACTATAATTTAAATGTTACCTCCTCAAATAATTTTAAAATAATTAGATTCAGAGCTGAAAGATTAGTACAAGTCTATGTGATAGATTGATTCAAAATTGCTTACCCATGTTTTAAATGAAAATTAACTTCAGCTGTAAGATTTGTCTTTTTAAAGGATTCGAAAAAGCTGCATCGAGAGAAAAAATGTTTAAGCGTTATATGAATTTTTCTTAAACCACAACTGTCGATTAGTAACCGTGTAACCATACTATAATTTAAATGTAACCTCCTCAAATTACGTTTCAAAAATGAAAAGAAAATAATCCAGTTTAAGTTAAGTTTAAAAAATAACAATTGATAATAAACAAATAATAATGCATAATTTTAAAATAATTAGATTCAGATCTGGAAGATTAGTACAAGTCTGTGTGATAGATTGATTCAAAATTATTTACCCATGTTTTAAATAAAAATTAAGTTCAGTTGTAAGATTTGTCCTTTTAAAGGATTCAAAATGGCTACATCACGAGAAAAAAATTCTCCTCTTCCGAAAGAGAAAGGATGACAAGTGTGGGGGTGGTAGAAGAGGATGAGGAAAATGCGACAGGAAGGGAGGAAGGGAAAGAGAGAGAGAGAACGAAATCGAAATTAAAGCGAGACAGAATGTGTCCAATGGGGGAAGCTCAAGATAAAAAGGGAGGGAAAGATGTGGATGAATCAATCCCCCCTCTTCATTCTTTCGTGCAAAGGAGGGGTGGGCCAATCGATATGACACCATCGGCAGTCGACAGAGTTTTAGTCCAATCACGATACCTCAACCATGTTTGTAAGGGGGGGGGGATATTGAAAGGATTTCTACGGAATAGGGTGGGGGTGTGGAATTTCGGTGCGTCAAAGAGAAAAAGGGGGGAGAGTGATTAGTTTTCGCTTTCATAGAAAATAATTTTTTTGGTTTCAGATTCTCCGTTCTTTTTCTTTGGAAAAATAATACAATAACGCAAGAAATAATGTATTTTCTTAGAAAATCATTACGTTTAAACAAGTAATGAGTTTCTTAAGAAATACATTATCATATTTGTGATTAAAGCATTTATTAAAATAGCAATAACGCATGATACTTGTAAATGAAGTTATTTCAACGATTATTGATCATGCTTGCAGCAATAGAACAGACTTTGTTGTCGTTTTTTAAAATATGAGGGTTATAGATTAGTAAGTGGGAAAATTATGTTATTTCATGTACAATCGAACAGCAGCGAACTGAAAAACGTATGGAACAAAAAGAGAGTCTGGATCAATTTTCGGTAAAAAAATACCGGTATTTAGAATACCTGTCCTTTTTACTGTAAAATCCATTTCAACCGGATCATGTTACTGATATACTGCAACTTTTACAGTAATAATTACGGCGAAATCACAGGATCATTCTAATTAAGTTAAAATTACTATAAAAGCTATGGTATAATATTTTACTGTAAAAATGGATTTTACGAATAATCTACCTAAAGTGCCGGTACTTTAAACCGTTATTTGTTCCAGAATTTTTTACAGTGCAGTAAGACTCACATATAACGAGGAATTCAGGGAAAAGAAAAACGCACCTGAGTATAAATCACTCAATTCAAATCAAGTCGAAATCAAGATTAGTAAAAAAAAAAAGTAAACATAAAAACAACCTGTGAAATTCTTCTAGATTCTTTATTGAGATATGAAAAAATACGTACCAGACTTGGATTGCTCAGTTTTGCACGATTTCGAATAAGTTGTTTCGGAGAAAATTCTCCTTTTGGTCATTTGGGGTCAATATAAAGTCTGGGAGTCAGTGCGAGTTTAAATTACTTAATATTTCAAAATTTTTATATTTGAATTTCGTTAAGGTGTTTGCACTAATATTATATTTCAATAAATATACTGATAAATATTTCCTAGATAGTTAATTTATGAAATAGAGTTTTCGTATATGCACATTGACATCTGATTTAAAACTTAGGGATTTAAAAATGAGACAAAAATTAACTGAAAAGAATTTATTAGAATTTGAAGATATCAATATTTTGCTTTTATTTGTAGTATGTACTAAAACTTAAAATAATGTCACAAAAAATAATTTTTTTTATTTACAATTCTTGCATTGATTTTCTTAAAATTCAAAAGTATTATATGTACTGTTATTTCCCCAAACATAGGAAAAATTTTACAGTGCAACTTTAAAAGCTTCTCTGTATTTGTTTGTTGTTGTTTAGATAATTTTACTTTAGATACAGTAACTAACGTTTGTTACAAGTAATTTTTGGGAAAATAAGGCATTGTTTGGTGCCGTATGGGCTTATGAAATTCATAATCTTAAATTATTTGTACAACTTTCATTTTCGTGTAATCAAACTTATTTAAAAATTATTAAAACGAGATATTTTTTTCTTGAAATAAATTTAAAATTTAAACAAGGTTTGTTAAAAACAAACTAAAATGCCGGGATAAAAAATAACCTTTTATTTAATTTTTTTTTCATTATTCGAAAAGAAGTAATTATTTTACTAAATTTGGGGAGGAAAATTGAGAGAACTATTTGAGACTGTAATAATTCATGAAAGTCTGCATGCAAATTTGTTTATCCTCAAATGTTTTTTGTTGCAGTGTAACGTATATTGCACAAAAAATAAATTTTTGCAAAAGGATAAAAAGCATTTCAATGCTGTTATGTCTTATGAAACTCACCATTTAAAGTTATGTATTCTACCGTCATTTCACGAAGTATAACTTATTATAACAATTTGATTTAATTACTTGAATGAACTGAATTTCAACCAGAGAAACTTCTTGAAAATAGCTCTGTAAAGTTGTTTCTCCTCTAACATTCTTCAATTGCAGTGAAACATGTAATAACGATTCGTAAAGAAAATTTTTGTTTAAAGATATTACATAATGACTTATGAAACTCACCATTTAAAGTTCTACCTTCATTTTGCGTAGAGTAGCTTATTATAATGATTTGATTTAATTGCTTGAATTAACTTAATTTATAACTGTGAAAGTTAATGAAAATCGCTCTGTAAAGCTGCTTCTCCTCAAGCTAAACTTTAAAGTGAAACGTATGACAACGATTCCTGCAAAAAGTAAATTTTTGTGTAAGTTAGAAAAACTTATAATTATGATTTTTAAAGTTGATTTAATTATTGTTATTTATATTATATAAATTAATTTAATTTGATACAGCTATATTTCTTGAAGTCGCTCTGTAAATTTGCTTCTCCTCAAACCTCCTTTAAATGCAGTGAAGAGCATAATCAGGATTTTTACCAAAAGTTAATTTTTGTAGAAATAAAAAATATAGTTTGATGTCGTAAGTCACAGTCAAAAGCTTTTCATTTTACTTTCATTTCATGCAGTGTAGAGCACAATAATGATTTGATTTAATTACTGGAATGAACTGAATGTGAAGAAGTAATATATCATAACAGTCGCTCTGCTGAATTGTTTCTCCTCAAATCTTCTTTAAATGTAGTAAAAATTGCAATCACGATTTCTATTAAAAATAATTATTTTGGAGGGGGAAAAATTAATAACAGTGATTTCTCTGATTTCATTGAGTTATTTAAGAGTGGAAATTAATCAATCGATTCATTTTATTTATTCAGTGGATTTATTTAATTTTGGAAATAAATCAATAAAATGCTTTTAATGATATTTCTTGAAGTCGCTCTGTAAATTTGTTTTTCCTCAAATCTTCTTTAAATGCAGTGAAAATTATAATCACGATTTCTACTAAAAATAATTATTTTGGAGGGGAAAAACTTATAACAGTGATTTTTCTGATTTTATTGAGTTATTTAAGAGTGGAAATAAATCAATCGATTTATTTAATTTATTCAGTGGATTTATTTAATTGTGGAAATAAATCAATAAAGTGCTTGTAATGATATTTCTTTAAGTCGCTCTGTAAATTTGTTTCTCCTCAAATCTTCTTTAAATGCAGTAAAAATTACAATCACGATTTCTATTAAAAATAATTATTTTGGAGGGGAAAAAACTTATAATAGTGATTTCTCTGATTTCATTGAGTTATTTAAGAGTGGAAATAAATCAATCGATTTATTTAATTTATTCAGTGGATTTATTTAATTGTGAAAAATAAATCAATAAGATGCTTGTATTGATATTTCTTGAAGTCGCTCTGTAAATTTGTTTCTCCTCAAGCCTTCCTTCAATGCAGTGAAACGTAAAATAACGATTCTACTAAAAGTAAATTTTTTGAAGAGGGGTAAAAAAGTTCATAAGATAGATTTCTTTGACTTTGTCGATTTATTTAAGTGTAAAAATTCAATGATTGATTTAATTGAGGAACTAATCTTAATTTGACGCAGTGATATTTTCATGCTAATCACTTTATAAATTTTTTTCTTTCAAGGCTTCTTTCAATGCAGTGAAACATAAAATAACAATTTCTACTGAAAGCAAATTTTTGTTAAAGTATAAAAAATGTTAAAAATATTACAATAATGATTGTGATTTGATTGAACTATTTTATTGTGGAAATCCAATGCGTGGTTTAATTGTAAAAAGTTACTTAATTTGATGCAGTGACAGTTTATGAAGTCAGTCTTGTTTTTTTTCTATGCAAACCATCCTTAAGTGCAGAGAATGCCTATAATAATTTAAACTAAAAATAAATTTTTGTGTTAGGGACAAAAAACTGATAACAATGATTTCTTAAAGATTTAGTAAAGATTTTCTTTAAGATTTAAATATAATTCTAAACCTTTTTTCGACGCAGTGAAAATTCATGAAAGTTGTTTTATAATGTGGTTTCCCCTTTCGCTTTATCTAACAACAGTGAAACTCATAATAAATAATTAAAGTAATTTTTAAAAAAAAGTAAACAAAAGAAAATTTTTGCAGGAGTAGTGAAACATGGCTTCATGTACGAATGATTTATGAAAGATCCTCCCAGTTAAATTATAAATACTTTCATCATTATTTGTAGTGAAGCCTATAATAACGCTTTGGTTTAATTAATGAAATAAACTTTATTTGACACAGTGATGGCTAGTGTAAGAAGGTCTTCAAAATCGTTTTAGCCTTTCTTTAAAAGCAGTTAAACTTATAACGATTTCAACCAAATTTTGTGGAGGGGGGAACAGTTCGCTGTAAAAATGATTTTCAAAGTCAATGT
The DNA here is from genome assembly GCF_982258835.1 of Parasteatoda tepidariorum. NCBI lineage: Eukaryota > Metazoa > Arthropoda > Arachnida > Araneae > Theridiidae > Parasteatoda > Parasteatoda tepidariorum. Next base: position 73,724,167 of record NC_141755.1, on the reverse strand, counting down.
CTTGATGACGTTTAAAATCTTCAGAGGAGCTTAAAATAATGATTTCTTAATTTCGAATTAATTATTTATTATTAATTTGATGCATTTATAGTTTATGAATGCAGAAAAATGTTTGAATCATTGATGCAGTGATAATTCTTTGCAGTGAATATTGCAGACAGTGCTTGGGCAAGAAAAAGTTTAAAGTTAAAAAAACTGTATGTCTTATTTTATGCGTACATTCGCGAATGAGTGGTGAATCTTCATTATTTTTATAATTTCACATTGTTTTTGGTTTGGCTTATCTAATTTTTAGTACTTTGTACTTTCCAATTTTGGACTTAAAGGAAATTTTTTAAATTATTCAGCCTTACAGTTTCTTAATTAGTAACCTAAAAAAGCTCTGGGGGAAAATTTTGTTTTAATAACAGGTGAACATACAAAAGTTATGTTTTTTACGCAGTTAATAGTGATGTTTCATTATTTCTATTAAAAAGTGATGTTAAAAAACTTGTCAAATGCGTACAGAGGGATAGATGTCATCCAGAAGACGTTGTTTTGAAGAAAAAAGACACTTTTTTAGACGTAAATTTTAAGAAATTAATGCAATTTTTTCCCTTCAAACATTATTTTGAAAATTGCCCGATTTACTTCCGCATTTCTTATGTACGTATTAAAAAAAAAGTCGATTTTATCATAATTTTGAAATGATGTTACCTTTAAAAATAAGGAGAGTTTCAGTAATTGCTTTTTATTTAGCTATATAAACTAGTTTTCAAAAAGTAAAAAATAAGAAAAGAAAAGAGGGAGATGAAACGGAAAAAAAGTGAAGAAGATGGGTATAAACCATGAAATAATATGTGGTAATGGCGTTTCCCTTTGAATTAGGAATATCTTCTGTTATTGTTGCTCATTTAATCATATAAATTAGTTAGCAAAAAACTAAGAAAAAGAAAAGAAATGAAGAAAAAGAAGATGAAGAAAAAAAAAAGGTGGGTAGATCACGAAAGGAAAATTGAGTTAATTTTTATCAAAAATTGGAAAAGGTTTTTTCCTCAAATTAGGAATAGTTTCAGTTATTGTTGTTTACCTATATAAACTACTTAGAAAAGCCGTATAAAAGTTGTTAAGACACATAAAATAGTTAGAAAAAAGTTGAAAAAAAGAAAGGAAGGAAATAAAGGTGAAGAAAATGACGAAGAGAATTAAATCAGGAAAGGAAAAGTGAAAATAAATATTTATTTCAAAATTTGGTAAGGGTTGGTCGATTTGGTAAACTTTTGTAAAATTTTTTTAACTGAGAAATAGTTTCAGCTGTTATGTTTTATTTATTCATATTAAATAATTAGCGAAAAGATTAAAAAAGTAAAGAAAGAAGGATGTAAACATGAAGAAAAGAAAGATGGCGAAGAAAGATGCTGAGACACAAAACGAAAAGTATATCAATTCTTGTCAAAATTTGATGACGGTGTTTACCCTTAAATCAGACTTCGTTATTTTTCAAGCATATAAACTATAGTTAGCTAAAAGTCATAAAAAAAAGAAGAGAAAAAGAGGACGGAGATAAAAGAAGATGAAGATAAAAAAAAGGGAGGAAAGTGTGTAAATTACGAAACGAAAAGTGTGTCAATTGTCGTCAAAATTGAGTGATGGTGTTTAACCTTAGACTGGGGATAGTTTCATGTATCGTTGTTCATTTAGCCGTATAAAATAGTTTGCAAAAAGTCGAATGAAAAGAAGAAAAAAGGAAAAAAAATGAAGAAAGTGGGCAAATTGCGAAAATCAAGTGTGTTGAATTTTGACAAAATTTGGTGCTGGCGTTTACCCTTAAATTAGAGATTGTTTCAGATATTGTTGTTCCTTTAGCCATATAAACAAGTTAACAAGAGATAAAAAAAGATTAAGAGAAAGAAAAGGAAGATAAAATAAAGTAAATCGCAAAAAAGAAAGCTAGTCAATTTTTATCAAAATTAGGTAATGGTGTTTCTCTTTAAATTAGGGATTGTTTCAGACATTGCTGTTCACTTAGTTAACAAAACTAGTCAGCAAAAAGTTAAAAATAATAAAAGAAAAAAAAAGGGAAAAGGAAGGAGATGGGTAAATCGCCAAAGGGAGTATGGTGTCGACATTGAAAGCAACCCTACCGTTAAAGCATTCATTGGAAAGTGAGGATAGAGAACAGCACTAATTAGACTCTACGCTTGGAGTAACTGAGTCTAAGAGGATATTTTCTTTCTTCTTCTTATAAAAGGATTTAGCCTTTCGTAATGGAACCGTGAAATTGAAAAGGCGCTCTACAACTACAATTGTCACTTGATCGATCGATATTGCCTACAGATAAAAAGAAACATAATTTATCTTAACCAACTAATCCTGTTTTATCCCTTTTTTTCAGGAGACTAATCCGTTTAATTAATTCCTCTGTGTAAAATGAAATTGAAATCAATATTAAGATTATATGATATCTGTTTTTAAGGCAATGTAGTCGACATGTTTTATTTTATGTAGGTGAAACTGTGCAGTCTGTTTTATTTTATGGCAGAGAAATTCTGACCAGCTGCTTTATTCTTTGCAAGTATAACTTAAATAATATGGTTTAATTTTGGAAATGTAGCGTGGATAAACTGTTTTACTTTATGCTTATAATATATAGACAATCTGCTTTGCTTATTTAAGTGTAACGTGGACAGTGTGTTTTATTTTATGCGATACAAATGCGGATAATCCATTTTTTTAATTTGTTGTCAAGGCAATCTGTTTTACTTTAAGCAAATGAAATATTGAGCACCCGTTTTTATATTTGCATGCAAAATAAGAATCTTAAAGAAAGTAGTTAGTAGAACAAAAGACATGCTTGGGCTTTGATAAACAAGTCTTACAATTGTGAGCAAAATCAGTTTCGGTTCCCTAAAAGCGATTAATATTAAGAGTTTTAAACTTTCGACCGCTATCCTGACAAATCAATTTTGGGTCTCCTCTTTTTTCTCTATTTTTAAGGGTCAAGAGCTCATCAGTCGAAGAAAAGTATGTTTATTCAGAGAACGTGTGCTTTTGTGTCTGATTTTAGAACTAAAAATACCACCTGTCCTAGTAATTTACAAATTTTAGATTAGGCTCTCGTGTTATTAGGTTTATAAGCTCTTGCTAACTTAGCATGTTGAAATCTGACCATCGAATAAAAATTGTTAAAGGTGTTTACTTTTTTTTAATCACATTTACTTTTATTTCGTTACTTTTTTATTTTAGTTTGCAAAAGTTCTTCAAATATTTTTTTTACATATTTTTTTATTATATATATATATATATATATATATATATATATATATATATATATATATATATATATATATATATATATATATATATATATATATATATATATATATATATATATATATATATATATATATATATATATATATATATATATATATATATATATATATATATATATATATATATATATATATATATATATATATATATATATATATATATATATATATAATATATATATATATATATATATATATATATATATATATATATAAAGTCAATGATGACATACTGTGCTCTTTTCTTATTAAAACTCGCCTTAAAAAAATATTTTTCTCGGTAAAAAAGAAAAAAAAATTACATGTACAGAAATTTAAAATTTTAGCAAAAAGAATCTTGTAATACAAAATTTTGATTAGATCAAAGTCTTATTAATAATCAATATGCAGCTGATAACACAACATGGACCTAAAGTAAACTTCACCTAAAATAGAATTTCTTACCCAAAATGCATTAAATCACGTTCTAAAATGAGAAAAGGGGTTGTCAAAGGGAGGCTTGTTGTTGACAGATGGCCAGACGTTCACCCGTTACACCCCCTGGAAAAACAGACCCCTCTTCAGGAAGAGCAGGCTAAAAGGATGTGATGGTAGTCTGACCCACCCCCAATATTATTCCCATCCCCCTCTTTTTTGTTGACCTTTTACACGATACAATTCCGAGAGCCAAAGAAAGCAGCTGTGCATCTGAACAGACATTGGGAAGTGAAGTATCGACGTACCTTCAGGCGATATATCGAACTTTACCGCTAGAATGACATGGAAGCGATTACATACTGAAATAAGGTATTTTCAGTTTACTGAAATTATACACTTAGAAATTGGATAGCTATTTTCTTTTATAAAGCATTATTTATCGAAACTTGTTTCGGTACACTTTTAAGGATACAATAAATTTTAAAAGCAAAAATGCTCATTTTTTTCTTAATTTTTGGAAGTTTGCACCAAATACTGTAGAATTCGAAATTTTTTTTAAAACCTCTTTACTGAAAATTCTAGTTTTGAAAATTTTATCTTTTTACCATACATTAAGTAACAAATGCTGAAGTGAAAATTAAACTTAACAGAATAAATGGTTTTTATTCCATGCTTTAAAGTATGATAAAAATATCAAATTTTACCACATCTAGCAAATTTTATCGCATAGTATAAAACCATATTTTGTTTTCAATTTCAAAAAGTCATTGTAAAAGTATTTCAATTAAAATTAGAGCTTCTTTTGTTTTCATAGAGCCAGGAATAAGGTAAATTTTGCCATATTCTCGCAGTTTTAACCACTTTTTTCTCAGTGTGTAAAATATAATTGTAGTTTATAACAAGGAACTTTTAATACTTAATCTACCTTTAACGTAATTATATGTAATATATGCTATTTATAATAAAGTACATTTTGTATGTTAGTTTAAATGCAATAATTGCAGTTACTGAAAATTAGAACACTTTTTAGAAATGCATAAGGGTCGTAATCATTTAATTAAATAGTATGAAGTGGGGAAAGTTTATAAGCTTTAAATTAATTCTCATATATTAATAATTTTTTTTGAAAAATATCTAATTTATTTCTAATAAAATTACTGTTGAGAGGCTTTTTTCCGTGCTTCTTTCAGTGCTTTTTTCCCTACCATAAGATGTAAAAGTTTAAAAAACAACTTTTAAAGTCCTCGCTCGGAATGTTTTTCAATTCTGACTGGGGTTTCTAAATGATTTTTTTCTTTCATCAGTTTTTTTTTAAAATTTCAGCTGTGATGGATTTGACTCTCTTACCATAACCTTCGGACAAATCTATTCTTCCGAAACAGAAAAATTTTAAGTAACAAGGTTTAAGGATGTTAAAAACATTAAGAACATCAGAAATTAGTCCCGCAGTGGACTGATCGTTAAGACACGGTTCCCAGAAGATCACCGAAGTCAAGCATCACTGGATGCGATCAGTGTGCGGGTGGGTGACCACTTGGATCAGTCTGCGTAGGGACCGAGGGTGTGGGGTATTGGTCCTCGTTAAACTGTTCTACCGTAAAGTGCTTGACTTCGCGTGCAGGTCGTCGGGCTACCGAAGCGGGGGTGCTATCCCCTCTGCAGAGGATCAAAATTGTGATGGCATGTCTTCGGATCATCCTCAGGGATGTTTCCCAGACCATCACCAATAGCCCATAGAGCAGCTCTAGTGCGACGTAAATGAACAACAACAACATCAGAAATTAAAATATTTTTGAAATATTTACTACTAAGTACAAGACTGTATTACGGCAGATGAGGGTTACTCTGAATTTTATTAAATGTAATTAATATAATATTGGAGTTATTAGATCAGTCCAGAAAATCAATAGCCATACCTAGCATCAAAAGATCTATCCTATTTTCTATAGTTAGGATAGATAGAATGCGTGATAAAGATTATGTACTGAGATTTTTTGTGGAATGGTGAGGCTGTCATTTAGTTGCAAACAGTCGTGTTGGAGCAAATTTGCATTCTAGCCGAGGGGAAAGCTGGTATAGCACAGAATCAAGCCTCACCAAGCTTTTTAGTTAGCAATTTTCTTTCAGACAATAATTAACAACTTATTTTTTGCAAATAGATGATTGAAATTATTTTGTTGAGATTTCATTAAATTTTTGTTCCTGTGCTCAAATAAAAATGATTACGAATATTAATTTAATATGAAAGTTTTAGTAAAACAGAGCCACTAACTTGTTCTTATTCCATTGATTTGATTAAATCTAGTGCGTCATTATCTATTAAAATCTAGTGTCATCATTGCCATAGATGACATAATTATAATAGTTTATTTAAAAAAAATAATAAATTCAGCACTAAATTCTGTATTTTCCCCCCTATTTGTTTGTAGTAAAGCTCTTTAACGAAATACAATATTTGTCACATATGATATAAAAAAAATATAAGAAAAATAATATTAAAATGAAGAACCAACTCTGATCTCTCCTTTTTGAAAGTAATTTATGTCCAAAAAAATTTCTATGAAATTTCCTAATTTTATTTGATTTTATAACAGTCATTGAATATATAACAGAATAGTTTTATAACAATGTTCAATTCCGTAGCCTTGTAATTTTGAACCCAATTCAGAAGGCAAGTAAACTCGTGGATCGAGTACTGGGAGAAATTTACCTTCGTGGAGGACTTTTTGATAGAACTAACCCACATTTGCGTTACACGGAGAGGAAAGCCACGAAAACCTCCCATGATTAGCCTGATGGCAAGGGGACTCTAACCTATGACCCGTCTACCATTGAGGTTATTTTTCGTCAGCACTGTGGTCCGTACGAGCTGGTTGCAGAATTCGTATTGACCAGCTATCGATGGGATTAGAACTCGGGTTACTTCATTGGGAGGCGAGTGTTCAGATGTGTGGCAAATTGTGGCTTCAAATGCTGTTCTAAAATATTTTAAAATAAACAGAATTTCGAATTCTTTGGCTGGGATTGAAGATGATTTTTTGTGGGAGGCAGTAGAATAGAGTGAAATAAAATTAATTTCAGAGTAGGATCTGTACGACAACACTACTAACGTTAATAAAACGACACAAATGATGTTCTAGAATCTTTAGATTTGTGGCTGTATGATATGTTTTAAAAGTTTTTCCTGCGTTATATTTTTAGAAATCCTCTGGAGTAAATTGTCTTAACTTTTATTATTCCTAATTTTTCTTGAACGTAATTTAGAGTGTTGTCCTATAAAAATTTATTTATAAAGAAGCTATGATGAGAGAAAGTGTTAAATTAATTGCATATTACATACTAAATTGTCTTAACTTTTATTATTCCTAATTTTTCTTGAACGTAATTTAGAGTGTTGTCCTATAAAAATTTATTTATAAAGAAGCTATGATGAGAGAAAGTGTTAAATTAATTGCATATTACATACTAAATTGTCTTAACTTTTATTATTCCTAATTTTTCTTGAACGTAATTTAGAGTGTTGTCCTATAAAAATTTATTTATAAAGAAGCTATGATGAGAGAAAGTGTTAAATTAATTGCATATTACATACTAAATTGTCTTAACTTTTATTATTCCTAATTTTTCTTGAACGTAATTTAGAGTGTTGTCCTATAAAAATTTATTTATAAAGAAGCTATGATGAGAGAAAGTGTTAAATTAATTGCATATTACATACTAAATTGTCTTAACTTTTATTATTCCTAATTTTTCTTGAACGTAATTTAAAGTATTGTCCTAAAAAACTTCATTTGTAAAGAAACTACGATGAAGGAAAGTGTTAAATTAATTGCATATTACATATTAAATTGTCCTAACTTTTATTATTCCTAATTTTTCTTGAACGTAATTCAAAATGTTTTCTTAAAAAAATTTATTTGCAAAGAAACTACTATGAGAGAAAGTGTTAAATTAATTACATATTACATATTAAATTGTCTTAACTTTTCTTATTCCTAACTTTTCTTGAACGTATTTTAAATTGTTGTCCTAAAAAATGTTTTTTGTAAAGAAACTACGAATGAGAGAAAGTGCTTAGTTAATTGCATATTACATATTAAATTGTCTTAACTTTTATTATTCCTAACTTCTCTTGAATGTATTTTAAAGTGTTGTCCTAAGAAAAATTGTGTAAAGAAACTACGAAGAGAGAAAATGTAAAATTAATTGCATATTACATATTAAAAATACTTTTTGAAAGGGCAATTTGTAAAGATAAATTCATACAAAGTTATTCATATCTATCTCTCAGTTTAAACTGCATCAATATTTCACAATCAACGACTTTTATTACCGGGGTATAAACCGACCCCCTGTTTTTCCGTAAACTTTCCAGGTTTAAAAAGTCGACTTTGCACCAAGATAGCACAATATGTAATATTTTTGTATATTATTGTTGAATTTTCAAATTAATTTTTTCAATTTTTAAAAACATTCTCTTCAGCATTTGAAGTACGGATTCTTTATTTGTTTTGTTCGAAAAATGTCATCATTTTCAGTTAGTGGAAAAGGAAGATGCTGTGGTGAGCATTCTTCACAATAGAGAAGAAAGATGGTAGGACATAAATTTGCACACTCCTCTCGACATCGAAAGGAGATGTCTTTTGGATGTGAAGAGGACATCCGGAGACGGATTTCTCCCTTAAAAGGTAGGAGAAGATTTATCCTGGGGCTCGTGTTGCCGTCACCAAGTCATCCGCCATCTTGCAAATCGATAGTCTCCACCCCCTCTTTCGATTACAGGGATGACTCCTCGGTCTCCACCTACTCCATCATCATCTCCCCCTCTCTCTCCTCCCTTTAAAACTTCACCGCCTCGCCCGGGCTTTAGATTGTTTTCCCGGAGACTGCATCTTTTAAGAAAAATAAAATTCTACTGCACTGCAAAAAAAAAAAAAAAAAAAAAAAAAAAAAAAAAAAAAAAAAAATGCTGTATAGTTGCCACTATTTTTGGTGCTGTGGTAAACTAAATACATATTAAAGTACTGAACTATCCTGCGGAAAAAGATATAAAGTTGATAAAATAACAATTGCTTGAAAGTATTAAAAAGTGTTTAATTGTCACTACTAACGTGCATGTTCTTTTCATATGCTTATGAAGAATTGTGAATGTATACCTTGAGGGAGGTCATTACGAAACACCTTCTACCTGCATTGAGAGATTCCGTAATTACAACTGCATACGGTTGCAATACGGAATACACTGTATTATAAATGTGTATAATATAACTACTAGATAGTAATATACATTTTACGTTAATATTTAATTGAGTTGATATTTAGCTAAGGCGAACATTTGATATAAAATGAGCTTCTTTTTTTAATGAAATGTGTTTGCAATGAAGGCATTAAATTTATTTGAATGCGAATAAAAATATGTGTTGTCAGTAAACAAACAAGCGAAAATGAATAAGCAAATAAATGAAATTATAACCGAACTATATGCTTTGTAAAAAATTTTCCTTTATCCCACCACCAAAAGTGGTGGCAATTGTTCACTAAAGTTGTTTTCAGCGTGAAACTGAATGCTTAATTTTATTATGAGGAGAATGAATATGTCTAGGAAAAATTTATATACGTTTTTCTTGTGAGATTTCCTACTTAGTTTTGAGATTTATTTTTGGAAATTTTCTTTAAAAAAAAGTTGGAATTATTTTAAACGGAGAATTCAGTAAAAGATGTGTAAAATGTATTTAGAATATTTTATTAGATTTATATATATAATAGTAGAATTATATATACAAGTATTACATATCAGGATACGTTATAGTGTATGTTGAATTATTGATTTTTAATATGTGAATTAAATATGACTGATTAAGTGGATGTTATTATTTCTAAAAGATTCGAAGCATCAAATATACACAGCAAAAAATTTTGAGCCAAATTATGGTAAATAGTACTGGCACTCAAGGTGCATGCATTTTTTTTTTATCGTGAAATCGATTTTTACCAGAATATGCTACGTAACAAAAATTTTGATATACCATAATTTTTACAGTAATAATTACCGTAAAATTCCTAAATCACTCTAATTAAATGATATTACTTTAAAAAATACAGTATAATATTTTACTGTAAAATGGATTTTACGGATGTTACATATGAAGTGCCAGTACTTTATACTGAAATTTATACAGAATTTTTTTGCAGTGTCGATTACAGTACTTATATCAAGAATCAGGCTAGGTTAGAATGTTTATTAGGATACTGATTTTAAATATGCTTGAACATTTTTTAGAGGATAAGCCATTATTTTTATATTTTGAGGAAAATCTATTTGAAATTTTTCTTTACCTCTTTTACAAACAATTTCAAAGAATTCTTGTATTATGAGTAAATTTTTTTACTTTAAATAAGTCCATTGAATTATACACATTATGTATGTGGATACTAGAATACTGATTTCTTATAAATGCATCTAATTAAAAGAATGGTGTATAACTTAATATGTGTACTGACTAAGCGAGTAGACATTCCATTCAATTTCAATGGTAGATTATTTTTCATATTATGTTAAAGATATATAAATTAATGAGTTAAACATATTTTACAGGGAATATCAGAAATATATGTTGAAGTTGATACGTATTAGAATATTATACATTTACAATACAGGCATTAAAATAACGACTTGTTAGATCAATTTTAATATCTTATAGAAAAACTAAAATTGCATAAAAGTGTTAAATTATTTAGAATGTATTATTTATGCTGATAATATATCATTTTTTTAGTCAGTACTTTGCTATTCAAGATAGATAATTTACGTGTGTGATATTTAGTATTGGATTTATTATTTATGTAAATTAAATAATAAAGGGAGAGTTTTATTCCATTAAATGGTTCGATGTGATATCGTTATAGAATTCCGCAATTGCTCAATCTAAAAACTGGATTAAAAGAATTTTCAATCAAGTGTTTAATTTTTATAGTTACCATTTTAGCTTCAAATAAACATTGGTTGAAAAAAATTAGAATTCCACTCAAGGTCTTTTAGCATGAATTCAGAATTAAATCAAAATATGAAATTAAATCTCGTAATATTAGCACTGGTTTTAATTAACTTATAAAAAACGCTTTTCATTGAAATAGATCGTTTGTAAAGAGATAATCTATTTAGAAAAAGTTGAGACATTGTTGCCATCAAATTTTTAAAAAAAATCCTTCCTTTTCAATATTTTTTTTATCTAGGATCTGAAATGTTTAGTGCGACATTTTTTTAAATTTAATTGTACGAAAGCATATTTTCTTAAAGTCATAAGCTAATAGGAGTAAAACTCTAGGAGAGAAACCATTTGGTAACTCCATACACTCGGTTAAACCAGTCAGGAACGAAAATAGAGTGTTCATAAAAGTCAATTCATCAGTCTCATTCAGCTAAAAAGTTTTTCATGATTTTAATCCCTCTTTTGTTCTTTGTAACCTAAATAATAATTGGTCAACAATTGGAAATCTCCAATATTGCTTAGTTTATAATCTCTAATGCGTATAGTTAATTAGTTTAATTTTTTATGAGGATTTGTAAAATATATATTGAAAGCGCTTATTGCAAAGCACTCTTTATATTGAACATAAATATCTAAAATTATTAAATTTTCGAAACCCTTTTTACACTCATTTTAATCTTTTAATTTCTCTCACTGATTTTTTCATTCGTATCTATTAAGTTATATTTTCAGCTGACTCTGATTTTTATCTGAGCTATTAAGCAGCTAAAAATTCATTAAGTGGAAACTTTCTTAGTAACTTAAAAAAGTTTCCAATAGGTTTAGAAAAATAAAATTAGCCATGCATTGTGAAAATATATAAAAAAAGTACATAAACAAATTTAAATATGATTGCAAAGCATGTAAAAAAATGCATGTTTGCAAGCTTAAATACATTTGTAAAACATAGGAAAGATATATATAAAGATAAAAAGGATAATATAAAGATAAAAATATACAAAGATAAAAATAGATAAAGAATATATATAAAGATAAAAAGGATAAAAAAGGGATACAAAAGAGAGATTAACGAAAAAATTAAGAAAAATAATAATGAGTTATATTTACTGCACATGAGTTACAAATACATCGAACTTATAAAATAAATAAAAACATAGAGAAAATATGAGAAAAACATAAAGATTTTTCGAAAATATAATTAAAAATATTTAAAAAACTATTAATAATACAAAATATTTAAAAATGTAAGACAATTTAAGTAAAAATTAAAAAAAAGCAGGAAAGCAAATTAAGGAAAAGATATAATCTTGTCTGAAAGGAGATATATCTTCTCGTCTATGTATGTTGTCTTATATATATGAAAATTTATACAACTAAGCCGTTGTTTTCGGAAGTGGAACTAGTTTATTTGTAGTTAAAAAGTTGTTTATAAACATAATTCTTCATAATAATCGTTCTTGCATTTTGATGTTTGATCAAATCATTGTTTTAAAAACATCATCCATATTGATTAAGCTTTGCCAATATTATTAGGTTTATTCAAACACCAATATTTTAAATTCCACAAAATAGAAGAAATAAAAGATGGACTTATTCCACTTTCAAAAGTAGCGGCACTATAAAACTTATAAAAATCCATGTTTGTAAACTTAACTACTAATGTCAAATACATAAAAAAGCATTTGCAGAATTTTATCTACAAAGAAATGAAGTAAAAAAACGTTCACATTCAAACCTTTAAGGACATAAAACCATTTTCTCGATATCTTTAACTATGAATTACTTTATTTTGTAACAATTCTTATTATGATCTTCTTATCATTTAAATCATTCTAAAATTAATGTATTGTAAAAATCCTTACTTTGTGATAGTCCCTGGCGATATATGAGAGATTTTGAGCACGCAGGTTAAATAAATACTTTATTATTTGTACGGCGCGTACATTTTTTGAATGTATAACATACATTCAAGTGCAACCATGACGTCGGGGTGACTGGGTTTAAAATTAGACAGCAGTTTTTTTAAATTTAATGGTTCGTCATGTAGGCAGTTATAGAGAGAAAGAAACAATTTCAGTTTCAGCCAAACACACAATTTCATCAGTATCTTTTTAATGTTTTACTCATAAAAAAGAAAACTGCATAGGATGAGAGAAGCATGAGTAAAACAAAATACAGAAAAAAAAAATGTTTTAAAAGGGGAGTAGAACGAGGCTGACTCAGTAGTTGTTTACCAAACAGAACGTGGCACGCGCCCCCTCTAAAGGAAAAGAGGGCACGCGACTTCAGGTGTTTCACGAGAAGCTTTCGCGGGGGTGGACTACTCAATAGGGGGATTTTTTTTTACTGGTTAGACTGTCATATTCGAAGTAAACAAATCTCTAGTAGTTTTTTTTTTTGGGAAAAAATCATAAAAAATAACGCATTATTTCGTTGGAGCGTAGTTTGCACGTAGTAAAACACGATAACACTATCATTTGTATGTAAGAATATTGAGCTGGTACACTGTTATAATTCGTTATTTATAACTATATGTTTCTATATTTTTCACAACATGTTCTATAACTATATTATTAGTTAAAGTTGGGTATTTTGTTTCCTCAATTGATTTGTGAAAATCTTTAGTAAAAAATTCTTTGGTAAGTATCAAATTTTAAATATGTACTACTTGCATTAATTAAATAAGCATTTAGAGCATTTTTGCTCAATATGTGTTTTTGTTAAAAATTTTATAAAAAAAGAAACTTTCATGCAACAAATATTTTATTAATGATATATTAAGGGGACAGGAAAATAATGTAGTTTCAGTGCATTTGATATTTGTTATCAAGAGTTTATTTTTAATCAGTATTGTATTTACCCTTGTTAGCAACAACCTTTCAAGGCCGGATTGAAAATGAATAAAAAATTGGATAAGAAAAAATGAATTGGTTTTTAAGATTAACAAATATTTAATGCGCCCAAGCAACATTGCTTTCCGGTCCCCCTAATACAAGTGATTAAACCTGAAGGAGTAAGATTGTTATTAATTTTCAAGCGTGCCCAAGGAAAGTCCTTTAGTTTCGAACATATGCATATAAAGTTGACATAATTCATTACATTATCAATTTCCATTCAATACTAAACATAAAAAAGAACGCATAAACAAATAAATATAATTTTATTTGCTATAAAATACATACATTTACTTGGAAAAGCACTGTAACAAACGATTTGAGTTTTAACTTTTTTCTTTATATTCAAGGTTTAGTCAGAGAAAATTGTTGTAGTTACTTCTGCTTTTTAAATAAAAAAAAATTATTTTTATTAAAAGTAAAATGGCAAAACACTAAAAAATAAAACTTTAAGAACGTACCACAGACTTCAAAATATCTTTCAAAGTTTGAAAGAGATAAGAAATGATCTACACTTATGAGTTGAAAAAAATGATATCTTATCTCAATTATAGTTTTCATTCTAAAAGGATGAGATCATAAAATTCAATTAAAGTTCAATTGGTTCATAAAAGTGAATTGGGATTTATGAATCCTAAAACATATGATCAGGAAAGGTAAAACATATATTTCGACTTTTAAGTTTCAGCAGGACTATGAAAGTTACACTTTTCACTAATACTGATTTGATGAATTATAAAACTTAACTATAGTTGTACCCTAAAATTTAAGGAAAACCCAGATTATACGAGTCAAAACAATATGTATTATTAAATTAATTAAAATGAAATCAATATTCTATAATGCTATAAGTTTAATGAATAGTTACTATAATTCATAATTCAATGAATGGTTACCATAATTCGTAATTTAATGCATAGTTATTCATAGTTCATTATTATGAAGTTCATAATGCAATATGTACTAACCGATACTGATAATACAATAAGTTTTATGTAATACTGAACTGATAATATTAAAAGTATTGTGATCATAAACTATCATAAAATTTTTATTTGTATAACAATAAAATTAGTATTAAGTTTCATAAAAATAAAACTTCATTGAATTAAAGCTTAATGAATAATTACATTATATCCTGTACACATAAGTTATACAAATCATTATAAAATTTATTATAGAATACAGATATTATACAACCATTATTCAGATATTAAACAAAATTTAGGTATGGAAAATGTAAGTTGAATTCTGCCTTGCTATCCGGTCAAGGAAATATAAAACTTTAAGAAAAGTTAATGGAATAACTCTGAAAGCAATTTTTTTCTGTTGTCTGAGAGCTTTGAACAGATCTTAGATACTTTCGTATCGCTGATTTCAGATCTGCAATCAGTTTCTCACTCCAAACTACAGTTTTTTTTAAATGACATTTTTTAGTATATTTTTTGTCGAAATACTAAAGCTAAAAAACGTTGTAGCAACAGGTCAAACAAACGAACTTCTAGTGAGTTGGAGTCCATCATCAGGTTTAAAATTGCATAGAAACCCATGATCGGAAATGTTATACGCTGCTAAGATCACTTCACTATTGTGAACTGTTTCTTCATGTGCTTCTGAACAGGCTATAATAGGGAAGCGCCCACAGCCGCGTACGATGACATTTCGGGGCATTGGTTCCTATGCAATTTTATTCCTGATGATGCTCCCCGAGAAGTTTGTCGTAACATTTATAAAACTTTTGACTATATAGGATGTTTTTAAACATCGAAATAGACAACAAAACGTCGTTTAAAAAAAAAATTTAGCTTTAAGCGCAAAACTAATTTCAACTTTGAAATTCCCATACTCGAATTAGGCAAAATCAAGTATTTGTATAAATGCCCAAAAATTTGTTGCATCTATACAAATACCGTACTTTAAGAAAATTGTAAATGCGAAAAAAAAACCCAGTGTATAAAACCAAAAATTTTAATGAAACATATGATCATATGAGTCAAAACAAATATTGTACGTTTCTAAAGAAAAAATAAATAAATAAACAATATTCTGAAACACTCTAAGTTTCATGAATCGTAAAAAGAAACTTACAATAATGAATTGTAATCATAAAATTATTTAAAAAAATATTACTGAGTTTAAGATAATTATGATTTATAATACGAAAACTGCATATTTTAAAACGAAAATGAAAGCAATATTCTTAAATATTGTAGTTATACCTAATATCGTCAAGTTAGTTTCATCGTCAAATGTTAACAACTTCTGAAAGCAGCCAAATAAAGTTATTCTAATAAGTATGGAAATAAAAAAAAAATCTTCTTTATCCAAACAGATCTCCTCTAAGTTATAAGAAATAGAGTAAAAAAAAAAAAAAGAAAAAACGAAAAGAAGTGATAAAAAAAAGTAGGGCGTATTACATTGTGAGCTTATTCGCACCTATTCCATTGAAATTGTAGGCGTTAGGCTCAGTGTGTTACAGGCTGTTTAGGCCTTTTAAAATCGAAGCGTCTGCTATTCTTTTGTTATACTTGTTTATTTAAGAAGCTTTATCGGTGACCCAGACTTTTTTTTATGTTTATTTTCCTCCAAGTTTGTTTCTTTGTCAGTAACGGTATAACGCCCACCCCCGTACACAACTTGTACAATATCAGAGGATAGGTGTTATTTTTCTGCTGTTGATTTTTTTTAGTTTTTTTGTCTTTCTTTTCATTTTCCCTTATTATTCCGAATATCCGATGCGTGGGTGTTACGGGAAATATGGTAATTCTTTATTTTTTCTTCTATGAAAATTATTTTGATGGATTGGCAACTGGTGACATTTACTAAGATCAATTAGGCAAATGATGGTGTGCTTTAAACTTTGAACGACTTAATCTACTGAGACTGAGCGTTATACAAGTTTGTTGTTGATTTTAACTTCATGTACAGATATTGACAATAAGTATATTGAAGATATGGGCCTTTACAATACAATGTATTTTATATAATCCGTAAAACATTTTCCATGTTTTTTCATAATAATTTTATTAATTAAACAAATGTAATTCACGTTTAATACTAAGCAGTTTTATATTGATGGATTAGAAACTGGTGACATTTAGTAAGATCAATTAAGCAAATGATGGTGTACTTTAAACGACTTAATCTACTGAGACTGATCGTTATACAAGTTTTTTGTTGATTTTATCTTCATGTACAGACATCGACAATAAGTATATTGAAGAAATGGGCCTTTACAATACAATGGATTTTACGTATTCCGTAAAACTCTTTCTATGTTTTTTTAAATTATTTTATTGCTTTAACAAATGTAATTCATGTTTAATACTAAGCAGTTTTATATTGATGGATTGGAAACTGGTGACATTTAGTAAGATCAGTTGGGCAAATGATGGTGTACTTTAAACTTTTAACAACTTAATTTACTGAGACTGATCGTTATATAAGTTAGCTGTTGACTTTAACTTCATGTATCCACAATAAATACATTAAAGAAATGGGCCTTTACAATACACTGTATTTTATTAATTCCTTAAATTACTTTCTGTGTTTTTAATTCATTTTATTAATTAAAATAGTTCTTAACAAATGTAATTTACGTTTAATACTAAGCAGTTTAGTTTGTATTCCGTTTAAAATAAAAAAATCTAAAGAACATTTAGATCATAAGAAAGTATAAAATTCCAAGGACAGTTCCTGCCGATATGAAACACCAAGAATGTTTCTGCACTACTCGGTATAAAGTAGTTGCCACCACTTTTGGTATTAGTTACACAACTATTTCTGGGTTCGAATCCCAGCGATGGCTGATTGACACGAATTTCGTCCTCGGTTCGCATCGACCACAGTGCTGATGAAGAACCTCCTCAGTGGTTACAGATCATGGGTTAGAATCCCCTTGTCGTATGGGAGATTTCATGGTTTTCTACTCCATGAAACGAAAATTCGGGTTAATTCCATCAAGAAGTCCTCCACGAAAGCTAGTTTGTACCAATGCTTGATCCAGAAGTTCCCTTGTTTTCTGGGTTATATTCAAAATTACAATGCTATGCAGTTAAACATTGATAGTCGTAGACTCAGAATTAGGTCGGATGTTTCAACGCTGGTTATAAAATTAAATAAAATCACAGTAACATGAGCCATAGTGGCCCAGGGGATAAAACGTTTACCTTCCAATGAGGTTACACAGGTTCGAATCTCAGATGTGGCTGGTTAGTACTAATTCTGCTCTCGGCTCACATCGACTACAGTGCTGACATAAAATATCTTCTGTGGTAGACGGATCATGGGTTAGAATTCCTTTGTCGTCGTAATAACCAGGGGAAGTTTTCGTGATTTTTCTCTCCGTGTAACGCAAATATGGGTTAGTTATATACAAAAGTCATCCAAGAAGAATAGTTTGTCCCATTGCTTGATATAGGAGTTCCCTTGTCTTTTGGGATAGCTTCAAAATTGCAGGGCTACGGAGTTGAACATTAAAAGTCGTAAATTCAGACTTAAGTCGGTTGTTCAACGTCTTTTATAAAATATATAATAAAATAAAATAAATCTCAGTAAGAAAAGAAACCATATAAGATTCAGTAAAGTTATTTTTACGTTGCAATATAAAGTAAAAACCATTACTTTAGGATGGATTTCTTTACTAATTCTTGAAATAAATTTAGCTTTTTAATGGAACACGCGCTTAGTTCAAAGAGAATATTTAGACGAATTCAAACTAGGTTCAACAGAACCGAAGCAGTTTGCAAAGGCTTAAAAAGTGAAACAAAAATATACTTGTTACATAACTAAAAACATGCATACATTTAACGACGAACTTCTGCTTCAGTAAAAGCAGCATTGAAGATATCACCAAACTCTCGCCAACTTCTATTCAAATGTGAACGATCAAAAGACGATACCTAAACCACGCCAACATTGGTATTTTCAGAAGCGTAAGTATTTAACGTATGGCGTGAAAGTGAGTGAGATTGGTTTAAACTTTTCCCATCATAAGAATTTTAGATTTATTTACACCAAATATACTACTTATTATCTAAGCTCGATTGGATGTTAACTTGAAAAAACAAACTGTTTTCTTCACACAATTGTTTGGGTTGATCAACATCAAATTCAGAGATACAGTACACCATACTTTTTACAGTGTAAGGAATAACCTTTTACAAGTGCTTTTTTTGGACGCTTGAAATCTTTATTTTTAGTTTACTTATGCTCACGTAGCCCATAATTCAGAAGAACTGAAATGAAATCAAACATTCCTTTCCGTTGAATAAAATGCTCTGAAGAATTCGCTTTCATACCGTAAATTCTTCTTCGAATGTTTCTAATTAAGGCTAGTGTCACTGAATATCGTTTCCCCAAAGTCCAATTGCATGCTTCTTCGTGATGTGTGCGGAATGTTTTCTCCAATTTCCACTGACCTCTCTTCACAATCAAATAACTGTCAAGGGATCGTATCCAAAATGGTTATTTCTTCCTTTCACATTTAGAATTTTTTATATCCCTGCTCCACTATAAAGCTTTAGACTTTTAATAGAATTGGTGTGCTACACTGTAGCAACAAGAACTAAACATTTTAAAGAAAAATTGAATCATTACCTAAGATTTAACGAAGTTCGATGTTTTTTTAATATATTTTATTTAACAGATTAAAGGAGTAAAGTATTACTAAACTATTTTTAATCTACAATAGTAAATAGTATAATTAAATAATGCTCTTATTATTCAATTTCATAAAAAAGCTTTTATTCAACAAAAATATTCTACTTAAAATCAATTTAAAAAAATTCTTTGCTTAATATTCAACCTTAAACTATATTCTACTCAATTACTTCAATAAAACTAATAATTGCAGCAGTATATTCAGCAAAATTATTCTATTCTCAATACTGTTATAATCTTATAACAATGATTTTATATTTAATTGATTCTAAAACAAATATATTACTTAATGTTCATTCTATAACGATATTCTACTTATTTACTTCAAAATATCTCTGCCAGTGAAATCAGTTCTCAAAATCAATGAGAAAATAGTCTTGTCAAGAAATTTAATGGTAATAACATTTCTGGTAAAAAAAAAAAAAAAAAAAGAAAAATCTAAAAATTATTTCAAAATGTACGATATTTAAACCATTCATTTGGTAATTCTTTTTTTTTCTTATCGCAATGGTTATTCTGTTCTCAATACTGTTATAATCTTATAACAATGATTTTATATTTAATCAATTCTAAAACAATATATTACTTAATGTTAGCTCTATAACGATATTCTACTTATTTACTTCAAAATATCAATATCTCTGCCAATGAAATCAGTTCTCAAGAAAATAGTCTTGTTAAGAAATTATAATACGCAGCGATAAATTATACAATTACTTCAATGAAAAAGATAATTTACAATTACTTTATGTTTAAAAGGTGCTGTACTTAATCTGTTTAATTACAAAATTAAATTAAATGATCGAAAATTCTTTAATTTTTAAAAAAAATTCAAATTAAAGTTTAATTTATTCAGTTAAAAAAAAAAGGTCTACTGGCTCAATATTTAAAGTTTTACATTTCAAAGGAGTTTTTTAAACTAAATTTTAATGCAGCATGATTAAAATAATTCATTAATTTTTAAAAAAAATTCAAATTAAAGCATTCAGTTAACATTCAGTTGAAAAAAAAATGTCGACTGGCTCAATATTTAAAGTTTTACATTTTAAAAGAGTTTTTTAAACTAAATTTTAATGCAGCATGATTAAAATAATTCATTAAATTTTTTTAAAAAATTCAAATTAAAGCATTCAGTTAACATTCAGTTGAAAAAAAAATGTCTACTGGCTCAATATTTAAAGTTTTACATTTCAAAAGAGTTTTTTAAACTAAATTTTAATGCAGCATGATTAAAATTTTTTTTAGATATAATCTTAAACATTTCATGGTTTAGTTGTTTAGTGGTATTTTTCTTAATGATCACTTTTTCTGGTTTTGAATAAATATATTTTGACTAATAATGAAAGGGTATGTTTATTTAGAGAAAGTTACTCTATGTGTAATTAGTGGGTAGCACCAATTCATTAGCATATTTCAGAACTCTGTAGAAATACATGTTGTATGACACACGGAGAAAAAATTTCTGGTAAAATTACCGTACTGTATGGTAATAACATTTTTGATAAAAATAAATAAATCAAATTCTAGAAATAATTCCAAAATATACGATATTTAAACCATTCATTTGGTAATTCTTTTCCTTTTTTGTATTGTAATAGTTTACCGAAAACTCTGGTTTTCAAAATTATAGTTCTTATAACTCACGTTTATGAAAAGTACAAAATTGAAAAGTAAATTCAATTGAAAAAATGATTTTTATTCCATGCTCTAAGATATCATGCAAAAATTACCAAATTCTAATATAAAATCATTTTTTATTTCTAATTATATCAAAAAATTATTACCAAAGCGCTTAATTAAAATTACTGGCTTTCTGGTGCTGTCATAGAGCCAGAAGCACGGTAAAATTTTATTATATTCTGATAGTTTTGAAAATACTGCTTTTCTCATTTCATTTTCAGCTTGACAAAATCAATTCAATACTGCATAAACACCAAGAACCTAGTATCTTTTAGTATCTTTTATCTACCTAGTATCTTTTTTACATTAAAATATCATCTTTTGTATGCTTAAAACTTACCACAAAGCAATCCTAAAAATTGAAAATTGATTGGAAAAACACTACACTTAACATTAAATACCTCTACAACACGTTCTTCAATTATATTATTTAAACGAAATAAAACAGTTACCAACAAGTAATATTGATTTTTAATTTTTGTCTTTAAAATCATCGTAAGACTTGTTGAAATATGATATTTGATTTAATTGCTTAAATAACTATTTTCAAATTGGATTTACTATAAACCTTTTATCACAGCTTAAGAGATTTTTTCTATATCCTATGTTCATAATTCCATCGTAAGCTTATCATCTTATCGGATATCGTTTGATTCGCATCGTAAGGTAGAGTGTATCTGACATGTTTTTTTTTACTATACCGAAAGGTTTTACCCTCAAACTATATTCTTTCATTAATTTGTTTAATAAAAGTTATTCTGCAGGAAAGGAAAGTTGTAGTTAATTTATTCTCATTTTTAAAATTTAGTGATCACTTTCTCCTATTGTTCGAATTCAAGTAAATCATACTATTAAAACTTCTAGATAATTGTGTAACAATATTTCTTGAATTTAAACTTGTAGACTGGAGATGTAAAATTACTTGTCTCCATAATGATATGAGAAACATCCAAATGATTGTACATACTTGGAATCTTTTTCTGGCAGAACATCTAAAAAATTGAATTAAAGTAAGTATTTAAAAGTGAAGAAATGAGCAGGAATTGCTTGCAATTATTTAAAACATTTCACATTATCGGAGTCAGAATTATTGTAGAAAACGATTTTAGCTATTGTACAGGATCTGAATCGTTTTCCTTGTTTCAAATTTTTAGCTTCTTTTACGAATAAAGAAAACGAGATACTGATACTATACTTAAGGTATGAATCATTGTAGCTTTAAAAAATATTGGTGTTGTACTGGCAGCTTTTTTAAAATTAAGTTTTCCGTTAGGTTTTGATAAATATAATTTTTTAATGCAAAAGCAATCGAAACCGAAGACACCAATGTGAAAAGATTTTTTTTAAATGTTTATAAAAGGTAGGCCAAAAGTAGGTGGATTATTTTCTTTTTCTTGAATTATAGTAACTATTTTCAAAGTTAGACTTATCATAAGGCATTGCAGCCATTCGATAGATCTTTTATAAAGCAAATCAGATTACCGTTATTTTCGGATACTCACTGTAAAGGAGAATACAATTGACATGTTTCTACACCTGCAATTTTCTAATTTGCTCTGACAGCTCCTTTAGAGTTTATGGGCAAAACGTTATATTTTAATATTTTTTTTATATAAAAACTGTATATGACATGAAATATGTAGTATATTAGTCAACTATATTTCATTTTTGAAATTTAGATTCATTGTCCCGCAATATTTTATAAATTAAGCACAAGAATAAATGCGTGCATTTCTTATATTTATATTTATACCTGCACAGTATGATTATTGGAATCTTTTTCCGGTTTTGAATGATTCACTTTGATAATAAATGGAAGAAAATAATCAAAAATTATGTTAAAATACAAATA